>NC_052154.1:22749020-23087141 GCF_902713615.1 Scyliorhinus canicula
TTATGGTCTTATGTTGTACAAACATTGTAAAAGCACTCTTTTTTAAAAATCAAGTCAAACCATTAAAATAATCATAATTTCATTCCTTCTGAATTTATTTTTTAATATTTTGCTCCATCAGTAAGTGCTGATGAATCACCCCGTATCTGCTTGGGTTACACCCCTACAATCCAAAGATATGCATGGTAGCTGGATTTGTCATGCTAAATTGCCCCTTAATTGGAAAAAAAAAAGAATTGGGTACTCTAAATTTAAAAAAATAAAGTGCTGATGAATTTATGATATGCGGACAGTAGGGATTGTATCATGAGTGTTTGGGGCTCAGTTGAAGCAGGAACATTTTATACCTTTTAATCCAGGTTCCTCAAATCAAGCAGGAATAAAATGTTTAAAAATAGATTTTTTATTTTTGATGAGATAGTTATGGCCAAAACTGCTAACAAGATAAAGGAAAATCCAATATACCTATCCCATAATATTTCAAAAGAAAGATAGAAGTCCCTATTTGCCACAGTCCCATTGTACTTTTTATCTATCCCGAACAGTTGAATTGTCAACAGTTTTGATCCCTGTGTATAATAAGATTATGTTTACAAACAAGGAATGGAGATGAATACAAATCAGAAGGCCAAAGTATTTGATTCAGAAAATACATGGCGTATGCAATTGCAAGCTCGCACTGATCTTTTGTTTTCTTACGTATTTCAGAGAAATGTGACTTTAAATTGGCTGTATGCACTTGTTTACGATGATAAATCCCCATATACTTCATCAAAGCCTTTCTGATTCTAGCCTCGAGCAGCTATCAATCACCACAGTAAATTCTCCAGGTAGTTGTTGCGTTGAAGTCCATATCACGGAGATTGGTGTGCAAACAATATCAACCTTTTTCATTCAGCATGGCAAAAGTTGACATAAATTTGAGACAAATGCAGATGAGACAACTGGTTATATTTTGAAATCAGTTTATAGGACAAATAAAATTCACAGAACCATACTGAACATGTGTACAGTACTTGATTGTCATATAGTAATTTTTTTTAAAAATCAAAGGAAGTTCGATTGGGCAGCACCTGAAAACAAGCACTGAACCAGTTCAACGTGATTCAGGCAGCACGCTAACCCCTTGCTCATTGCCATGATTGTAGTGTGCCGTAGGACTAATCGTTATACTGAGTGGCTGCATGAATTGAGCAGGAAAGGACAGTGAATACATCTTCAAACGCTGTAACCCACCAACTGCACCACTGACCTCAGACACTGCTCAATGCACGACACCCCCATCACCCACCTATCAACAATCTTGATCAAACCTCAAACTGAGGTTTCACAACTGTCTGAACACAATTAGCATTACTGCACAAACTCACAGCCATGTATCACAGCTCGCACACACTGCCAGCCGTTCAATGATGAAAACAGATCTCAGCACAGCACTGACACACGTCCCTCTCTCTTGCAGGACAGGTAGTATATGACCGGAGGCAGCAGGGACTAACTAGGTGCTCCTTTGCAAAGGCATGCCTTGATCCCTATGGGGAAGACTGTGCCTATCATTGGACTAATCAGTGGCCAACAGCAGGACTAGAACAAGAGAAAATTATCACACCTAACCCCCCTCCTCATATTCCACTACCACTATTTGTCTTTTGATTTGCAAGGTGCTACTGGCCTATGCACATACATTTTAGTGACCCCCCCCTCCCCCACCTTCCATCACCAAAATCTTAACATTGTGCTTTTCTTCGTTCCAATGCCCAAGGACTGACATCTGACCAGGCAGCGGTAAAGCGTCAACAATACATAGATGATGAAGAAGGGGTGGCACGGTGGCCACAGTGGTAAGCACTGATACCTCACAGCGCCAGGGACCGGGTTCAATTCTGGCCCTGGAGTAACTGTCTGTGGAATTTGCATGCAGTTCTCTCCATGTCTGTGTGGGCTTCCTCCGGGCTCTGGTATCCTCCCACAGTCCGAAGATTTGCAGATTAGGTGGATTGGCCAGACTAAATTGCCCCTTAGTGCCCAGGGATGTGCAGGTTGGATGTACAGGGATAGAGTGGGGTGGACGGTGGAGTGGGCATTTGTAGAATGCTCTTTCAAAGAGTTGGTACAGACGAGATGGGCTGAATAGCACTCCTTCTGTACTGTGGGAATTCTATGAAAAGGAACAGCATTACCCGAAAAGCTAGGCTGACACCCGCTGGTGCAGTGCCGAGGGAGTGCTGCAATGTTCGGGGTGCTACTTCTTGGATGAAATGTCAGACAAAAGCCCCATTTGCCCTCTCAGGTGGGTGTAAAAGTTCCCACGGAACTATTTTAAAGAAGAGCAAGTCAGTTATCTGTAGTGCCCTGGCAAATATTTATTCTTCAATCAAATCGTAAAAAACAGGTCATCTGCTAATTACATTGGCGTTGTGAGAGCTTTCTGTGCGCAAATTGGCTACCGCGTTTGCTGCATTACAACATTAAATACACTTTGAAAGTAATTCATTATCTGTGAAGCACTTTGGGTGATTCTGTGGTCACGAAAGGTGCTCGACAGTGCAAGTCTTTCTCTTCTTTTCTCAGTTTAACATTCACACCCAACAGTTGAGATGCGGACACTGTGTGTGTTTTAAGCAGAGCAGTAGATGAAGAAGGTGCTTCACCATTACCTTCTGAAATGTAGTCAGGGATGGGTAATAAATGCAGGCCTGGTCAAGGGAGTGAATTAAAAAAACGGACAGATGTGGGATCTAAATGCACTCAGGTAGCATGGTGGTTAGCACGGCAGCACGGTAGCATGGTGGTTAGCATAAATGCTTCACAGCTCCAGGGTCCCAGGTTCGATTCCCGGCTGGGTCACTGTCTGTGCGGAGTCTGCACGTCCTCCCCGTGTGTGCGTGGGTTTCCTCCGGGTGCTCCGGTTTCCTCCCACAGTCCAAAGATGTGCGGGTTAGGTGGATTGGCCATGCTAAATTGCCCGTAGTGTCCTAAAAAGTAATGTTAAGGGGTGGGGGGGGGGGGGGGGGGGGGGGGGTGTTGGGTTACGGGTATAGGGTGGATTCTCCGATGCCCGATGCCGAAATAGTGATTGGTGATGAGGCGGAGAGTGTATTCCGATGCCGGAATTGGGGCTGGCACCGGTTTGACGCTGGTCTGCCATGTTCTGCCCCTTCCAAACCGGCATTATTATGACGTGCGCCATTTTAATGCCATTGGCGCGTCATCGTCCGGCCCACCCAATGGGCCGGAGTTCCCGACGGCGAGGGCCACTTGTTGTCCCGAGCATGTGGGAATCCGACATGCCAGCTGCGGACGGTGTCCATTGCCACCACACTCGGCTGGGATACATGCCGCTGGCTGGGGGGGCTTCTGCTAAGGCTGGGGGGACTGGTGGGGCTGGCCAGTGGGTGGACTGTGGGGTCATGGTTGGTTGGCTGGTTGGGTTCGCGCACACCCAGCGCCATGTTTAACGGTATGACCGGTGCTGGTCGTCAGCTATGCATATGCGTGTCCCGGGATCCGGCTATTTTTGGCGGTTCACAACAGCTGAATTAGAGGACTACCTGAAGGGGAGTGGCATCCACCATATAAAATCTGCCCCCTACCTACCATCTAGCTACCAATGGCTTAGCCGAACATTTTGTACATTCACTGCAATGAAGGTTGTGATGGATAAAGGCTCTCGACCTAAACGTGTCAATAGCTTTCTAATGACATACAGAAACACTGCACATTCAATGACACAAAGCTCACCAGCTCTACTGATGTTAGAAAGGAAACTAGACACAACTGTTCGACGTTTTGACTCCTCCTTCAACTTCAGAAATAGACAGTCAACAAAACCAGATGCAAGTGGCTAGACGGGAACAACATTCCAAAAGCAGAATCTTTGATTGCGAGGAACATGTTCTTCTGAGAAATTACAACTCCAGCAAATAATTGGACTCCAAAGATTGTATTAGCTAAAATGGGCTCGATTTCATAAACTGTGCAAACTGACGATGAACGAATTTGACGTCGGCACACTGACCAATCATTGCGGCACGTGGTCAGAGCACAGAATCTGTACCAAATGTTTTCACCAAGAGAGTATGGACAGTGACATGCCAGATTTGAGGGCTACAATTACTGAAATTATGGAATCTGTTGTGACAGAGTCATCCACACAACCAGAGACAGTTCCTGAGTTGGCTTTGCCAGATGTGATACCGACCAGAGAATAGGAAAACACTCCCAGGACCCCGAAGAGCCAAGTTCCTGAATGTAGTGTTCTGCCAAAGCAAGACAGGCATCCCCCCAAGGGACCGTCTTACCAATGTACATACACATCCGTAGCAAAGCAATATTAGTAATGGGATAATGTGTTGGATCTGTGTTAAACTGTAAAAATGCCAGCGACACTAAATGAGTAAAGATAGAGCGGTGTTATGTATCAGAGTAACACCATTAGATGGTGTAATGTAACGTGTTACGCAATGACGCAATCAGAGCGTTTCACGGGCTTTTATGGAGTTCACCATTGTACCCTGTTTGAACAGCATTTTGTAAATAAACCTCTTGCAATGTGTTATACAAGCTCGATGTGCATCACCTCTGATACTTTCTCTTTGTGGCTACAACAAAGAACATAACAGAGGTGAATGGCATTAAAGGTGAGATTTTAAACCAAGGTTTAGGCATAGAACTTGACATGAGATAGAGTATTTTGTAATAAAGTAAATCTTTATCGGCCCTGTCAATAAGCTATCACAGTCCACCCCAGCTGAGCCGTTGGTAGCTGGATGGTAGGGGGCAGATTTTATATGGCGGAGGACACTCCCCCTCAGAAACAAACAAGCGGTTTTTCCAGAACTCAGTGCAGGAAAACCTCTCAATGTTTTCCCAAGTTAACACTCTCAGGTAGTTAAAGATATGAGGCGATGAGAAGAAAAAGCAAGGGAGAAGAAAGAGCTGTTTGCTCACAGCAGCTATCTTAGCTGCACTAGATTCACTAATTGTCTCAGTTGTCCATTTATGCTCTCTAGTAGTGTGTATTCCATCTTAAACACTCATTAAACTCATTATCCCATCATATTGGCTGCAGCCAATCCTGATCGAGTAGAATGATGAGTGACAACAACAATTAACTTTTGAAGATTCGAATAATTACACTGCACGCTAAGTGAGCGCCCCAACTTCTGATCTTATGATGGTATATAGATTACTGATGAAGCAGATGATGCTAGTTGCACTTAGGACAATGTCTTTGGGGGACTTATTGCTTCTGGCTTTACTTTATCAATAAGACACTGATTCCTGTGACAGGACATGCAAGGTTTAATTCGTTTCTCCTGCTGCCTTTTAAAAATTCCCAAACGCTCTAAAACAAAAATATGGTCAGAATCTATTGGATGAAGTCAATTGATACAGCAACAACTACTTTTCTTGCTGGTGAATCATCCCATATCAGACTTCTGGAGCTGAGAGGTTTAACCTCCAACAATCACAGGTATCTGTCCCCCTTTGCACCAGGTCCGACTCATTCCACTGGGAGGTTTTCTACCTCATTCCCACTAACTTCAATTTTACCGGGGCTCCACGGTAGCTCAGTGGTTAACACTGTTGCTTCACAGTTCCAAGTTCTCAGGTTCGACTCCCGGCTTGGGTCACTGTCTGTGCGGAGTCTGCACATTCTGCCCGTGTGTGCGTGAGTTTCTTCCGGGCGCTCTGGTTTCCTCCCACAGTCTAAAGATGTGCAGGTTCGGTGGATTGGCCATGCTAAATTACACTTCATGTCCAAAAGGTTTAGGTGGGGTTAGTGGGTTACGGGGATAGGGTGAAGGCATGGGTTTAAGCTTAAGTAGGGTGCTCTTTACAAGGGCCGGTGCAGACATGATGGGCCAAATGGCCTCCTTCTGCACTGTAAATTCAAAGGCAATCACTCTCACAATGCATTTGTCGGAATATAATTTTATAATTTGCCAGCCGGTTTGACTCAATTTTGCTTTGCACTTACGTGTTTGTGTTGACTCGATTTGACTCTCAGGTTAAGGAAGAGCAACTTCTTCAGCTATATGTGATGTAGACTAGTCTTATTAAAGTCCAAAGTGTACTCTTAATTGCTTCTGGCTTTACCTCATCAATAAGACATGATTCCCGTGACATGATATGCATGGTTTTAATTCGTTTATTCTGTTTCTTTTCTTTTAATTCACAACTGCTGTAAAAAATATGGTCAAAATCTATTTGATGGAGTCAATCGATATAGCAACAACTACCTCTCGTGCTAGTAAACCATCCCATGTATCGAATACTCTGTGAGAACAAATGAAATCGCCTACTCTTCTCTCTCACTTGGGGCTTGTCAATTTTAAACCTGTGTTTTCTATTTCCACACACTCAGTCCCAAGTCCAATAACTGATATCATGTTGCTTCTCAGCATTGTAACGATTAAGATTATGTTGCTTTCAGTCTTCATCGAAATCAACTCCGTGGGGGTCACGTGTCGCAAGCACAGGAATAGCAGCATTTCTATAGGCTCTCTCGCTACTCATCCTTTAATCCTCTCATTTATCACGCTTGCACAGCCCATACTTACCTAATCCTGGAGTGAGAACTCCATATTACGTCCCTGGAAGATTTCTGGCTGAACGTTGGTGACAAAATGCCGAGGAATCCCATGAAAATTGTCGACCAAACAGAGCAGTCAGAAGCCACTAGGGTGGAGCAGACGCCTCAACATGGTGACCTGGTCCTTGAATGGGCTCTCGATCCGGCTCTTTTGAAGGCATGACAGCTGATGGCTGCTAATATGATCAAAGTCTTTGACGATAACCTCGGCTTGTTGGCGCAGAATATCAGTGCTCCTGACGTTGAATTGCAGTATACTAGTACTAGTAAGGGAAGGAAGTGGCTCAGTGGTGTTGTTGCTGGACAATAATCCAGAGACCCAGGGTAATGCTCGAATCCCACCTCGGAAGATGGTGAAATCTGAATTCAATAAAATCTGGATGACCATGAAACCAGTCGAAACCCATCTGGTTCATTAATGTCCTTTAGGGAAGAAAATCTGTCGTCCTTACCCGATCTGGCCGATATGTGACTCCAGACCCACAGCAATATTCGTGACTCTTAACTGCCCTCGGGAACGGCCTAGCAAGCCACCTAGTTCAAGGGCAATAAATGCTGGCTCCTCGGTGATGTCAACATCCCATGAACGAATAAAAAAAGAGCCTTGATGAAACGGTGGAGAGAATCCTTACTGTTGAAAATGTAATCTCCTCAGTTGGCGGCCACTGGCAATCGTTGGAAAATCAGCTCAGTGGTATGTCAGAATTCCTGAACCACCTGAAGAACCAAAGCCGGAGGAAAAATATCCGGGTCGTCGGTTTGCGAGAAAGAGTGGAGGATATACTCCCTATTAAATTTTTGAGAGCTGGTTGCCATGTTTTCGTAAGTAGGGTGTATTAAGCTAGAAAGGGTACATCATATCCTGTTCTTGAGGCCGCGGGAAAATTACCATCCCTGGCCCATAATTATTCGTCTTCATAGAATACCTACAGTGCAGAAGAAGGCCATTCAGCCCATCGAGTCTGCATCGACACTCTGGAAGAGCACGCCACCTAGGCCCACACCCCACGCCATGCCTGTAACCCCACCTAAACTTTGGACACTAAGGGACAATTTAGCATGGCCATTTCACCTAACCTGTACATTTTAGGACTGTGGGAGAAAACCGGAGTACCCGGTAAAAACCCACGCAGACATGGAGAGAGCCTGTAAACTCCACACAGACTGTGACCCTGACAGTCATGGCTGGACCTGTCAAGAGTGAAATTCCAACAATTATCAATACTCTAAGATTATCTGTCAGCTGGAAAGAAGAACAAAATTACATTCCGCTCTCTCCCCCATTCAGGGTAACTCAACATTCCCACCAAGTCTTATGGACCATTGATTTGGGGCTGGATTCTTCGCAGCCCAGCGCCGAAATCGCATTCGGCGCGAGGGCGGAGAATCCAACTTCACGTTGAAATTGGGCTCGGCGCTGTTGCAGCAATTCTCCTGGACCTGAGAATCAGTGTGATCGCGGAGTACCCCGCACGGCTGGTGGCCCATTGAAAGAGGCCAGCCCAGCGATCCTCCTCTCCTGACTGGTCGAGTTCCCGATGGCGTGCAACTAACCTGGTATTGGCAGTCGGAATGCTGGCGTGGCGGCTGCGGACTCAGTCCGCGGCCACCCTAGTGGGGGGGTGGATCGATCGGACACCGAGGGAGGGGCTTTATCGGCAGCTAATATCCGCGTGGTCAGATACTTGGGCATGCAGCCGATTGGGGGGGGGGGTCTAATTTTTATCTCTGCCTCCGCGGTCCGAGTCCGCCATGGCGCTCGGCACGGCTGCTGGAGGCCGCCGCCATGCGCATGCGCGGACTCAATACCGGATGTGCGGGGCCCGTATCCACAGTTAAAGCTGCGAGAATTACTCTGGTTCCCTGCTAGCACCCTGCAGGGCACTGAAGTAACTGATCTTTTTTGCAGGAATCTCCACAGTAAAACTCCAGCGTTTTTACGCTAGTGTGGGGACAGAGTCCCATTTTGGGAGAATCCGGCCCTTGATATCCGGAGTGACTGACGTAGTTGTAGTTTGGCGGCATGTTTAATGGTGCTTCCTTGTCATCCGTTGAGCAGCTTTGTCAACAATTGGGCAACCCAAGATACTCATTTTAGTCTCAAAAATACAACTATGCACCTTGATGCTTATAACTCCCCATTGGAAAAAAATACCGAACCTAAGCAATTAATCACCAGAACTTTGGGCGTGATTCTCCGTGTTGACGCCGGGGCAGGATTCATGAAGTTCCACGACAGCCAATCTGGCACCAAACCTGGACAGCCTCAGCGCCTGTGGAGTGGCAGCACCGGCACCACGTGGAACACAATCGATTCCAGTGAGAAACGGTGCGTGATTCTCTGGGACCGTGATTGACACTCAGGAGGCTGACAAGCTGCAGCCGCATATACACATTACAATCCCTACACACGCTCATCCCAGCCAATAAGGTGGCACTGGTTGCGCTGAAGCGTGCCCATACAGCTGACGGGCCAGCTGGGGCCAGAGGACACCTAGGTGAGTGCCCTGGGGGACACCTATGCGATCCTTGGCCCAAAATTCACAGTGGGCTGTCAGAGGCGCACACAGCTGCATGGCTGCCTTTCCCACTGTGGCAATGGTACCCCCCACTCTCGCACCCTCAGCAGCCATGACCCCGGTTTCACGATTTTTAAAAGCACGAGTGAACTGCGCCGTCGGGAACTCGGCCCATCGGAGGCGGAGAATCGCGGAGGCCCTGGACAATACCAGGTCAGGCCCACTAACAATGGGCGAAATTCTCCGACCCTGCTGGGGCCGCCAAAAATCCCGCCCCCGCCGTGGCAGAGATTCTCCGCCACCCGGGAAGTGGCGGTGGCGGGAATCTCGCCACTCCGATCGTCGAGGCCCCTGCGGTGATTCTCCGGCCCGAATGAGCTGAAATCCCGCTGCTGGGAGGCCTCTACCGCCGCCGAGGTTTGAACCACCCCTGGTGGCGGAGGGATCGGCGGCGCGAGCGGGCCCCGGGGTTCTGGGGGGGGCGGGGGGGGCGATCGGACCCCGGGGGGTGCCCCCACGGTGGCCTGGCCCACGATCGGGGCACCCCGCTCAGACTCCGGGCCAGTGCCCTGGGTGCATTTCCAGACATCAGTCAGGAACCCCCTGCTGAGGCTGCACTTAGGACCATTTCCAGCGCTAATGAACCCTGCTCACCTGTGCAGAAAAAGATTAGGGTGCCATTTTTGATCTCCATACTGCCCTATCTCATAAGGGCCGGGCACCATGGTACTGCCACTTGGGCACCATGGTACTGCCAGCCTGGCACCTGGCAATGCCTTTCATACGTCGTTGACCCCCTAATTGGTGAGTCGGGGCATTGAGGTAGTCCGGGGGTCATGTTGGGGGTCTTGAGATCGGGGTGCCTTCCTGCACTGACAGGCAGAGCTCCTCAGTGCAGGAAGTTAGACGAAGTACGGCCTTGCGGGGCATTCTCTGCTGAGGCCCCAAAATGAAACAGAATACCATTAGATAGTGGGGTCTTTCTTGGGACTGCGAGCGCCAGGAAACACTCGGCTAAACGTACTCAAAACGGGATTTATTTTCCATTAAATGGTTACCAATTACACGGTTTCTCCCTGAATAACCGCTGGCAGACCTGCTGGGCACGATTTTGAGCCTGCACTACCCATGTACGGGGCCAGCAGCATGGGTGGAAAACCTTGTGAGAATTGGGAAACACAATTCTTGCCAGAGTGATCACATTCGCTGATGTTCCCCGCCATTTGCCGGCGATGTCACGAGGTGCGCATTTCATTTTAAAAGATTTGCATGATTTTAAATGTTATTAGAAAGCCCCACCCCCTCCACATGATCTCCCACTCACTGACTGTTCATACCTTACGAACGTGATGTCACGTAGGTGGGATTTACAACAGGTTTGGACAAACAAGAAGCAGCCGAGGGGAACCTTCGGGGTTGCAGAGGTAAGCATAGCCCCCTGGGGGGGGGAGAGTGGGCACTGCCCTGGCACAGGTTGACAGTGCCAGCCTGTGCTAGGGGCAGTGCCAGAGGTGGGTCTCAGTGGGAGCCCAATGTTGTGGGAAGAGTGTTCATTGATGTGTGGTGGGTGGGGGAGGGGAGAGTGGACACTGAGAGGGGAGGGTGTAATGCTGTTAAGATTGTCTGGGGGGGGGGGGGTGCGGAGAGGGAGAGAATGTCGGAAAGGAATGTTGGGGTGGGAGGAGGGGGCAGGGGAATGCCGGTGAGCAATGTCAAGGGGGTGGGGTGAGAGAGCTCCCGCTACCTTTGTGATGGGGCTGAAAGCTGCAGAGCTAATTGGGGTGCCTTTTAAAGATGGCGCCCCGATCTCTGCGGAGTCGGTTACCAGATCGGGGACCTGCCCTACCAGAGGGATGGTGTAAACCATGTTCACGTCTTCTTCAAGAGGTTCAATAGTTGGAGAGAAAACCGATCTGTGCAGCTGAAGATTACACACCAGTTTTTCAGTCTGAGTCTGACACTTTGTCAAATTCTGGTAAGATTCCAAACACTGAGTTTTTCCAGGGTCTACTGTTCTTGTTTCTTGTGGGACAATTGTGCACTGTAAAAATATTTCCCCAGTACAGGTGATGAGCCATCAATTGCACGAGAGACGAGTTGCTGTACAAAAGTTAGGCTTTAATAAGCTAGAACTTAGCCCTGCGGTCGACTACAATAAAATGGACGACCGCCGGGCGTTCTGACTCTTTATACCTTGGTATGGAGGCGTGGTTAACTCAGCCTCTCGACCAATCGGAGAGCCGTCACATGACTGGTCTCAACCAATCGGTCGACAGGCACATGACCGACCAGGGCCAATGGTAAGCCGGTGTTCTGCACCAATGGCAGACAGCTATGCAAATCATACCACCACAACAGGTGAGTTATATTGTCAGAGCCCATTTCATGAAATACACTTTACAGATATTAAACGGAAATGAGCAGCCTCTAATTCCTGTATTGATCTGTAATCTACAACTGTGATGAGCTCACACTTTGTTTCAATGCAGTCCTTTATTCCTTTACTTGATTTAATTTCTGTGAGCTAAAACAATCATGCTGTAACTGAGGATACTATTGTTCTGTAAAGTCATTTTTATTTGGGCTTTTTAAAACCTATTTAATTTATCGCATTCATAACACACTATCACATACAGTATCTCTGCTTTGATTTAACTTGTCGCTGACAGTCAGCTTTCTGAATTGTATTCTGCTGGAAGCGGAGGACAAGGTTTATAATTCTCTCGGCATTTAGGTCAATAGCTGCATCTTAGACTCGGTACTTAGTGTGTGGTTCCAAACAGAAAAGTAGAGTGCTACAGGCGTAATTTCACCATGGAACTCAACCTTCCTCAAATCTGTGTACGGAGAAGCAAATTAAATCCCTGCATGACACTTGATTTTGTACATTTTGAGGTGCATGATTGCAGAACCATTTAATACACATCTTGGCCTAACACCAAACCCGTCTTCTTGGCCTTCAAATTTATACCTTTGTAAACTCTGTGTAAAGTAACTTTATGTAGGGCACTTACTTAATTGTCTGTTTCTGAAGAATATCCTGGTCAGATGCATTCAATGTCACAACAACACTGCCTATTGGGATGTTCTCTGGCTTGACGACGATTGTTGGATCGGGAATGAAAACAGGCGGCTCATTCGCATCAAGAACTGTGACTTGGACCGTGGTGGTAGAGCTCGATCCATAACTGATCTCGGGCATGATTGGGTCTTCGTTCTCCACCTTAATCAGCAGTGTGTGAAATGCCGATCTTTCATAATCCAGAGACTGAAATGAAATCAATTCAAAAATGTTGTAGTTACTCAAATTGTTAAACGAATTCAAAATCAGAACAGCAATTACAGATGCGAAGCAATTTCTGGAAACAGTTTTATTGACTTGAAATTAATCTCCACGAAGAGCGGATCGATATTTAAAACATAACTGCTCATTTGTTTGAATCAATCTTTACCATGGAACATGTTGATTCCGAGGAAGGGAAAAGTGTCCCGGCAACACTTGGTGGACATTCAGGAATGGAATAATGGAATAGAATCATAGAATTTACAGTGCAGAAGGAGGCCTTATGGCCCATCGAGTCTGCACCGGCTCTTGGAAAGAGCACCCCAATTAAGCCTATCCCATCCCCGTAACCCAGTAACTCCACCATCCTTTTTTGGACACTAAGAACAATTTAGCATGACCAATCCACCTAACCTGCACATCTTTGGACTGTGGGAGGAAACCGGAGCACCAGGAGGAAACCCACGCAAACACAGGGAGAACGTGCAGACTCCGCTCAGTGACCCAAGCCAGGAATTGAACCAGGGACCCTGGAGCTGTGAAGCAACTATGCTAACCACTGTGCTACCTGCTGCCCTAAGTTCACTCAACATTCCTATGTCTTTTCTCACTTTGCTTGAGGCATTGAGTCCCTCTCTGTGATGGAGTTGTCTAGTTTTGCTTTGAGACTTTGCTGGTATTTATGTTGGATTTTTTGTTGCTTAATTTCAACAGCCTATTGGTGTAGGGAGCCAATCTCAATAATGTTCTCATCCAATTTCTACAATCTTGCACCACTTTCTGCAGTAGTCGCTGGATGATGGCTGTTTTTTCCTTTTCTTCTTTCACTAAAATTGTGCTCACTACTGCTCGAGTATCATGACTAAGGTCAACTAATGCAACATGGGCAGAGATTCAACCAGGGACCTTCACGATCATTATTGCTCTGAGAAAAGCTTCCTGACCTGGATTTTCCTCAGACAGTTGAAAAAAATGAAGGTTTCTGGTCTTTCAACCAGCTGCTCACATGATCCCATCTGCTTATTACTGCATTTTGGCTGTGAGGACTTATTAACATGAAGAACATGCATCATGGTGAGAAACCTGCCCCACGTTGTGTCTCCAAAGTTGGGAGTGGGATAAAGTATAAGTCTGAAGCACAACAAGGGAACCCAGAAGGGACAGAGAAAAGAGTGTGTTGGTGAGGTGCCTTAAACATAGAAAAGCGGAAGGCAGAACACCATAAAGAAAAACAAAACAAAAGACTTGCATTTGTACAACACCTTCCACAAACGTGGATATCTAAAAGTGGTTTACAGCAATGAAATATAACAAGAGTCACTGTTGCAGTGTGGGAAACACAGCAGCCAATTTTCACAAGCAAGCTATCACAATCAGCTACATTTTATTTACCAGATACTTTGCTTTGGTAATGTTGATTGTGGGATAAATATTGACCAAGACACAATGGGCAACTTCCTTGCTCTTCAAGGTCATGTGATGTTTTATATCCATTGGAAAGGGTAGACAGTGTCTCGGTGTAATGCCTCATTCACAATATGGCACCTCTGACAGTGCAGTGCTCCCTCAATAATGCACTGGACTGCCAGTCTTAATTTTAATTCTCAGGTCCTGGAGCGGTAATTGAACCCACAGCCTTCGGTTTCAAGAGAGAGTACCACATCGGAGTCATGGTGGACAGGGGTATCTGGGACACCTTCTCAGATACCATTTCTCATTTCCTGAATGTTTGTCTGAGGAGTGAAAAGGCTGATAGATTGATTGCCTCTGAGAGCATGTTCACAAAAGTATTTCCAGAAATGACTCAAGAGACAATACTAATTGGTTTTGTACCATGACTAAATGTTTGTTATTTGTTCAAAGAAGAAACATGCAGACAACACGAGGCAAAGGATTGCCATATCTTAGGTCCTTTGTAGGAACAAGGAGGAATCTCTGCAACTCATGGGGAGTCATACTGGGCAGTTTTGACAAATGAAACAATTGGCAGAGAGCTTACTGGTTCAGGTTAATAATATATAGAGCACGTACAGAACTGTGGGTTTTGTTGTTCTCTTCTTAGTTCTGTTTCCCAAGTTACAGCTGCGCTTTCTAAAATGAACATGCCTTATAGCTCACCCAGACGCTGAATGCTTCCAGAAAGAAACATCTGGAGACCTGTCCACCCCACTGGAGGACCCGCATCCTCTGCCTGATTCACCCAATCCATCAACCAAGTAGCAGCCTAGATATACATGTTTGGTCAATCACATGGCTTGGTTAGTGAGGGTTTATTTTTTTTCCCCCAATTAAGGGTTAATTTAGCGTGGCCAATCCACCTACCCTGCCCAGCTTTGGGATGTGGGGGTGAGACACACGCAGACACGGGGAGAATGTCCAAACTCCACACAGACAGTGACCTGAAGCCGGGTTTATACCCGGGTCCCCGGTGCTGTAGTTAGTGAGGATTTCACCCAGTGGATGAGCTGGGAAAGGTTGATGAGGAAAAAATTGTCTCTCATTGGAGGATAAAGAGATGGCTGCCTTCAGCTGAAGAGCTTAAGGACCAAGATCGCAGAGTTCAATTTCTTAAATGGTATATGTTCAGGAGCCCTCTGACCTTTACTCACTGACCCATATCTAAAACTCAATTCACTTGTGATCCTAACCTCTTCCTCCTGTGTGGTGCTTTTTGAATGCCAGAAAATGGGAAGTTACAGCCTGGGATGATATCCATGAATGCCTTGAGGACTGAGTGAAAATCCCATATGCAGGTAGCAGAGAGAATTTCATTTTTTTCTGGTGCTAATAGTCAAAATGCTGGAGGCGTACACAGCCCATATCTCCAAAATAATGACATGAAGTGAGGAACACCCTAAAGAATGCGATAATCAATGTGGATCAGTGTGCAGTGCCAAGACTTCAGGAAGATGCTTTGAGAGCAGTTGTCGCATCTGAATTAGCATAATAGATTATTTTCATAAATAGTTTGGAGAGCGCCCTAGCTCTGGGCTTTCAAGACTTAATTAGGACTGCACATCATGTTCTCATACATACCATCAATCCCACTGAGCTTGGGAGGTGAATGTTGCTCCTTCTCGGCGTAGTGACAATACAACTACATCAATACAGATCCTTCCAAAACCAGTACAGGAGGGAACTACTGGTTTGATGTACAAGCAAGAAGCTCCAAAATCCGGTGCTTCAAAACTGCCTGCTTCACTGGAATGGATAGCGTGTAAAGCCATGGGTACCGTTCCAGTGATGAGCTTCATAGTCTCTCTGCATTTAGGTGGAACCAGTTAAGAAGAGTTTAAAATTATACTCGAAGAGTCTTGGATATGGACTGGCATGAAGATAAGTGACACCAGCATGAGGCGCGAAGCAACAAGGTGATGGGGAACATTTCTGGAAATTCAATTTTATTTTCACCTGGCACCCTCCGGGTTACCTTATTTTATTGTAATTTACAAATGTAACTGTGAATATTAGAAATGAGAGGCCAACTCTTCCACTCTTCAGATCACTATAGGCCAGAAATATATTTGAAGCTGTGTACTCAGACCCTATGAAAATCCTTATGCCTGAATGAATGTGGGAATTGCTGAGGAAGTTTCTGCCAATGGGCAATTCCCTTGCTGTTAAGGCTCCTTCAAGAAATTCTCAAAATCTGAGTTGAAGTTGGAGGGTTTGGACAGTTTCACTTCCCTGGATTGTCAGCCAGGAAATGTTAGACAGATTAAAGCCTGGTCTAACACATGGGTCAATATACAACTGACCCCCAATCACATTCCTGACCCCACCAACTGCCACTCCTGACCCCCTGACTAACTCCTCTCCCTGGCCCAGCTACCGTCACCAACTCAACTACCAGCTGACCCAACCCGACCACCAATCTGACCACTCCTCACAATCAACCAATAAACCTCCTGACCCGAAGCAACTATCCTCATGCCTCAACCACCCAACTACACACTCCTGACCCAACCTGACTATCCCCTGAGCCAACCATCCAACTACCGTCCTGACCTGACCCGAGTACCCATCCAAATACCCTGCCAACCCGACTACCTTCCAACTCAGCTACCCCTCCTGATCAGCCAATTACACCTTGATCACCTCCATGACTACCTCAATGCCCTCCTCACCACTCGACTACCCTCCCAACTAACCCTCTAATCAACCTGACCCAACTATCCACTCACCCCCAATCCACGTATCCATCTCAGCCAAAGCACACTTCATCCACCTACCACTCACCCACTGACCCATTAACCCACTTACCTCCTCACCCACTTACCCTGTACCCATTCACTCACTCGCTCATCGGGTGGCATGGTGGGCGCAGTGGTTAGCAGTGCTGCCTCACGGTGCTGGTGACCCAAGTTCGATCCCGGCCCTAGGTCACTATTCGTGTTGAGTTTGCACATTCTCCCCGTGTCTGCGTGGGTCTCACCCCCTCAATCCAAAGATGTGAAGGGTAGGTGGATTGGCAACGCTAAATTGCCCCTTAATTGAAAAACAAACGTACTCATTCATCCACTCACCCATTCACTCACATTCAAAGAGTGGAGCTTTCATTACCATATGGCAACCAGGGCTATTCAAAGGGCTGCACCCTGTCTTCCCGACTCGACTCCACTCTGACAGAGTTCCCTAAGGAACATTGTACTGCAGATTTCTGTGAAAGCCTGGATCGGCAGACCCCTGAAGCAATGTGCAGCAGAGGTAGACGTCTGACGATCATTGTCGCTGCTCAAAACAACGGTACCATTATAGATTAAGATTCAGAAAGAACTTAATGTGGGCCTTTCACATCAGGATGGCTGAAAGTTCTTTGAAGCGTATCTAAAATTGTAATGTAAACAGATGCAGCAGCCAATTTGTGCACAGCATGGTCCCACAAACAGCAATGAGAAACAAATGGCCGTGTTATCTATTTCAACAATGTTTTTTGAAGAATCAATGTTGCCCAGAACATCTGAAGAACTTTGCTACTCTTCTTCAAAAGGTGCTGCAGGATCTTTTGTGTTCATTGGAAAGGGTGGTTGTATATAGAATTTACAGTGCGGAAGGAGGCCAATTGAGCCTGCACCGACCCTTGAAAAGAACACCCCACACATCCACCCTTTCCCTGTAACCCAGTAACCCCACCTAACCTTTTTGGGCACTAAGGGAAATTTAGTGTGGCTAGTCCATCTAACTTGCACAGCTTTCGACACTGGAAGGAAACCGGAGCACCCGGAGGAAACCCACGCAGACACAGGGAGAACATGCAGACTCCGCACAGCCAGTGACCCAAGCCGGGAATCGAACCCGGCACCCTGGTGCTGTGAAGCAACTGTGCTGACCACTGTGCTACCGCGCTGCCCCTATCGTGGTTATCTTGGTTCAGCAAGTGAAAAATGGAGCATTCATAACTACTGGACTCCCTCAATCCTGCACTGAAGGATTAGACTAGATTACATTTGCAGGGTGGACTTGAATCCATGACCTCGGACTCAGAGGAGAGTGTTCTGGGGCTGAGCCAAGGGTGATACATTGAATCAGACTGATTACCCAAAACCACGGGAAGGGATCACAAAGAGCGGACAGTCGAATGCGCATTTTATTGGAAGAAGTTGGCAATTAGCTTTTACTTTAAGACACACAATGCTGGCATTATGGTGCCAGGAACTATCTCCTGTGAGTTTTTCTCATGATCAGGGGATTGGTTGCTCGCAATTTCTACTCTTCACCTTTTCTGAGTGCCAGTCTCGCTCCCTTTGTATCGGTTGATATGAAAAGCTGCTGCAATACTGGAAACCCTTGAGCCATCATATTGCAGGATTTCCTTGACTTGTCCAGGAAATAAAAATAAGATTCAAGATCCTCCACCTAGTGTTCTAGGTCCAAACATCTTCAGTTGCTTCATCAATGACCTTTCTGCCATTATAAGATCAGAAACGTAGATGTTTGCTGATGATTGCACAAAGTTCATCACCATTCGCGATGACTCAGATACTGAAGCAGTCCATGTGCAAATGCAGCAAGACCTGGACATTTACGCCATACACGTGCCAGGCAATGACCATCTCCAACAAGAGAGAGTCCAACCATCACCCCTTGACTGTCAGTCTTTCACTAATGTCCATTGGGGAAAGAAATCTGCTGTCTTTTCCTGGTTTGGACAACATGTGACTCCACTTCTTGGCAGCCCCAGAGGTGGGTTTCTTGGGCAGCAGCACGGCCTGGATGTTAGGCAGCACCCCACCCTAAGCGATGGTCACCACCACCCAGCAGCTTGTTGATCTCCTCGTCATTGCACACAGCCGGCTGCAGATGTCTGGGATGATACGGTCTTCTTGTTGTCCCGGGCTGAGATGCCGGCCAACTTTAGCCATCGGATACTCGAGCATGGCAGCCAGGTAATCCGGGGTTCCGGCACCCACTTGCTCGGCTTTCTCACAAGCGTGTGAACAGGGCTCACCGAGAACTGTGGCCCAACCTAGAAATGTGGTTGACTCTTAAATACTCTCTGAAATGGCCAGCAAGCCACTCAGTTCAAGGGAAATTAAGGATGGACAATAAATGCTGGCCCAGCCAGCAATGCCCACACCTCTTGAATGAATGAAAAAAATACTGTTGCTGAATCCCACACTATCAATATCCTGTGGGATAACATTGACCAGA
The DNA here is from genome assembly GCF_902713615.1 of Scyliorhinus canicula. Taxonomy (NCBI): domain Eukaryota; kingdom Metazoa; phylum Chordata; class Chondrichthyes; order Carcharhiniformes; family Scyliorhinidae; genus Scyliorhinus; species Scyliorhinus canicula. Next base: position 22,768,072 of record NC_052154.1, read on the forward strand.
AACTCACCTGGAGTAGTCATTCTGTAGCTAAAGGTGCAGGTCAGAGACTAGGAATCCTGCGACGAGTAACGCACCTCCCCCCCCCCCCCCCCCCCCTCCCCCGACTTCCCAAATCCTAATGACAATCAAGAAGGCACAAGTCAGGAGTGTAATGGAATACTCTCCTTTGCCTAGATGAGTGTGACTCCAACAACAATGAAGAAGCTCAACACCATCCATGATAAAACAGCCCGCTTGATTGGTAACCCTTTGACAAACATTCACTCTCTCCACCACCGATGCACAGTAGCAGCCGTTTGCACCATCTATCAGATGCAGTGCAGGAATGCACCAACCTTCCAAACCCATGACCACTAACATTCAGAAGGAGAAAGGACAGCTGATATGTTGGAACACACCACCTGGAAGTTCCCCTTGAAGCCACACACCATCCTGACTTGAAATATATCACTGTTCCTTCACTGTTACTGGGTCAAAATCCTGGAATACCCTCCCCAACTGCACTGTAGATGTACTTACACCACATGAGACCGCAGTGGTTCAAGGCGGCAGCTCATTTTTCAGGGGAAACTAGGGATGGGCAATAAATGCTGGCCCTGGCCAGCTGCACCCACATCCCATGAATGGATTTTTAAAAACTTGAAAATTCCAGTGGCCCCTTGCACATTGGGAACTTTGAAGGCCTTTGTCTTGAAAAGTGCCATTCGTTATTTGAAGGCAGTACTGCTCGCTTTCCATTAACCACCCTGTCACACCATTCTGGCAGAGCACTGCAGGTGTCTTAGCTTGCCTGAGAACAAACAAACCACGGCTAACCTGCAGGCAGCGTGCATTGACATGAGTTTGCTAGCATCACTGATTTGCGCCACTGATTATCTGAACATTGAGGGAACAAAATCTTTTCCAATTGATGAGGTTGGTGGGCTTCCAGATGACAGCTTCATAGCCACATTGATGACATCAATGACAGCCTGTGTTTCTCAGATCTAGCGACTCCAAATTAAGGCTCTACTGGGCTCATGTACGACAACATGACGGCTTACCTCAACAGGACAGCATACATTAACTGTCAATGCAGTGGTGACCCACTGACCGAATGATGTGACTAATGTCACGAGTATGCACCTGGGACGCATCTGTATGTATAAAAATGTAAGTGCTGCTGTCACCTTCACAATCACAGAAAAGACATTGCCTCAGGAGAAAGAGACTGAAAGCCAGGTTCCAAAAGCTGGCATATTTATGTCATGATGCTGGAGAAAACATTGTTTCCTCAGAAATTGCTACTGAAAAGAATTCAGATAGATCCTTGCAGACAAGGGACTGGCAAAGAATGCTTATGTCAACAGACAGAGTGAAATAGCAAGCACTGATTTATTTTTAAAACAACAGACTTTTTAATTTAAAAGCCAAGAGATTTAAATGCCTTGACAGTTCCAATGAATTTATCCACTTCTTATGCACATTCATATCTAATTTTAACTATCCCAAAAATGTACCTTAGCTCTCCAAAAGGGTACCTTACCTCACCAAGTAACTCTGGTAAGTTCATGCCTGCTCTCGAAAAGTTGAAAGCACAGATTGTGTTTTGGACATCCCAGTGCTGAAAACTGGATCCATTTGAAGGCACGTGCATAATGCAATTCACTCTCATTCCCCCCACATCCTCAATACCAGTAGAAATTAAATGGTGGCTGTGGGTTCATTTTGGCTAATCCGGAGATCCGCTCTGTTGTTGCAACTGTTCAGGCTTCTATATTTTCCTGCTTGTGCAGCACTGGACAAACCCAGCACTGCCACCTTTACAATGGTCCTGATTTTCTCAGGCAGTAAGTGGGAAGAATTGTTGGAAGATTTTGGCAGACACTTGACCATGCCCCCCGCAATTTACTCAAGTGCAAGGGGTCAGCAGTTGGATCAAGGTAATCGCTGGAAACCAGGGGAGAAAACAGGCGAGCATATTTAAAAGTGGAATTTTGGCTAGAGGATTCTGTTCCACATTTTACTCAGCAGAATATTTAAAGGCTGCCTGAAAACAAGCATTTTTTTAGGGACATTGCAGACCCAGACATTCAAACAATTGGGAAGATGAAGAGGTGCACACACTGCAGCTCGCGAAGGATTTATACTGTAGAATCGCTTTATGTCGAGGGAATAGGTCAGTCTCCCCAAAATTATGTTAGCCATTGGATGAAAATGTCAGAAACATGTGTCCAAGACTGGCTTTCCTTACTTGAGCTGATTGAAAAAAAAACTTTTCTCAGCGACTACGATGGTGGATGTAAAAATAGGAATAAGTAATAAAATATATTTTTTAAAGAGACATCCTTAACCCATGGAAATGACCAGCTCTGTGTACCTCAAATAATTTTGAAGTCCAGCATCTCTCATATTTGGTTACGGGGAAACCAATGGTGTTTTGTTTCCCAAAGAATGTTATAAAGATTGAGCACCGGAAGCAGACTTACTTTGTCAACAAATAGCATTCCGTCATTGTTCTGTGGGTTGGTCTCGATTTTGAAGTTCATATCAGGGTTTCCATTGATAATGGTGTACACAGCTCTCCAAGCCCCTGTCGCTGGGTCATCATTATCCTCCACAGTAAGATTCACTATAATTCCAGTAAATCCTTCATTCACTGTAGCTTGAAACTGATAAAAAAAAAGAAAGGCAACATTGTTAAGTGGCTGCAAGACTTCAATGCCGCACAGTCATAAGACAAACTAAATTATTCAAAGGCTTTGGCTCATTTTCTATGCTCTCTGTAGTTTTGTTTTGATTCCTAACATTCAGTTCTTTTACTATCACCAAATTATTCGAGTGGTATTCCACCTTCTGCAGAAATTACATTTGTAATTAAACTGAACCACACATATTATTTGAACAACTTTTTATTTGTTATGGCTGCATTTTTATGGACTGTGAATTCAAGCCTTACAATAGATGCAAATCTACTAGGAACCAAGTAGCCCTTGTCGATGGTTGGAGTCTCCACGACAGCCTCAAAGTGGGAAATCAGAGAATCGTAGAATTTACAGTGCAGAAGGAAGCTATTCGGCCCATCGAGTCTTCACCAGCCCTTGTAATGAGCACCTTACTTAAGTCAACACCTGCACTCTATCCCCGCAACTCAGTAACCCCACCTAACCTTTCTGGATACTAAATGGAAATTTATCATGACCAATCCACCTAACCTGCACATCTTTGGACTGTGGGAGGAAACCGGAGCACCCGGAGGAAACCCACGCAGACACGGAGAGAACGTGCAGGCTCCACACAGACAGTGACCTAAGCTGGGAATCGAGCCTGGGACTCTGGAGCTGTGAAACAACAGTGCTGACCAATGTACTAGCAGACTGCCCATTTGTTTTTGCCCCTTCCTGGTCCTGAGCCCTAACCAGATTGCGTCATTGTATGAGCCCTCTGAGGTGTCCTCCCGCAGTATGGCTATAATATTTTCCTTAATCAGTAATACTACTCCCCCACCACTTTTACACCCCCCCATCTTAACTCATTCACAGCACGTTTAATCATTTCATATCTAAAGTGATTACCCTCATATGGCTCTGAAGGTTAAAACCAGGAGCCCAGACAATGAAATCTGTTCCCAAGATATTCTTGAAGCATTTCTTGCCATCTAGCACACCACCCAGAGGAGAAATTTAGGTTCCAAAGAGAAATTGTCCAAACAAAGCTTCACATGTTATTCTCAGAATTGATCATTAATCTACCCTGCACATCTTTGGGTTGTGGGGGCGAAACCCACCCTAACATGGGGAGAATATGCGAACTCCACACGGACAGTGACCCAGAGCCGGGATCGAATCCAGGGCCTCGGCGCCGTGAAGCGGCAGTGCTAACCACTGCGCCACTGAGCAGCAAATTGTGTACAATCCTTCACTCCAACCCTGGCCAAGGCCAGATATTCTACATGACTTGCCAATACCCTTCAATCACCATTTGAGTTTTTTTATAGCCACCACACTACTGAGGGCTACACAGAATCCAATCAAAATGGTGTTGACCTTTTAGACTGGACCTCGCCCCAAGACCTTCACCTCATCCTTGACAGGAAACAATGAGATACTTTTCATTCTGCCCAACAGAAGCTGGATGGCTCCCCTCACCTCATTGGGATAACCAACACAGGTAACTAGCCATCGGAAGTTACAAGCAGTGTGTTGAAAAACCGACCACAGTCAACATCATGTGGTCCGTGCGTACTTAGCAGGAGCACTGTAACAAACCTTCAGAGTACCATCAGAAAGCACATTGTCCCAGTTTTGCACAATACATCAAGTCTAACATCACTTGTATCCAGCATAATGGTTTGGCTATTTACAGGGAGGCAGGGAAGCGTTTAGGATGGGCCGGGGGTGGGGGGGAGACAGAGTGGTGCTGGGAAGATAAGAATGTGTGGTGAACTCAACAAGGCCAAGGGACATGGAGCTCTGAACAACCTTATCAGCGGGACCTCATGTACACTTTCTGGATGTGCTTCATGCTGGTCGCTGGCCAATTCAGCAACCTGGCCAGAGTCCAAGGTGGGGAAAATCCTGCGGCAGAATCACGCTGCAACCAGGAAGCCTGGGGGTCGGGGGGGGGGGGCGCAGCACAGTGGCGCAGTGGTTAGCACTGCCACCTCACGGCGCCGAGGCCCTGGATTCGATCCCGGCTCTGGGTCACTGTCCGTGTGGAGTTCGCATATTCTCCCCATGTTAGGGTGAGTTTCGCCCCCACATCCCAAAGATGTGCAGGGTAGGTTAATTGGCCATGTTAAATTACCCCTTAATTGAAAAAAATAAATTGGGTACTATTAATTTATTTAAAAAAAAGAAAAATCACAAGACGCCTGGGAAAAGGTGCTTGGTGACATGGTGAAACAGTGGTTAGCACTGCTACCTCACAGCGCCAGGGACCCGGGTTCAATTCCCACCTTGAGTCACTTTCTGCCTGGTGTCTGCACATTCTCTCCGTGTCTGCGTGGGTTTCCTCCGGGTGCTCCAGTTTCCTCGCGCAGTCCAAAGATGTGCAGGTTGGATGAATTGGCTATGATAAATTACAGCTTAGTGTTCAAAAGGTTAGGTGGGGTTATTGGGTGATGGGGACAGGGTGGGTTGTGTGCCTAGGTAGGGTGTTCTTTGACAGAGTGTCGGTGCAGACTCGATGGGCCGAATGATCTCCTTCTGCACTGTGGTGATTCTATATTCTAACTGGAGCTTGGATAGTGTTGGGAAGACCGGCAAAGGTGGCAGGGAGAAAGAGAGAGACTGCAATCAGCAGAGGGGAGAACACTCGTGCTTCTCCTGGTCGACAAAAAGTGCTGGAAAAAGAATTATGTCGTGGAGTCAAACAGATCCTGCCTCTCGTCTGCTACTGGTTTTCCTTGACTCCTATAAAACTGTGCAGCAATAGGGAACTTTAACCCATTGCCATATTCCTCGACAGCACAATACTGTAAAGAAGCAGCTGGCACATGTGTGCTGTATATTGGAGGCACACCACACTTCAATCTGACACTGATTCATCCTGTGCTCCATCCTGGTCCTCGCCCACTGCTCCTCGGGTTGGGAAAGGGGTGGGTGCAAAGAATTATGCAATAATGCAAAGATAACAAACTGATTTTCCACCCTGACAACTCCGGATGTAATAGTTTACATTAAGTCAGCTTTTCTTTGTTGGTTGCTGTAATGCGTGAATTGAAGTAACTTTCGTCTAAAAAGTCGACGGACAAAACAAAAATAAGTTTGATTAATAGCTGTTATTTTTTTTAAAATCTCAAACTGGTTTATGAACATGTAACGTTTTCCCTGCAGTTGGTGGCAAATATGAATATGTGCATAATTTCTCTTTGCACAAATGCATTTCACTGTTGAAAAACTCATTGCTGTAAAATACAACTGACAAGTTCACATAACAACTCAGTCTTGATTGCAGATATGAACTTGACTTGTTACCGACACAACTGAGTGGCAATAAACTCCCTTAACTAATCATTTCTGATGGCTCAAGTAAGTGATGAATTCAGCTAATCAAAGTGAAGTCAATTTTGGGAAACATTATTTCACTTTTTACATCCAGTGTCAGTATCAAATAAATCCAGGACAAAGGCAGAGCTAATCTCTCCCTGCATTGGTGGGATGTCCTGCCTGTATCTGAGCCTCAAATAAGCACGCATTATTATAACAAGGTGACATTTCCATTCCCTATACCTGCCATCCTTTTGCATACTCCAAGCAATAATGCTAATACACTGCTCAGCAGCAGCAAATTACAGCAGCTTTCTCGTTATTGACTAGGAGCCAAATCAATTGCTTTGAGACTAACCTAAACTCATTTAATTTAATTCTTCTGGGAGGAGACTTCTTATAATGCTGGGAAGGATTCAAATTCAAGGCATACAGATAGGAATACAATGATTTAACATGGTGTTTGACCTAATTGCTTAATTAATGGAATCATAGAATCGTTACAGTGCAGAAGGAGGCCATTCGGCCCATCGAGTCTGCACCGGCCCTCTGAAAGAGCGCCCTAACTAGGCCCGGCCCTAACCTTCGGACACTAAGGGGCAATTTAGTATGGCAAATCCACCTAAGTTGCACACCCTTGGCCCACTCAGCTCCAATTTCAAATACAGGGGTCGGTTAGCTGAGTTGACTGGCGATGTAGTATGACGGCAACACTGATCGTTATATTCCCTGTACCGGTTGAGGTTATTCATGAAGAACCCACCCTCTCAACCTTGCCCGTCGCCTGAGGTGTGGTGACCCTCAGGTTAAATCACCAAGAGCCAGCTCTCCCCGTCTGGCTGGTACCTTAATGGCCCAACAGTTGAGTGAAGTGGAACGGTAAATGTAAAAATGTAAATGTCGCCGGGGGGGGAGCAGCCTCTGGGACTCTGGCGACATTTACATTTTTACATTTACCGTTCTACTCCACCCAACTGTTGGGCCATTCAGTTATCCTACCATCCAGCTCCTAGCCAAGTGTATATGCCGTATGCTGGGTAACATGAGATGGCTGGTATCATTACTTGCCCCAAGTTAGACACTGGGATTTTAATGCTCCTTGTCCAGCAAGAGCGTTGCATGAAAGCAGTTAAGATTTGACCCTCCATGCTCCTGGCCTCAAGTGGGGATTGAGCAAGAGTGGTCAGAAACATACCAGGACGGCCAGGTGGTGGGCTCATATCCGCAAGTGGATCAGAGTAAGGTGGATAGCTGGAGACCCAGCTGCTGCAAGAATCGACAGGACGAAGTTGGCTCAAGAAAGAACCCATGAAGATTTGGTGCACGTATCATTTTAGTTATCTAACCTGGCGATGATACAGTTATTGGAGTAAACTGTGCTCAGCTCAGCTTCCGTAGTCTGAAATGATATCTTCAAAATAATTTGGTACGAATGCATTGTTGAGATAAACTGTTTATGGTCGACCAGCTTTTATCTTAGTCAGTGTAGCTCTGGACAATGCCCTGTCTCTTGAAGAATATAAATTGTTGCAAAATGCTGCACATAGCTGATTAGCCTGGTCCCCTTCCAGTCTAAACACATCAAGCTGACAATAACCAATCAACCTTATCTTCCCCAGCCTCACGCTGTTGGATAACAACTAGATATTTTGAGGCTCCAGTTGCAAAGGTCAGGTTGCGACTGATTGCAAGACCAGTAGAAATACCGCTGATTGTAAGAGGTCAGTAGTAGAGGTTAGCTCCACAGGAGAAGAGAATATATTACATATCTGTTCATCCGTAGCAATTGATATAAACATAGAAACTAGGAGCTGGAGTAGGCCATTCAGCCCTTCGATAAATATTGTGCTTCCAAAAGCTTAAATCAGATTTTGTTGGATCCACTTTCTGGGGAGACAATGGGGATACAAGAGTCTAATTTGGGGGTCAGGAAGATGTCCCATTTGATTTTACTTTGGAAGCACTAGAGGAGATCCTGGGACCAGCCTAAACCAAGCATTAGGCCCCATATGCTAATATGTGGCCTAATACGTCCTGAAACAGGGCTGTCCATCAGTAGATGTGGCCCAATGAGTGCCTGCCATCAGAAACGGAGGCATTTCTTTATTTTATGAAGAACATTCCTGTGCAGTTAGGAGCACCGGCTCTACCAGGTTACAGGCATGCCCCTGCCAAACCAGACCCTCTGCCTCACCAGTGAGGTCCCTGAGGACCAAAACCAACAAGACCTTTGACCCACCTCTTTGGATTTCCATCAGCCTTTAGATGCTAACAATTTCCATCCACCAATCTTTGCTCCAGTGATGGGAGCAACAAGCTTCAACATTTATAAATAATTAATTCAGAAATATGTTTGACAGCAAAATATTTTCTACTTATGCAAGGTGTTTTATATTCTGCATAATTTGCCTGGGTGACAACTTAATTACTACATTACGATAATAATCCTTATTAATTCTATCAATTGAAATAAACCTACAGTTAGGCGTTATTAAACTCCTCACCAAGCAGTGTTCAATCATATTTCTGTTTGCACAGTTGCCTTCTTGATTATGATCAATATAACTATCACATACTGCAGCAAAGGTATAAACAAACTAAAATACAAGGTAGTAGTGATTTCAGTAATGTTATAACTGAACCGTAGACAAATGAAGAATTAAAAAGATACTGGGCACGATTCTCCAGAAAGATTTCTACGTGTGGTAGCAAGCGGGAACTGCCGCAAGCCTCCGGGCACTCGGACCGGGAGGCTCTTAGATGTGGTTGAGGTCAAGAGGGATCCCCTGTTTCCCCGGGTGTGCAACAGGGCAGCCAGTACCGCCGGGGATGAAGTGACAGCGGATGTCAGCATGGGAAGCGTGACCAGGAGGACAGATCTCCAGTGCCACAAGAAGGTCAACGACCCACACCAGGCCGAATGTGTGAGTTGACCCCAACCTCCCGATACCTTCCCACACCCATGTGACCAGTCCCCCAACCCTCCATTTGCCCCACAACCCACCCTTCATCCCCCACTTCCTCCTCCCTTCACTCCCTTCCCTTCACCACCCACCCAAACCTTGCTCCCGCACCCCCCCCCCCCTCCCCCCCCAGACAATGTGAACCGATGCCATCTCTGCCTCTGCAGGAGAAGCTGGCCAAAAATCATCGGGCAAGGGCCCAGACTGGCAAAGGGGTGCCGGTCATAAGAATCCTCATGACAGTTGATGAACGGGTGCTGGAGGTTAAGGGTGTGGCAGAGGACAGAGCGGTCACCAATGCTGAGGTCGGCGCATGCTGCAGAGATGAGGATCCACCGGGCCTCACTGTCAAATGTAAGTTTGTAATGCCATACAGACTGGCCCATCACTCTCACTGACCATGTGTTCATTTTCCAGCCAACAGCGTTGATGCATCCAGGGTGGCCCCCTCCCCTGGGTGGAGAGCTCCGAGGATGCCACAATCGATGCGTTACAGCTGCCGTCTCCACCCTCCACCAGCACAGAGGCAGGCACCTCAGTGGGCAAGGTTAGTGGTCAGGCTTCTGGGGCACAATCTGGTGAGCACCACACAGTCGCTAATGCACATCAGGTGGAGGCAGTAAAACCAAGGCGAGACTGCAATCAGAGGACTGCTGGATCCCAGGACCCAGCTAGATCACAGCCAGATGTTGAGCCTATGAAACATGCCATCCTGGAGCTGATGGAGACGTTAGGGCGCAGCCGGGACATTCAGAGGGCAATGTCAGCGACACTCCAGCAGGTCAATAGACAATTGGAGGAATCCCAGAGGCTCTGGCAGCAAGAGATGTTGCCAGCAATGCTTGGCACCAAGACCAGCACTGCTAGGGTGCCACCCCAGTGGAAAGCCTGGTGCAGGACGCCAGCAGCATTAGTGGAGGTGCCCAAGGTGTGGCGCAGTCGGTGACGGCCATGGCTGAAGGCCTCGGCAGAATGTCCGACTCGCTGGATGACGTGACCCAGTACCAGGCTTACCTTGATGAGGCACTGAGGGACATGTCCCAGTCTCAGATGGGATTGGCCGAGGCACTGCAGAGCATGGACCAATCGCTGAGGAGCATTGCTAAAGGCGTCGCCACAAAGGTGCAGATATAGGGGAGATACCAGGGCTGGCAGAGCCAGATGACGCAGGAGCAGCCGGGGCTCAATCCAACCTCCACTCGATCCTGAGGTGAACCCTAGGGCCCTATGGGCACCGCGGCAGGAGGTGGCGGCGCAGGGTGGCAGCCTGGACCCATCCTATGGACTAGCAACGGTTACTACCAGCTACCCTGTGTACACCCCTCTGATGAGCCCACGTCTCACAGCTAGCACCCGGAACAGGGCGGCACGGTTGTGCATGAGCCGCCATCAAGTGCACTGGGGCCCTTCGCACATTGGAATAAACTCGCTATACCTTTTTGACTACTTGGAATTGGTTGAACATTGCTAAGGTGTGAAGATGCCGGCGTTGGACTGGGGTGAGCACAGTAAGAAGTCTTACAACACCAGGTTAAAGTCCAACAGGTTTGTTTCAAACACGAGTTTTCAGAGCGCAGCTCCTTCCTCAGGTGAATCTCTCCATTCACCTGAACATTGCCAAGGCAATGGATTGACAACATATTTTCTGTGGGCCATCTCGATTGTGAATGATACATCGATTTAAGTGGCAAAAAAATTCTATTTGTTTTGTAATTTCACATTCAAAGTGGACTTTGAAGGACCTCTTTAGTTTTTCACTTCAATTTAGATCTCACTGCAACTAAAATCTGACAGAAATTTCTGAGAAAATAAAGAAATCTTAGGGAGCAAAATGATATTGCATACTACATTGCGCATGAATAATTTATCATTACATATTCATTTTTGTCAAAGAGATTTAACCTTGAGTTTTTCAGCTGATACCAAATAAGTTCACAGAGCTCAAAAGCTATAACATAACCTTCCTTCAAGTTCAAGAGAAAATTGAAGCAATAAGGGAGGGGGTAAATCTTTTGGCTTTTTTCTTTTGAAGCGTAACTGTTATTTAAAGATACAGTTATCCTACAACTGTTGCATTGGTGTAACCTGCATTTGGAGCTATAGTCCAAACTGAAAACAGATGGTAAAAACATTCCGACTGTCCCTGGCCAAGGGAGGCTTGCTCATCTTCATCCTCCAGTCAGTTTTGGTCTTCGTACCCAATTTACACTCAAGGCCCAGGGTTGGTTTTGACTTTGAAGATAACCTTGTTGGGCATGAACTACTGGTCGTGTTGTGCATGACCAGGAGTGTGGCGCGGCCCGTACACGCCAGGAGAAGCCTCCCATGGGCTTCCTGGCAGCCAGCAGGCTTTCCAAAATCTACCCAGACCTCGCAAGGAGGAGTGATCAGGACCCCACCCACAATGGGCGTGACCAAGCCCCAGATGTTTAAACCTACTTGGACATACCCACCTGGGATCTACCAGCCTCTGGCATTGAACAATTTCCCCAGGGGGTCCCCAGCATGATATTCCTGCGGTGGTCGCACAAGAGCTGAATGTTCAGGGAGTGGAACCCCTCCCTGTTTATGTAGGGCACTCCATGATGGCCCGATGAGCGCATGGCAACATGGTGCCATCTATTAGCCCCTGAATCTGGGACATCCCATTGATGGTGGAGAAACCAGCTGCCCGGGCATCCTGGTTGGCTTTGTCCATGTCAGCGTTTCTATAGTTCGCTGCCTGGTGGCTTCACGGATGCATTTGTGGGTTGTAGCTTGTGAGATGCCGCACATGTTCCGATTCGAGCCCTGGAATGCTCCTGAGGAGTCAAGGTTCAGGGCTGCGGTAACCTTGACCGCCACCAGAAGCAGATATCCTCCACATGTACATGGCACAGGTGCCACAGCATCCCCTTGTTGAGGCAAAGCCTCTTGCGGCGTACGCTGTCCGTCATCTGTTCAAAAGACCAGGGACGTTTGTACACCTTGGGCTGTCACCGGCCTCCCTCTCTGGGTCCCTCAATGGCCTGATGGGCGGTCGGCTCCTCATGATTTGGGGCAGGGCCCTAAACATGGGCTGCCACCTCGAGTCTCGTTGACACTGCTCCCACCACCTCCTCCAGCATCTGGCTATCTCGCCTGGTAGCAGCGCCATGAGAGCAGCTTCCGTGACGTCCAAGATACCATCCATTCCGTGTACTATCTGTGAGGAATTGGAGATGGTGTCAGACTGACAACCAGCGGTGACTTCCACTTCGTAACCTCCAGGCGCCCCATTGCTCCCGCCCCACCCGTCATGCCCTTCCCATGCACCCCCTGCTGCAATGGAGGCCCCTGTTCTCCAGACCCCACACCCTGTACCCCAGATACCCATATATAACATTACCAGGCACTGGACCCCTTCCTGGTGCACATACCCTCCTTCTGGTCGTCTAGTTGCACCCGGCGCTGGGGTCCAGCCTCTGGGTGCTCGCAGTTTGGCCACTGTGTCTGTGGTGTTGCCTCCCTCAGTGTTCGGGCACAGAGCCTTGGCCTCACAGTCTGATTGTGATGCTGGGCAATAACCTCCATATGCTACATGGCACACCCACCCACAGGGATCCACTTGGATTGTGTGAAGTGCTCACTTAACTACAATTGCCAATTTCCAAATAGCAATAACCTTCAGTCGCATGGCCAGAGGCCTCTGCGGTCAGTGGGAGGTATGGGTGGTCGGTGAGGGAGGCGGGCAGGGCCTGAGATTTTCCCCGGAACAGGACCATGCAATCCATGGTTTGGCATGGTGGTTCCCATGAGCACTGAGACACCCATCTGCCCGCAACCCCAAACCTCCCCCACCCCACACTGCAGCCCAGCCCATGAACACCAGTCCCCTGACCGACGCACTACCCCGACAGATGGCAGCCCTCAACTGAGGCTGTCCCCCGGGGGTTCTCCCATCCCCCTCTATCTGAGCACCGGGGCAGTAACTGCAGTACCACCGGGTTCATTGCCTGGGAGCAAAGATAGCTACTCACCTCCTCAAGTTCCTGCAATAGCCCTTCTGTCTGCTTCATGTTTTTAAAAAGGGAGTACTAATTGGTGCCCGCTTGACCACTTGCTGGGGAGGCCGTTAAATCACAGGAGGTCATTAGATGTGGGGGTCTCTCCTGTTAATTGTATGGAGATTGGCTTAAGTGGTGATTATTGGTTTCTCGCCACGCCATAGCGGGATCCTAATTTCGCTGATGAGAGCTGGCCGGTTAGATCGCAAACAGATCGGCACACGGCCGGGTTCTCAATTTTGGCCTCGCCCACTATTTAACGGCCTCATCTTTTCTCGTTTAGGCACAGCGCGGCCATTAAATCCTCCCCTAGGTATCAGCTTTACCAGATAGGAACTCCCCAGGGCCCAAAAAAGTGACTAGGTGTGATTAGATAGCGGTGGGGAACTTGCCGACAGAGTCGGCAGGAAGCTGCCAGCAAAACCCGTCCCAAATAACACTTCAAAATGTTTCCATTAGGTCGCGCCAATTAATATATTGCAGTCTTTGCACAGCTCTAATGTCCCTGTTATTGCGATCAGAGTATTATGTAGCCTCCTTTTTGTATTAAGGATTATACCCACTGCAGTGGTTAGCACTGCTGCCTCACGGCGCCGAGGACCCAGGTCACTGTCCGTGTGGAGTTTGCACATTCTCGCCGTGCCTGCGTGCGTCTCACCCCCACAACCCAAAGATGTGCAGGGTGGGTGGATTGGCCAGGCTAAATTGCCCCTTAATTGGGAAAAAGGATTACACCCAAAATGCTGATCTGTCGGGAATTGGACTCAAACCTATTTAGCAAAGCCCTCTCCACATTAACTGCATCTTTGTTCTGATTACTTGTCAGATAATCATGTTTTAAGTTGAAAAGTTACAAAAATTAAACTTTCTAGCACATATAAAACAAAATCCCAATATTTGGTTCAACGTGGGTAAATAGAGTTTTCACAGTGGTTTCACTTCATGAAGAAAATGCGTGCTTTAATGTTTCACAGCAGAAGTTTGTGAATGAGAATATCTCCCATTCCTTATTGATAAGTAATCACTGCAGGATATAAAAAGGATTCCCAGTTTAAGACTATTAACTGAAAGAATTGAATTGGCCCTCGGAAAAGCCCAACATTTTTGAGCTCACAGTTATTGCACAGGAACTCACTTAATGGGGAAAATGATCAAATATAGAATATATTTGCTTCATGTTATGCCCAAAATCTTTCTTAGGATCCAGAGTGCCAGTAAGGATTGAATTTTTTTGTTATAATCCCATTCACTCTACTTACCTGTTCCTGTGGCCTTAATCAACTAGCTCTCTGCTTGACTGGAATCCAAGCCTGTCAATCAAAGGTTTTGTTCAATGTAAGGCCAGCACTTGAGGACCAGGAGGGAACAAAGTAATTTCTTTGAGCTTGGATTTTAGCCTGGGGGTGCTTTCCATGTGGGGACGTTGTTTTATGGTTGGGAAACCCAGGAGAATGGGTTCCCATTTGTTTGATTTTATTTTCTCTTGGTTTCCTAATGCAGGCAGCCTGATTGACATGTTGAAGGCCTGTGAGGCAGGGAAACCATCTACACAAGGCCGCAGACAGGAGAGCAGGTATTTCTTGTGGGAGGATTATGGGAGAAGTGATGCAGGGTGGGACATTCTGATTGGGACACAGATGATTGAAAACAGGAAGTTGCAATCATGGTTGGGCAGGGGTGGAGGCAGCTGGTGGTGATGGGAGGAAAGGTAGCCAGTGGTGTTGAGGGGTATCAAAATGAAGTCCGAGGTGGGGGACAGGCAGATGGTTTCACAGAAGCAGATAGATCTTTTTTTTAAATATACATTTCGAGTACCCAATTCTTTTTTTCCCCAATTAAGGGGCAATTTAGCGTGGCCAATCCACCTACCCCACACGATTTTGTGTTGTGGGCGTGAGACCCATGCAGACATGGGGAGAATGTGCAAACTCTACCCGGACAGTGACCCAGGGCCGGGATTGAACCCGGGTCCGCGGCGCCGTGAGGCAACCATGCCAACCAATGCGCCACCATGCCACACTCGAAGCAGATAGATCTCTGTAGGGTTTTGCCTGGTGGCGTGTTGATTTGGGAGGAAACAGTCCCGATCCTCCTGGCCCACAAGCAGTGCTATAAAGGCACTTACCCCATGGATTAAGCCCCTTTTCACCTGCTTCCTGTAGGCTAGGAAACCTGACTGACATGAGTTAACGATACAATGGGCAGAATGTAATCCAGCCTATCACAGCAGGGAAAATGGTGGCTGGGCCTCCTAGAAGAGGCTGTGTATCAATCTGCCGGTAGTGAGAGAATGGCACAACATTAAGATGGAGACGGGAAGGGGCCTATGCAAGTGAGCTTCCCATTCACAACAGGCTCATTAATGAGTCAATCTGGGCAGCATGGTGACTCAGTGGTTAGCCTCCTGCCTCACGGCGCCGAGATCCCAGGTACAATCCCGGCTCTGGGTCACTGACTGTGTGGAATTTGCACATTCTCCCCGCCGTGTTTGCGTGGGTTTCGCCCCCACACTCCAAAGATGTGCAGGGTTGGTTTAGGGGCTGGTTTAGCAGAGGGCAAAATCGCTGGCTTTGAAAGCAGACCAGGGCAGGCCAGCAGCACGGTTCGATTCCCCTGCTGGCCTCCCCGAACAGGAGCCGGAATGTGGCGATTAGGGGCTTTTCACAGTAACTTCATTTGAAGCCTACTTGTGACAATAAGCGATTTTCATTTTTCATTTTCGGGTCGGTGGATTGGCCCGCTAAATTGCCCCTTAATTGGAAAAAAAATGTATTGAAATGAAAATTGAAATGAAAATCGCTTATTGTCACAAGTAGGCTTCAAATGAAGTTACTGTGAAAAGCCCCTAGTCACCACATTCTGGCACCTATTCGGGGCGGCTGGTACGGGAATTGAACCCGCGCTGCTTGGTCTGCGTTAAAAGCCAGCTATTTAGCCCTGTGCTAAACCAGCCCCAATGGTAACCCCCAAAGGAACTGGGCACTCTAAAAGTTATTTAAAAAAAGATTAATGAGCCAATTCATATCAATAGCCCCTGACCCCACTGGCTCGGCATTTAACTGTGAGTAGCTTGCCTCTCCCATGCCAGTGGCCTATCAAGGAATCTCTCTTCGTCAGGCACTATGTCTGATTGAGGGATCTGGCAGCAGGGTGTTGAGGTGAGTCTTTCTGGAAGCCACCCTTGTGTCCTTGCCTCCAACAACCCCACTGTCTCCCCTCTATGGACCCCGATCATGCCCTCAATCATCTGTGACCAGGGATTCAGCAACAATCCCTGGTGAAGTTCCCGATGCATTTCCAATAGCTGCCATTTTTCCTGGAAGGATCTTAATTTTGTTTGGTCACCTCCACGGAATTAACGCAAGGTTCCCAAAGGTTCTCCAACCGGTGAGCGAGATTTCCACTGCCCACATTCATTTCGGACCAATGACTAATTAATATGAAGACATGCAGCCTAATTATAATATTCAAATTACCATCTTGCCTTTGCAAGCAGATTGGCTGCCCACTCCTCATCCAAACAGGAAGTGAACAGATTCAAAGTTCATTGAGTTCCTTTCTTTGAAATTTGATCTCTAACCTAACCACTACCAGCCATGTTGGGAAATTAAAATTGAGCCCCAAATGTTCTATTCAAATTGAACATTTAAAAAAATCTAATTTATCCTGATTGGACGCAGCAACTATGCTCTCTGTTTCTCTGAATACAACTTCATGGCATAAATATGTCACATTTAAAATTAAAAAGCTTCCCCAATTGCAGGAGATTAAACATGCTGTGCGTAATGTGCATGACTGATGGTTTACATAGAATTTACAGTGCAGAAGGAGGCCATTCGGCCCATCGAGTCTGCACCGGCTCTTGGAAAGAGCACCCTACCCCCTACCCAAGGTCAACACCTCCACCCTATCCCCATAACTCAGTAACCCCACCCAACACTAAGGGCAATTTTGGACACTAAGGGCAATTTATCATGGCCAATCCACCTAACCCGCACATCTTTGGACTGTGGAAGGAAACCGGAGCACCCGGAGGAAACCCACGCACACATGGGGAGGATGTGCAGACTCCGCACAGACAGTGACCCAAGCCGGAATCGAACCTGGGACCCTGGAGCTGTGAAGCGATTGTGCTATCCACAATGCTACCGTGCTGTCCTTTAGGAGTTAAAGTTAAAACTGTTAGGAGTTAAAATTTTACCTTTCATGTTGACAGAATAGTGTGAGTTCTGCCCTTTCCTTGGGTCGTGTTTGTTTACATTCATTTCTGCTCTCTTCATTTTTGAGCGCATTCTAATGAATTTGCAGGAAATTTGAGCATGGTTTGACATTGGAACAGAGGAAGTTTCAGGGCAATATTATGTACTTAGCAGATTTGTTCAATTTCCTGCAGAATTGTTACGGTGAAACGATGGGTGAACCAACACCACATCTATCCACACTTGTATCTTTCTCATCACAGTGAACTTAACCAGTGTTTTTATTTCAAAGGCTCACACTACCAACCTGATAAGCCTTGGAGCCTTCTATGACAGGCGACCAGTGTTGAGAATATTGTAAAACTCTCTCGTACGCCATTGGTTGCATGCCACATAAGAAATACGGTTTAACAAAATCTCTTTGATTCTTTTATAATCCACATTACTAGGCCTGCAACAAGCAATAAAAATGTGCCGTGCACGAGCTTTCTCCTCACTCTTTTAGCAGGTGTACAATAAACATTTGGCCAGCAGCCAACTTTCGCATCAAGTCATCTGAAATGTGGGGGCGTGTGGTGAAGAGAAAAGACTAAAGTCCTGGTTCCATTGGTTGGTATCCTATTGCGTGAAGGCGCTGATGATTCCGTGTCCCGCAATATGGAGAAAATATGTCTTTTTAATCCATAGGGAGCATTCTGAATCAGGCTACAAAATAGCCTGTACGTTGTGCTTGGAGATTGAAACACATGGTCTGCATCATTTCAGGAATCACCCACTACAAATGTTAAGATATTAAAGAATATTAATCTGCCAGCCATTGAGAGAGCCATCAGCTGAACCATTGGACATCTATCTTGGCAGGCAAAGGCAAAGTTAACAGAAGTCTGTAATTCTCCGGACTACTGTTGTAAATCGCTGGTAACCACGGGAGCAATATTAAATTCCTTTCACTGTTCCAACATATAAATGGTCTCCCACAGGAACACAACAGAGATAGCACATTCACAGATTTCTAAGATCAGTCTCGCTTATGTCTCACTGTAATTTTTAAAACATTTGTTCATGGGATCTGGGTGTTGCTGGCTAGACCAGCATTTATTACCCATCCATGATTGCTCTGGTGAAGGTGGTGGTGCATTATCTTCTTGAACGGCTGCACTCCATGTGGTGTAGGTACATCCGCAGTGCTGTAAGGAAGGGAATTCCAAGACTTTGATCCAGGAAAACTGTCAGGTTGGTGAGTGACTTGGAAGGGAGTTTGCAGGTGATGGTGTTCCCATGCATCTGCTGCCCTTGTTCTTATAGGGTTAGAGGTCGCAGGTTTGGAAACATCTGTCAAAAGTGCCTTGGCGAGTTTCTGTAGTGCATATTGTAGATGGTGCACACTGCTGCCACTGTGCGTCAGTGGCGGAGGGGATGGATGTTAAAGATGGTGAAAGGGGTGCCAACCAAGCAAGCTGCTTTGTCCGAAACCATGTTGAGCTTCTTTAGTGTTGTTGGAGCTGCACTCATTCAGTCAAGTGGAGAGTATTCTTTCACTCCTAACTTGAGCCTTGAAGATGGTAGATGGGCTTTGGGGAGTTACTCTGCAGAATTCCCAACCTTTGACCTGCTCTTGTAGCCACAGTATTTATATGACTGGTCCAGTGAAGTTCCTGGTCAATGCTAACCCCTAAAGGATGTTGATATTGAGGGAACCAGCGATGTTAATGCCATTGAATATCAGGAGGGGATTGTTAGATTCTCTTTTGTTGGAGATGGCATTGCCTGGCACTTGTGTGGCATAAATGTGACTTGCCGTGTGTCAGCGCAAGCCTGAATATTGTTCAGGTCTTGCTTCATATGAACACAGACTGCTTCAGTGTCTGAGGAGTAGTGAATGGTGCTGAACATTGCGTAAACATCCTCACTTCTAACCTTTTAGTGGAGGGAAGGTCATTGATGAAGCAATTGAAGATGCTTGGGCCTCGGACACTACTTTGAGGAACCATTGCAGTGATGTCCAGGACTATGACCTCCAATAACATCATATGACTCCAACCAGTGGAGAGTTTTCCCTCGATTCCTATTGATTTCAGTTGACTCCTTGATGCCAAACATGGTCAAATGCAACATGGCGATCAAGAGCAGTCACTCTACTCACCTCTTTTGTTCATTCTTTTACCCATGTTGGATCAAGGCCGTAATGAGATTAGGAAGCGAGTGGCCCTGGGAGAACACAATTTGAAAGTCACTGAGAAGATTATTGGTGAGTAAATTCCACTTTGATTGCATTATCAATTGCACCTTTCATCACTATGTTAATGATCAAGAGTAGACTGACAGGGAAATTAGCATGGTTGGATATGACCTGCTTTTTATGGACAAGTCATACCTGGGCAATTTTCCACATTGTCAGGTACATACCAATGTTGTAGCTGTAGTGGAACAACTTGGCTTGGGACACAGCTATTTCTGGAATACAAGTCTTCAGTACTGTTGTCGGGATACTCTCAGGGCCCATCGCCTTTGCAGTATCCAGTGGCTTCAGGGTTTCTTGTGGCTGAAGACTGGCATTTGTGATACTTGTCTTTTGCATAGATGTCCTGGACTCCCCCATCGTTGAGGATGGGGATACACGTGGAGCCTCCTCCTCCTCCTGTTAGTTACTTAATTGTCCACCACCATTCAGGACTGGATGTCGTTAGAATGAAGGCAAAGCAAATGAACTGCAGAGCTTAGATCTGATCCACTGGTTGTAGAATTGCTTAGCCCTGTCTATGAAAGCTGATCCCACTGTTTTGCATGCAAGTAATTATGTGCTGCAGGTTCACCAGGTTGACACCTTATTTTTAGGTAATCCTGGTATGCATAGTCCTAGATGACCATAGGCTGCTTTGCCCTTTGAGGGGGAGAGCTGACTGGTTTAACCTGAGGATCAAGGTTGAGAAGGCGTGGTCTTCATGAATAACCTGCGCTGCTGGCCTCACTCTGCATCATGAATCAGCTGTCGAGCCAACTGAGCTAAATCGGCCCCCTCTCATTGATGGTGCTGGTGCTGCACAACACGTTGGAGAATATCCTCAATATGAAGACAGAACTTCGTCTCCACAAGGACTGTGCAAAGTTATTTCTACCAGTACCGCCACGAACAGAGGCATCTGTAAAAGGTAGAATGGTGACGATGAGGTCAAATAAGTTGTTGCCCTTTGCTGATTCCCTCACACCTGCCACCGATCCAATCGAGCAGCTATGTCCTTTAGGATCTGGTCAGCTCCATCAGCAGTGGTGTTACTGAGCTACTCTTGGTGATGGACATGAAATTCCCAAACCTGGAGTATCCACCTGTGCCCTGGCCACCTTCACTACTTCTTCCAATTGGTGTTCAACCTGAAGGAGTACTGATTCATCCATTGATCGGAGGTGGTAGGTCATAAGCATCAGACGGTTTCCTTGCCTATGGCTGACCTGATGCCATGATACTTCATGGAGTCCAAAGGCAATGTTGAGGATTCCCAGGCCAACTCTCTCCCAACTTTATACCGCGATGCTGCCACCTCTGGTGATGGTGGTGTTTGGGACATAGCCATTCTCTCGGAAGCATATCTTAAAGACAATGTCAGGATATTGCTCGACTAATTTATGGGAAAGCTCTCCCAATTTGGCACAATGCTCCAGATGTTTTGAAGGACACCTTTACAGGGCCGAGAGAGTTGGATTTGCTGTTGCTTCTTCCTCGGTCAATGACAGATGGTCCATCCGCTTTCACCCCTTTTAGACTTTGTCGCGGTTTAATACAACTGAGTGGCTTGCTGGCCATTTCAGAGGACAGATTACTGTCAACCACATTGGATCTGGAGTTACAAGTAGGCCAGACAGGTCAGGTAGTCCAGTGACATTTGTACTAAACCATCACCTCCTCCTTTATCCTGTTCTTGTGCCAGTTGAACATTAAGTCCAGTTGCCAGGAAGAACAGTTATTATTTATCTTAAGAAAGGATATTCTTGCATTTGAGGCAGTACAGTGAAGGTTCACTAAATTGGGCCCGAGCATTGTGGGGGGGGGGGGGGGGTGTTTGTCCTATGATGGGCGGCTGAGTAAATTCGGTTTATATTTCCTGGAGTTTAGAAGTATGAGAAGCAATCTCCTTTAAACCTACAAAAATCTGTCTGAAAGGGGATTGATAGTTCAGGTGCTGAGAGATTGTTTGGGGAATCTAAAGCACAAGATCACAGTTGCAGGATAAGGGCCCAATCATTTCGGACGGAGATGAGGAGACATCACTTCATTGACAGGGTTGTAAACCTTAGGAGTTCTCTACCCCAGAGGGTTGTGGATGCTCCATCATTGAACACATCCAAGGCTGGGTCGAGAGATTTTTGGTGTCTCAGGGAATCAAGGGATACGAGTAGCAGGTGAGAAAATGGAGCTGAAGCCCAGGGTCAGCCCTGATCATACTGAATGGTGTAACAGGCTCGACGGACCATTTGGTCCACTCCTGCTCCTACTTCTTGTGTTATTTCTCAAGGCCATAGCTTATTTTGAACAACTGAATCTTGAGACTCAGGCCTAGAAATTGGATCAAGCCTGAGCTGAGATGCACTTCTCGTGCAGCAAATGCTTCATGAGACCAATGGTAGACCCTGAGAAACATGAATCGCAGAAGTCGTTGGTTTATTATCAGTGAGCTGCAGACGCCAGTTGTGGCCCAGAGCTAACCCACCAATTCTGGGAGGCACCATGAGTATCCATCTGGGCAGGATTCTGTAAAAATAGGGCTAAGTCTCCATGCCGGCGTGATAACCGGCGCCAACGACTCTGGCATCAATGGCCCCTGAAAGTGAGGAATTCTCACCTTTCTAGGGGGCTAGGTTGCCGCCCAAGTCGTCCCTGCAGTTCCAGCTGGCGGGGAAAGGCCTGCGCGAGTCCACGCATGCATGGAACGGCCGGCCTATTCCCGCGCATGCGCAGAACAGCCGCCGTATTTCCACGCATGTGCAGGGGTTCCCATCTCCCTGCCGGCCCCCTGGCAATATGGTGGAACCCTTCAGGGGCCTGGCGTGGAGCAATGTAGGACCCCACAGAACCAGCCCGCCTGCCGATCGGTAGGCCCCTGGATACCCCCTCCGCTCCCCCCCCCCCCCCCGCCTCCAGGACGGCCCCCTCACACTTACCTTCCAGGTCCCGTCGTGTGGGACCTGAGTAATCCACACCGACTGGGACAAACTCATCGGCCACTCGGCCCATCGGGGCCCGGAGAATCGCTGGGGCGGAGGGGTGGGGGCTGTCAACATGCGCCGGACCGACGTGGAGGCAATCCCGCTGGCGCCCGAAAAACGCCGCCGGAGAATGGGAAAGCCGGCGTCGGGGCGTATCCGGGAATTCTCTGGCCCGGCGCCATATCCTTGAAACGTACCCTTACGGAGGAAGCCACCAGCGGCCCCTTTAAGGATCAGTGATTTAGTTGCTAAGTGCCTGTGAGTACAGACTGATGTGTAATGCAGTCACAAACAAATTTGGCAAAGGGGGCCTTAAACAAGCTGTCTACCTGTAGACATACATGGAGCCGAATGTTTGTTTCAACTGCAAAAGTCTTTAGCGATGTGATGGAGGGCACACTTCCAGTGCAGGTGGAGATGTGCATAATGTTGGATTTTTAGGAGATCATTTAAGCCTATAAAATGGATGTGATGCCATTAAATTGCTACGCCTCCATTGTTTTTGTGATAGAAAGTGGACAAGCTCTGAATTTGATTTAAAATGGAAGACTAAATCAATTTGTGTGCAGTTTGAAATGCAACAATCCAATTTATCTTGAACAAGTTTGTTTTTTTCATTTATTGCTGCAATGAACGTGAAAGCTGTTCTTCATGTACATCTGGCGTTGAATTCCATTTTCTCTGAACTACTTATGTAATGGAAACAGATGGAAACAGATCACCACATTTTTAAAACACTAACACTCGTCATAATGTCTTCAGTCATGAATTTCAGGTCAACATACAAGAAAATCGAGACATTTCTGGCAATGATTCAAATCCATATCAAAGTTAATTGCATCAATGAGGGCCTTATATGTTGTTATGATCCTTGATCAGACTCCAGAACGTGGAGGGGGAGATCGGCCAAAGAGCAATAAAAGGCTGTCTAAAGTAGACAAAGGTTGAGATTCAAGACACCTGCTTTTGTAATAAACCCACAGGAACAAAACGAAACTTTACTTGGAGACTCTTGGAAAGGCACATGGACAGCAGTAAATTGAAGGGGCTGGGTTGATCTTAGATTAGGATAAATGGTCGGCCCAACATCGTGGGTTGAAGGGCCTGTACAGTTTGTTGTTCTAAAGGTGAAACAATTTACAATACGGACCTTACACTCTTATATTCAGTTTCTAGTGGACCACATCAAAATCACGGAACTGTGAAGAGAGGAGATTGCTGACCACTTAATTCTGTTTGAAGTGATCCAGGACCTGTCAATCAAAGCTTGATGTTTATAAACACGGAGGTTGGAGCACTTTAGAGTTGCTCAACTGTGAAGGAAGGTGAATGGAACAATGCTGACAGCTGTGTGTGGCGTGCAAGATGTCAATCACAGCTTAGTAAAATCAATATCAAAGAGAAATGAATGAACAGCTTGCAGATCAAAGATCTGAGGCAGCTGACTGCTTTTCAGGAACTGACAGGTGGTGCCTCCTGTGTCTGAGCCAGCAGGTGTATGTCAGGTGAGTGTTAAAACAGTAATGTTTTCATTGCCTCTGCCTGAATTGGCTTCCAGGAGTCTTTCGGGGGGGGGGGGGGGGGGGGCTCCTGCTGGGGGTCTCTCTTCTAAGGGATTTCCAGACAGGAGTCACTTTTCTGGGGATCTCCTTATTTAGGGGTCTCTGTGGGGTGTCTCTTTATTTAGGAGGTCTCTGGGCGGGTTTCATTTTTAGGATTCTCTGTGGGGCTTATTATTATTTAGGAGGCCTCTTTTTTCAAAAGTCTCTGGTAGGGGGGCGGTGGGGGGGTTCTGGTTGGGGTGGGTGGGCAGGTCTTGCATTGTGTGTGGGGTGGGGGGAAGAAAGGGTGGCCCTCAGATTAACTTTATGACAATTCCGTTAAAGAGTTATGCCTTGGCTCACCACAAGGTCCAGTGCACAGGACCAGTAATAATTCTTGCCCATTTGATTCCCAGCCCAGAGGAGCGGGCAATCGCATAGGCCCAGAGCTGGTGCGAGCATCATTCGATCCTAATGTCAGTGGCAGCCAGAGCTTCATAAACAGATCAGCGCCACAACCTCTGGATTCTCCGCCTAATCGGTAGCTCAGCCTACCAGTGGTGCGAAGGGAAGATTTCCACCCCAGATATAAGTGTAAGTAAGCTTAATCTTGTTTCTGTATTTGCATGCAAAGAAATACCTTCAGTTTAGTTTCATGTAAAAAAAAGTCTACAGGTTTAGTTTCACTATATTATAATGAACGTTTTATTACTGATAAAACATCAGAGTATAAAAAACTGAGCTTTTGCTCAGCAACCAGAGGTCCACACTGAAAAGCAGAAGCACTGAGTTTCAATTTGGAACCGGGTAACTCAATGGAAAGTCAGAACAGGCAGGATAATGCACAGGGACAGAAAGCCAATCCCATGCTGAAGAACAGAAAATCCCAGAAACTAGGGAATGGGAAATAGGAATGTCCCAGGAAAACTGTGAGGTCAAATGAAGTTGAAGTAAGGAGCAGAGAGAGGCTCCCAGTTAAAGACAGGGCTGCAATGTGCAGACTGGGTGAAGTCATCGAGTGAGAAGCCAAACATATGAGGTAATCCTAAGGTTGGTGACAGATAAACACAGCCTGTGAAGCGGTGGTGTTCTGTTGGTATGGCTGGGTTGATGGGAGATAATTGGAAGCTTGAATACAAGAGGAAATCCAGGGCAGCGGAAACCAAAAGGAGAGGTTCAAATCCTGGAGATGGATCCTTGGTAAAGGCATCCAAGTATTGTTTTGAAAAAAATTTCAAGGTGTGTTCTACAAGAGCGGAGTTTGGAAGGTCTTGTGCAGAAGTCAGAGTTCCAGTGAAACCAGTCGCTTAGAGCATGACAAGGATCCGGGAGGATTTGATGAGAAATATGCAGAAGTTGTTTTGGATAATATCTGTTACTTGGTTTCAGAGTGTAGGTTGTCTGACCACATTTCACCTATTGGTTACATGGGTAGTGTCCTTACTGAGAACATTAGAGTACAAGATGGATTTTGTAATTGTGTTATCCTTGCAAATCTGTATATATCTGTAAAGGTAGCTGGGGTGAAGGAGTAGTGTGTTACAGTGAATATTTTCTTGTTTAATATATGCTTTGTTCTTTAGTTAAAAATTCATCAGCACCTGTTACTCTGTTCATCCATGTACCTAAACAAAAAATAAATGTTGGTTTATATCAAGCCAAATTCCAACCTGGGATCTGACCTGTCCAGTAGTAACATCAGTTGGGATCATAACAGGCACATATGAATTAAAAGACAAAATGCGGTCGAACATATCGATAACCGAGGAAGTAACGGAGGCAACCAAGGCAGAGTCCATGGATTTCTCAAGAACCCATCCAGATATCAGTAAACACCTAGTCAAAGAATCTCATTGAAACTCATGAGGGATTCCTTGCTTTACCTTCGAACATCTCTCCATGGAGTTCTCACCAAAAGTTGCCCCCCCAAAGTCAGCTTTAACAATGGTCCACCTCACCACAGGTTTTCAATCTTGCCTTCTTAGAATCCTTCTCCCTGAATTCCCGAGTGCGCTCAACATTATCTCACAAGCGCACTTTCAGATCTATGGCCACCCCAAGCAGAACATCACTGCTCCAAAGAGGTACCTTGCCCCAGTGTCCCTCTTTACTTAAAGCCTGCTCCCCACTGCTCTTTCTTTAATTTGGAGTCTGTTTCTCTGCTCCTTTCTTTTAATTTAACTGGGACCTGTTTCTGTCCGTTTTGCCTTTGTGACACTTGTTGGCTGACAGGCACCCTGAAACTGACTGTCTCAAGGAGAGTTGCTCACTGACCCTTGAACTGATCTGAAAATCTATTAAAACACTCCTAGTGGGTCCAACCTTGTTACTTGGCAGGATAATCATTGGAACATACTGTACCTTAAATATTATAATATCTACAGACTGCTAATTTAGTACCCAGGGACACAAAAGATCCACGATGTTGTGGCAATATGTAGACTGCAGCGATTGGTAGAAATGATAGTGCATAATGTACAATATTATATTGGGAAATCTTTACCTATTCACAAGATCTTTGACTGAAAGTGTGGTCCCTTCGAACAAATTGGATTTCAATCAACAAGTTAATTAATGCTTCATGTTACAAACATCAAAACCTTGAAATGACACAAAAAGGAGGTGATATACACAAAATTGGTGAGATTATGTTGGCTTATATGCAGAATGGACAGTACAATATTTATGTTGATATCAATGCATCCTAAACATTTTATCTGTGTGTGTGTGGACACGGAATTCATCAACTGGGTGATGCTTTTGTTCTTTGTAATTTCCTTTCCTCCACCCTACTGGACCAGCAGAGCAGCTCCAGCTTCTACCCTAATAGTAACTGTAATTCTGATTGAATAGTGAGTGGAAAATTAGTCTGTATTGTGATCTTGTGTTCACTGAGAATAGGGTCGAAATTGCCAAAGCTTATTTTTGAAATCACTCTCTGGCCTTTACCATCACAAAGGGGCTGGTTTAGCACAGAGCTAAATCGCTGGCTTTTAAAGCAGACCAAGGCGGGCCAGCAGTGTGGGTTCAATTCCCGTACCAGCCTCCCCGAACAGGCGCCGGAATGTGGCAACTAGGGGCTTGTCACAGTAACTCAATTTGAAGTCTACTTGTGACAATAAGCGATTTTCATTTCATTTCATATTAACAGTTTTTTCTTCAAGAATGCCAAACTAAATGAAATTTACAGCTCAGGAGGTAACTAATTGACCAACAGGTCGCTCCACGGGCATTCGCCATGGTAGTCAAAGCTGGCAAGTGTTGTACACGGCTGCACAGTGAGACGCATTGCAGGAGGTTCAAAAAATGAGACGAGTGTCAGTCTCAATAGTCAATTATAAGATTTCAAGGATTAGCAAATCCCGGGGAATAATTGAACCATGCAGATGTTGGAAATCTGAAATTAATTCAGAAAATATTGCACATATGCAGAAGGGAGATGGTGGTGTAACAGTATTGTCATTGGACTGGTAATCCAGAGGTCCAGGCCTTTGGGGGGGGGGGGGCACAGGTTCAAATACCACCATGGCAGCTGTGCAATTTAACTACAAGTCATTAATCTGGAATATAAAGTCAACCATCAGTAATGATGACCATGCTAGCTGTAACCGAACCCATCTGGTTCATTGATGGAAATCTGCCATCCTTACCCAGCCTGGCCTATAACAATGTGGTTGAATCTTAATTGCCCCTCTAAAATGGCCGAACAAACCACTCAGTTCAAGTACAATTAGGGATGGGCAAACAATGCAGGCCTTGCCTGTGACATCCCATGATTGAATGTGAAAAAATAAAGGCCGGCAATTTCTTGGGAGAGAGAAACAGAGTTAAGGGATTGAATTTTCCCAACCCTTTGGAGATAGCCTCAGAGATAGGAGAGCTAGCAATAGTGGTTGTGAACGTACAGCATATAATCAATGGCATATACTTTTTTTTCTTTATTAATTGGATGTGGGTGTTGCTGGCTGGGCATTTGTTGCCCATCCCTGACGCCACTTAAGAGTCAACCACCTTGCTGTGGGTCTGGAGCAATATGTAGGCCAGACCAGGTAAGGATGGCAGATTTTCTTCCCTAAAGGACATTAGTGAAACAGATGAGTTTTCACAACAACCGACAATGGTTCATGTTCGTCATTCGACTTCTAATTCCAGAATTCTATTGAATTCAAGTTCCAACATCTGCCCTGGTGAGATTTGAACCCATGTCCCCAGAGCATTACCCTGGATCTCTGGATTACGAGTCCACTGCCAATACCACTACGTCACTGACTCTCCCTATACTGCCTCCCCCTGTACTGCAGAAGTGTGGCCCATTCCCCCACTTAATGTCCCAATTAAGGGTCACGTACCATCCCAGAGGCACTTAGCCTGCCTTGGACGGCCCACCATCACATGGAGAGAAATCTAATTAAATTTCCCAGCAGGTTCCCAGGATGTGCCCTCCTTCATGGGCACTCCATGGCCTATGGAGGGACTCTTCTGTACCAGTGACCACCCCTACACCCAATGCACTGGGAAAACAAAAACCCTTCTGGCCCCTTCTGCCAATTACAGGGCCATGCCAATATTGCCCTGGCTCCTCCACAGAAACTTTCCAATCTTGCAAGCAAGCATGCCTTCGCATTAAGAATGTAGCCCCAGCACTGGCCCCAGCCAGCAGTGGCACTGCATTTGGGGCAGCACGGTAGCATTGTGGATAGCATAATTGCTTCACAGCTGCAGGGTCCCAGGTTCGATTCCGGCTTGGGTCACTGTCTGTGCGGAGTCTGCACATCCTCCTCGTGTGTGCGTGGGTTTCCTCCGGGTGCTCCGGTTTCCTCCCACAATCCAAAGATGTGCAGTTTAGGTGGATTGGCCATGATAAATTGCCCTTAGTGTCCAAAATTGCCCTTAGTGTTGGGTGGGGTTACTAGGTTATGGGGATAGGGTGGAGGTGTTGACCTTGGGTAGGGTGCTCTTTCCAAGAGCCGGTGCAGACTCGATGGGCCGAATGGCCTCCTTCTGCACTGTAAATTCTATGATAAAGCTCTATGATTGGTGAACAGCTACCTCTCTGTCATCCTCAATTTGATGGCAGCACTGCAGGAAGCTTATTAATTGGCTGTCACTGGAAAAATGCTTCGCTAGGGTTACATTGCTCACCGGAGCGGGGGTCAACTCTCACTTTAGGCCCCCAAAACATCTCAACCCAAAGATTCACGCCTGTGACCTTTCATCAGAACTGGGTCAAACTGACCTTGAATGTTATTGACTTGATGAGTATTTCCAGAATTTTCTGTTTTATTTGGGAATGCTCATTGGATAATGATATGCGCATACTAATGTAAAGAACCTAGGTTGCATTTTCTAATCATTAACATCAACAACATTGGTTCCAGGCAATTAATTCTCAGTATAACTGCCATTAGTTCATAATTCTAGTGCAGTGTGAAAGTATAAAGCTCTTCCCACAAATAAATGTCTTCATTGCAATAATTGTAATTATATGTATCTATCCATTTCTATATTTACATTTCCCACTGTGGCCATCTAAAATGGCCACCCGCTAGGATTGATGGGAAATTTGGCCAAGCCTGAGCACAGACAGGCTGCAGCCTGCAAATGTACAAAGCTGCAGTTCAGACGTATGCAGAAACTAAAATAGGCAAAAGGTCATTACTAGGCCATCCCGGGATAATGGGCTCCAGGTAGAAAGTGACAACAAGTGGCAGACTCAGGGGCACCTGCTTTCCTTATTTGGGAAGGCCAACGTGCTTCGGACACTAATGGCTATGGCCAACCGGCACCCGCCCAGCCATCAGGGTATCCGCTCTCAATTGGTCAAGATGGATCAGGGTGATCGAGACCTGATCAATCCAATGGATCTTCACCTGGGACCGCACAAAAATCTCAGGGATAAAAGGTGCTCCGTTGCCCATTGCTTGCTCTCTCGACTGCAGCCTTCCAGACTACAGCTTCGACAGCCAACAACAACAGTGAACCCTTCATCAGCCAAGAGGAAGAACATCCATGCCATTCACAGAGGGACTAGAACAGAGGACACGCACGTCCAGCTCCAAGGACTCCAGAACTGCCAGACTACCAGATCCTAGACAAGGCCATGTACTCTGTACTTGCCAGCCACCTGGTAGTTAAGTTAAGGTCGTTTGGAAAGAGCACCCCACTTAAGCCCATACACCCCTGTAACCCAGTATCCCCACCTAAGCGAAGGGCAATTGATCATGGCCAATCACCTTACCTGCACATCTTTGGACTGTGGGAGGAAACCGGAGCACCCGGAGGAAACCCACGCAGATACGGGGAGAATGTGCAGACTCCGCACAGACAGTGACCCAAGCCGGAAATGGACCCTGG
The DNA here is from genome assembly GCF_902713615.1 of Scyliorhinus canicula. Taxonomy (NCBI): domain Eukaryota; kingdom Metazoa; phylum Chordata; class Chondrichthyes; order Carcharhiniformes; family Scyliorhinidae; genus Scyliorhinus; species Scyliorhinus canicula. The sequence goes on from NC_052154.1 coordinate 22,798,322, forward strand.
AGCTGTGAAGCAACTGTGCTAACCACTGTGCTACTTGATGCTAAAAGACGACAATCAGTGCTCTGGTATCATATACAACAGAAACTCGTGAAGATATTGAAACTAATTTCTCAAAGGGAGATGGCAGCCATGACTGGCTTTGATGTTGTCTTGGGGAATGGGGCAGGCAGGAGAAGGGAGAGCGAGCTGTCTCACCATCTAAACAAGTATCCAAATGCTCACTCATCAGGTAATCAGTCTGCCCCGCTCAAGCAAAGGTAACTGTGTGCGGTCGCGTGAGGATCTCAGTTTGACATTCCCTTGTTGGTCAAGATTTTAAAATCAGCGGCAACCGTAACTAATACACTCGTCACCCCCACCCCCTCCGCTGTGCTCCTGCCAGCTGTGCACTACTATGCCACAAACCATTTGCTCTTCCCCTTTGCTCATCCATCCAAATGCATTTTCACTTTCAGTACTTCTTCCAGTAATCTTTATTAGTGTCATAAGTAGGCTTACATTAGCAACCAAGGTACTGTGAAGATCCCCTCGTCGCCAAATTCCGGCGCCTGTTCGGGTACACTGAGGGAAAATTCAGAATGTCCAATTCACCTAACAAGCACACCTTTCGGGACTTCTGGGAAGAAACCAGAGCAACCAAAGGAAACCCACGCCGACAAGGGCAGACTCCGCACAGACAGTGACCCAAGCCAGGAATCGTACCTGGGACCCTGGCTCTGTGAAGCAACAGTGCTATCCACTGTGCTACCTTGCCACCTCCATGCTGAGGAGTACAGATGCTGAGGAGTACAGTTTCTTTTCATCACTAATCTTTACACGTGAAATGTAAATGCTTTCTGCATAACTCAATTTATTGCCTTTTCTAATCTTGGGCTGCAAGTCTACAATGTTGCATGTAATGCAGTGTGACTGTCCCAGCCATAAAATATGTGAGCATACATCAATGTTAATGCTCTGGGATGAAACCTGACATTGGACCTTGATGTTGTTCAAGTCGCTTCGTCTTATGTGACATTCAAGTTCTAAAATATATTAAAATGAGAAGATTGAGTGGATGTTATGAAAATGTAGTTCAACAGCAGCTATCGTCATGATGGAAGTTAAATTTATGAGAAGTATTTGATGTGGGTGGATAACATATGCAATGCCACTGTGTGATGTTAAGTAAATACTCCTATGATATAATTAAAGGAAAATGACTTTGTGAGTAAACGTAAGGTTCTAAGAGTTCAATTCGTCTTTTTTGAGTTCCAACATGGCGGGCTTTCTGCCTGCCCCTCTCAATCCGTCCAGACCTTCACTTATTTTCTTGGCTCAGGGGTTACTTGATATGCATGGCAATCCCAATGGGATTTCCTCTCCACCAGAGGGAGCCTGCCATGGAAGTGGTGAAAAATTCCATGATGCTGTCATGGGGACAATGTAGCAGCACAAAAGGTATGAAGAGAGATTAAAGGGCTTGAGTTACTGTCTGTGCGGAGTCTGCACGTTCTCCCCATGTCGGCGTGGGTTTCCTTTGGTTGCTCTGGTTTCCTCCCACAAGTCCCGAAAGACATGCTTGTTAGGTGAATTGGACATTCTGAATTTTCCCTCAGTGTACCGGAACAGGCGCCGGAATTTGGCGACGAGGGGATTTTCACAGTACCTTCGTTGCTAATGTAAGCCTACTTGTGACATTAATAAATATTAATAAAGAAATATGCCCTGAAAACAAAATGAAAGGTGTCAGACTGAAGGCTAAACAGGTGAGGCTTTAGGAAAAGATGGCAGAATGGGAGGGCTCTATTAAGCCTTCTCCCCTATAGTTGAAGAATTTGGAGATTTTGCAAGATCACACAGGTCTACTACTACTTTATCCCAGGGGGCCCTGGGGTTTAGGGGTTCAGTGGTGACCGGAGATTATGAGTGTGCTCTTGCCCCCCCCCCCCCCCCCCCCCCCCCCCCCAATCTGCCACTCCAATACTATTAGCATGCAGCATGCGGTGCTGAAGGTGGAGATATCAATATTAGATGACGAGGTGGTGGTAACTCACTGCCCCGTTTTCCTGCAATTCTAGCCACGATTCCTCCAATTTGTGAGGAGACTGGAAAGGACTTGTAATTGCATGTAATGAGCATTAAAAATTCTTATCAATTCATCCTCTAAATGTGACTGACCTCTCTTTATCATTTGTATGCTATTGGGCAGCATGGTCACACAATGGTTAGCACTGTGCTGAAGGCCCGGATTCGATCCCAGGCCTGAGTCACTGGGTATCTGGAGTTTGCATATTCTTCCCGTGTCTGCATGGGTCTCACCCCTACAACCCAAAGATGTGCAGGATAGGTGGATTGGCCACGCTTTTATTGGGAAAAAAAAGATAGTTTAAATTTTTTTAAAAATCGTTTATATGCTATCCATTGAGAACATCTGCATACAAGGGTGCAGCCCTTACACATTCACTGATTGAACTCAGGTATAACCCTCTTTCAACATTGCCTTGGACTTTTCCTGGCTGTCACTGTACCAATAGATTATTTAACTGCTGTCCAATCTCAGGTGAATGAAAAATAATTTCAGATAAACATGCAGAAGACCAAAGTCATCATCTGCGGGACCCACCGTAAACTCCTTACCATGGATGGCTACCATTCTCTCAGGTTGAATTCTATCCCAGAATTTTTTAAAATCCAAGTCAATCCAGAGATTAGTTCAACGCCAACATATTTTTCATCACAGAGACATGACATAGGCGTGAATGGAAGATATAACATGGAAGCAGGCCATGCAGCCCAACCAATCCATGTTAGTATTTACCACTCCTACTCCCATCTCTCCACCATGAGTACCCAGTCAATAAAAATAACTTGCACATGTATAGAGAGCCTTCAACATTGTAAAACACCCCACAGCAGGGAGCATTATCGCACAAAGTTTGACACAAAACCATATAACGAGGTATTAGGGCAGGTGACCAAATGTTTTGTCAAAGGGGTAGGATGAGAATTTTACTGTTGAGGTGTTGATTAGTGTGTGGTAGCAGAGTTTTGAATTGACTTAACTTAATGGATATTAATGTAAATTACATTGAACCTTCCTGCTCCGTATCCATTTATTCCTCCAAATACTTTAAAATCTTTTCTTTCCAACATCTTTCCATAATTCGCCTATCTAATCAACTGCTTACTTTCACATCCACAGCGTTGAGTGGCTCCACCTTGCTCCCCTCCCTTGCTATACAGGCATTTATCACTGCCAGTTAAGTTGTTCACTTTCTCTCTTATCTGGCCACCCGTTAGTCATTAACTGTGCTGCATTAATCCTGTCCTACACAAAGTCTCACTCAATTTATCACTTTCATCCTCATAATCTGCTCCTTGCCCTTCATTAAATTTATCATCTTTAAATCCTTCCATAGCTCTACACCATCTCTGCAATCACCTTCTTCCCTGTATGTCCGCCAAACATTCCACTCCTCTAACTACAATCTTCATGCAATCCCTGTTACCATCTTTGGAGAGCACTCAGTTGCTTAATTTCATATGAGATTAGTACCGGTCCCGAGGAGAAAATGTAGAGAAAATCCAACAAGACTCTAGCCTAAAGCAATATTATTCTCCTGCCACACCATTGGGTTTGAACAAAGTGTTTCTCTTTTTTTTTGTAAGTATTGACCTAAAGCAATGTTATTTTATCAGAGTATGGCACTAAGACTTGATGGCTGATAGCAGCAGTATCAGTGAATTCTTCAAAGGGTGCGATTTTCTTTTTACAATTTTCTAGTTCAGCCAACTGGAGATTTGTGGTCTTTCACCAACACGGCATTCCTGACTAAAACTACACAGCCTTGGATGCAACTAATGTAGGCATCAGGAAAGAAAACACGGGAGTCAGTCCTGGCATTCTGGGAGGTGGGATTTCCTTCCTTGTCAACGCCCTTCCACTGCCTTCTAAACTAGGCCCTTTTAAGTGCCTGCCTCAGGCAGCAGCCTCATTAATTAATATGTACTAATCAGGTCCTACGTTGTCATTGGAGCCTTCAAGGTTCTTCAGCAGCACCTACTGTGTGCACTTTAACAAGGACGTGGGGAGTCCATGCCGAGTGAAATAAAGAAACAAAGTCTTTATTTACGGCTCAATATACACACAACCCGGTGGATCCTTTCTGCTCCGTGCCTCACGGGCCAACCTTCTGAACAGAGGTGAATAATGATCCCCCACACCTAGCGGGGAGCATGTGTTCCGCAACAGCCAAGGGGAAGATAATCAGTCCCACCCCTTTGGCCCCGTGCGGGCTATTACAGGCACCCTCGGCAAAACCTGCTGGGGAAGTCAAAAAAGTTTAGTTCGTATTTTGCTGACAAGTGCGCATGTGTTCAGGAGGACCATTCCCCAAAGGCAAAGGATTAAGTGTAGCCTCAATTCGATCAGGAGCTTCTGAGCAAATCCTACTGGTACCCTGGGAGATAAACTATAAATCGTTCTTATACTGTTCCTGAGGTCTGATGAGATCTAAAGGGCAATTTCTAGGTTCTACAGAAATGTTTGTTACATATGCTCAGTCAGAATGCAAAAGAGACTTTGTCCAGGACAATCTTTGGCAGAAAACCACATCTGCCTTGACTTTTGTTTTTTTTGTCAAAGTTACAAAAATACCCTGCAGCATGAAAATGAGGATTTATTGTAAGGCAATTAATACAGAGAAATGTAAATTTGGACAGCGTCTGAAAGTCACAAATACACATTTATTTGAATAACTCAACTGTGAATGATGAATAGCTATTTAACTTTCCAATTATTGCTTTTCATTTTGGAATCAGTGGCAAGTGACATTGATATATATTCCTCCAACACAGCTCGAACAGTTATTGTTTAATATAAATATAACAAAGCTATAAGTGGTTATCAGTTGGTTTCACTATACATGCTTAAGTCTGAAACATACAGTGACCACTATCCACTTGAGTAATTCATGCTCTAGTACCCAGTTGTTTTTTAATGACTTTTTTTCGTGCTTGTGAATTTACTTTGACAAAACTGAGCAGCTCTCATAACATCACACGACTGTGCATGGATGGTTGAACAATCAATACCAGCACTTTCAATCAAATGCTATGTATGAAAGATGCCGCAAGATTAAAATTTAGAGATATTTTATATTTTGCTTGAAATATAATGCTCATCAAGACGATGGCACTGAGGAATGGAGAACTTCCCAGTTCATGCCATCTCCGTCAACGTTAGCCACTTCCAAACCAGGGTAACTTTGCACAGGCAGAATAAAAACTACAACAAAAAATAAATCTGATCCCTGTGTCTGAAAACCTTTGTGCCAACACACTATTCCCCACATCAGCTGTCTCTGTGCCCTCTCAGCAAGATTGTTGGTTAAGCACTAATTTGTGCTGTAGGTCTATCCCTATTGTGAGGAGGGTGTAGGTATACTTGATTACACTCAGGCAAATGCACCCAAGGCTTTTACCACCACCAGACAGAACCGATCATCTTTTCAAGGGTCTGGGCTAGATATCAGCCCAGGTTATAAATGTGAAAGGTATTCAACAAAATGACTACCTCACACACGACCAGGAAGGAACATTCTTGCTCCTCATCTCATACCAGAAATCAAGATGATAAAGTACATTTTTTCATGCAGTATTTTTTAGTATGATAAGAAAGATGAAAAGTAAAAGGGTATAGAGGCATTGAAGTGGGTGAAGAGAAGATTTACAAAGATGATACCAGAAATGTGTGGGTATACATATCAGGAAAGGATTGACAGGCTGGTCCCTTTTCTGTTTTATTAAAAAAGGCTGAGGGGTGGCCCAAAAGAGGGTTTTGAAATTATGAAAGAGTGAAATGTTGATCGAGTGTACACAGAGTGAATGTTTTCTTTTGTGTGAGATGTGGTGATATGCCTATGGGCTGTATCATAGATGGATGGTGTGCGGCCTCCAACCAGCAGGTGGCGGTACAGATACACCGTGCGTTCTCTGGACCAAGGTCACGGGACCTGCGAGTCCGATATAAAGAAAGACATATCTGGCCAGCTTCATAAGAAGATTGAGAGGGTAATAAGATGTACAAGTGAATGGTCAGTGCTAGTTGCAAGATCCACAGGAGTAGTTAGCAGGCTCCATGATAATGTGCTCTGTACCAGATTGCTATCTTACCCCACGAGACTCAACAAAAGATTCTGGTTTAGACAAGTCAAACTGTTTGGTCGATTCCTTCATAAGGTACAAAGGACCAAACACAGCATGAGAGAGCATAATTAGAGGCCATTTTAGAGGAAATGTTTAGTTCTGGGAAAATTATTGTTGTGAATGTAAGATAATTACAAAGCTGGGCGTATGTGTGGACTTTGCACATTCTCCCCGTGACTGCGTGGGTCTCACCCCCACAACCCAAAGATGAGTAGTGTAGGTAGATTGGTCATGCTAAATTGCCCCTTAATTGGAAACATTTAAAAAAATTAAAATGTTAGGCTTTGGTGATTGCCAGAACATCTAAAGAGATGGCTGGAACTTGTGTGCCTTTTTGTTAACTGAGAGAAGTTAGTCAAAATAAATGACATTTAGACAAAACCGCACTATGAGCAGAGTGAGACACAAACGTCATCACTGACCGATTGGAAAGAGGGCGAGTCTTAATCTCAGCTTGAATATCGTGTGAACAGAAGCTCTAAGATTGCCTTGTTTGAAGCTAGTGGGAAAATCTACAGTGGGCCTCACAGTAACCTACAGTAAAATAAAATAACCAGCAAATTAACTTGGATGTAATGGAAATGTAACCAGAACAAGGGACTGAGGCCTCCACAGTCAAGAAATGAAAATTGCTTATTGTCACAAGTAGGCTTCAAATGAAGTTACTGTGAAAAGCCCCGAGTCGCCACATTCCGGCGCCTGTTCAGGGAGGCTGGTACGGGAATTGAACCGTGCTGATGGCCTTGGTCTGCTTTCAAAGCCAGCGATTTAGCCCTGTGTGCTAAACCAGCCCCACAAATGGAAGTTTTACCTCCGAATAGCTGAATCTGAGGAGAATTTTCCAGATGACTGAGGCATGCTTATGACTGGTCCGTTCAAATATAAATTGCTTTAAGATTAATGTGCCTGAGAAGAAAACTCTTGGGGGAAGCAGGAAGTAAACCTGAATATATATTGTTAATAAACCATATTGTTCAATTGATAGTGCTTGTTCAAGTCTTTTGTATACAATAAAGTTCGCTTTCTTAAAATAAGTGAAATCTTGAGGTTTATTGGTTCAAACAAGGCTTGTGGATTTATTTTTAAATGTTAATGGTCCCTCACCAGATCGTAATACATCAATGTGAGAAAGTCAGCAAGAAATCCAATAGGAAATTCAGAAGACATTTCTTTACTCAAGGAGTGTTGAAAATGTGGAGCTCGGTACCACAGGGAGTGTTGAAGTGAATGTATTTAAGTGGAATTTAGACAAGCAGATGAAGGAGGAGGGGATAGAAGGTTATAATAATAGATTTAGATGAGGGAAGATGGAAGCAGGCTTGCGTGGAGCATAAACACCGGCACAGACTAATTGTACCAAATGGCCTGTTTCTGTCCTATATATATCCAGTGTAGTATACTATGCAGTATGCTGTGTATTATAAGATACTTTGGGATATATTTTCTCCAAACTTACAGGACTCTGTTGCTCAAAGGCATTTCCCTCAAGAACAATGAAAATTAATAACGAGAAGGCAGGTAGGTGGTATTGATCCATCCAATCCATTTGTGTTGTAGGCCAGAGGTGAATATGGTGGATCAGATGGGAGATGAGCTGCTGCCCTTATGTTGGCCTGACATTGGAAGCTCTTGGGTGGGAGTGGTAAAGTATTCAATCCTGATGACCAAAACCGATGGAGAGCTTTAAAGGGAAATGAGCATTTAATTAAGGGGCTGGGTCCAGAAGAAAAAGTTAGCCTTGAAAAATTGGTGTAAATAATTAAAAACATATTTGAACATTGCAGTAACTAGTACAATAAATGTAGTGGCTGGGGTAAAATCAGCGAGATACTAATCGAGCACTGCAGCACCCAAATGTCTGATGTTAGAATCGAAGCATAGTTACAACGGTGGTCACCCTGTTTGCCAATTAAAAGGCCCTGTCAATTTTTGGGTTAATTTGACGGTAGTCATGTCACTGAATGATTGGCTCAAACACCTGAACTAATAATTACAGAAAGTGAGTTCAAATGCCACACGACAGTCTGAATATTTGAATTCAGTAGAAAACATTCTGGGAAAGTATCTTTTAAAAATCAGGGACTGGATTCTCTGGTCACCGATTATGAAATCGTGTTCGGAGAATCTAAATTTGCGACGAAATCAGGGGCTGCGGCGCTTTTGCGTTTCTCCGCCCCCTCCAAAGCGACGTATTCACAGAGTACACCGTGCCACATATCGATGGCCTCAGGCCATTACCTAAGGCCTGCCACCTGATGCTCCGCCCCCGCCCGGCTGAGTTCCCAATGGCACGGGACATGTGTGGTCTCATCCATCGGGAACTTTGCGTGGCAGCTGCGGACTCAGTCCAGCGCCGTCACAGTCGGAGAAGCAGAGCCGATCCGCGGGCAGGCGGGGACATATTCGGGGCTCGGGGCACTTTGGTGGGACGGTCCAGAGCGCGCGAGTTGGCCGAAAGGGGGGACTATTTCACGGACCGGGTCCGTGAGCGACCTCCGCCTTGAAGCACTCCGTAGCCGCTGCTGGCCACCGCCGTGCGCATGCATGGTGACGAACCCGGCAAATCTCCAAGCCCGTATCGTCAGCTAGAGTCGGGTGCCCTACGCTGCCTGCCTGCTAACCCCCAGCAAAACGGGGAATCGGAAGGCCGTTTTGTGCCTGTTTTTCTGGTGTAAAACGCCATCGTTCCCACGCCGGCGTGGGGCATAGCCCCAGAATTGGAGAATCCAGCACCCTTTATCAGTAAAAGTGATAATGAAGCTGCCTGATTGTCATGAAAAATCAACTGGTTCATGGATGTTCTTTTGGGATCATTGCTGTGCCCATAAACAGCAAGACTTGGACAACATTCAGGCTTGGGCTCATAAGTGGCAAGTAAATTCACAATAAACAAGTGCTAGGTAATGGCCATCTCCAACAAAAGAGAATCTAACCATCTCTCCTTGCATTCAATGGCATTACCATCACTGAATTCCTCACTAACAACATCCTGGGGGTTACCATTGACCAGAAACTGAACTGGACCAGCCACATAAATACACTGGCTATAACAGCAGGTCAGAGTCTGGGAACATTGTGGTGAGTAGCTCATCTTCTGACTCCTCAAAGCCTGTCTATTATCCACGAGGCACATGTCAGGACTGTGGTGGAATACTCTCCTTTTGTCTGGATGAGTGCAGTCCCAATAGCACTTAAGAAGCTTGGCACCATCCAGGATACAACAGCTCACTTTATCAACACCCCATTCAGCATCTTCGCTCTTCCCCCACTGACCTACAGTGGCAGCAGTGTGTATCATCTACAGAAGGCAATTTAGCAATGCACTGCAGCTCCTTTGACAGCACCTGCTAAACCTGCAGACCGTTACCACTTAGAAGGACAAGGGCAGCAGATGCTGGGAACACCACCACCTGCAAATCACCCACCATCCTGAGTTGGAACTATATTGCTGTTTTTTCACTGCCATTGGGTCAAAATCCTGGAACTCCCTTCCCAACAGCACTGTGGATGTTCCTACACCAATTGAACTGCCGCTGTTCAAGAGACGGCACCCACCACCTTCTCAAAGGCAATTAGGAATTGACAATAAATGTTGGCCTCGCCAGTGATGCCCACATCCGATGAAAATAAACTGCCATCCTTGTCTGGTGTTGTCTATATGTAGCTCCAGTCGCAAACCATCATGGTTTCGTCTTCATTGCCCTTTCAAATGGTCCAGCAAGTCACATTGTTACATCAAACAACAAAGGTTCAAGAAGGTGGCCCACTGGCATCCTTTGAGGGAAAGTTGGGATGAACAATAAATGTCACCGATATGAAATGAATAATAAAGAGTGATTTTTTTTCCACAGAAAATAATGGTTGTGAAAAATTACTTACAACAGTGTTTTATAAAATCATGAGTAATTTAAGACAAAGGGACTAGAAGGATAATTAAGTGAAATTTGATTCTCCTACAGATGAAGATGTGGGTGATTTATCAGTTCGTCTGGATATTCAGAAAGACTGGGCGGGATTCTCCGAGCCCCGCGCCAAGCCGGTGATTCGCAGTGAGGAGCGGAGAATCGGCACCAATTGCGCCGGCGCGTTTGGCGCGGTGCCGGTCGTAGGTCGCTGTCCGCGATGCCAGTGACGGGCTGCTGTCCATGGCCAGGCCGTGATTCTCCGGCCTTGATGGGCCGAGCGGCTACGCGGAAAGGGCAGAGTCCCGCCGACGCCGTCCACACTTGCTCTCAGCCGGCGGGAACTCTGCGCACAGGGTCGGTGGGGTGGCATGTGGGAGGGGGGCTCCTACACCGGGGTGGGCCTCCAATAGGGTCTGGCCCGCAATCAGGGCCCACTGATCAGCGGGCCGGACTCTTCAGCCCCGGCCCTATTTTGTTACGCGGCCGCCCCTGAACCCCCATGCCATGTTGCGTCGGGATCAGCGCGTTGAGGAAGTCCCCCGCGCATGCGCGGGCTGGCGCAGCGCCACTGCGCATGCGTGGGTTGGCGCAGCACCCAGTTGTCGCCAGGAAGGGAGGCTGGAGTGCCGTGCTGGCCCCCTGTCAGAATTCGTAGTGCCCATGCCCGTTTCGCGACTGAGGTCCTACCCAGAATATAGGTCAGAATATAGATATTGGGTTTGGGGGGGTGCGGGGGGGAACCGGCGGCAAGACCGGAAGATCCCAAGGCGAGAATGGCAGGAAAATGTTCCCATTATTCTGGTTTACTCAAGTAAAGTGACCTAGTAATTCGGGGAAAGGAAACTTTTTTTAAAATTTAGCATTTTTACAAAGAGCTGAATCAATTGGACGAAGAAATTCTGATCCTAACTGTGGCCCTCCATGTCTAACTTTACCATGGAATAAGGCAGCTTAAGAATTCAAACCAAATGTCAGCTCTCTTAATGTTAAGTCTTCCTTGGAGACATCAACTAGATAATTTGCAAAATAAAAGAACACCTAATTTAGCTCACAGGAGTCCACTGGGTCCCCCTATCATACATATATATATATATATATATAGGCCAGTGTGAGTCAACTCCCTTCAAGGTAAAATGTACAGACCACTTTTGGAAGGAGAAGACTCCACTGATGTGTCGAGGGACAGTCTGACTTTTTAACAAACACCTGCCCCAACAAAAGAAAGACGACGGGTGGAATTACTCACGCAACCCTCTATGTGTTTCCAGCGACAGAGGTGACCTACAATTGGCCAGCAGTGGGATCCCCTGGTCCTGCTGTTCTCAACGGGGTTTTCTGTTGAATGCATCCCTCGCCGTGAAACCTGCAGCGAGGATGTGCCGTGGACTCCGGAGCTGGAGGATCCCTCCCGCTGGTGCGAATGGACAGAAAGTTCTGGCCAATATCGTTCAGCACTGCACAACCAATGAAGGAATTTTGATGCAGTCACTGTTGTAATGTGGGGAAATGTGGCTGCCAAAATGCACGTAGTAAGAACACGTAACAATGTAAATGACCAGGACAATTCCCAAGGCCTTAGCAAAGCAGGTCAGTTCCTCCAGCATCGCTCCCAGAATCAGGGTTTAAAGCAGAAAGAGGCTCCTTAATTAAGTGAGGTTATAAATGCATTGAAGCTGTTCAGAGAAGGTTTACTAAACTAAAACCTGGATTGGCCTGGTTATCTTTTGATGAAAGGTAGGACAGGTTAGGCTTGTACCTTCTGGAGTTTAGAAGAGTAAAAGTGATTTGATTGAAATAGATACGATCCTGAGGGGTCTTGACAGGTGGGTGTGGAGTAGGATGCTTCCTCCTGTACAAGGATCTAGGATTAGGGTCACTGCTTAAAAATGAAGGGCTGCTGATTTTTTTTTTTCTTTTTTTTAAAATTTAGATTAGCCAATTATTTTTTCCAATTAAGGGGCAATTTAGCGTGGCCAATCCACCTACTCTGAACATTTTTGGGTTGTGGGGGCGAAACCCACGCAGACACGGGGAGAACGTGCAAACTCCACACGGACAGTGACCCAGAGCCGGGATCGAACCTGGGACCTCAGCGCCGTGAGGCGGTTGTGCTAACCACTAGGCCACCGTGCTGCCTTAAGGGCTGCTGATTTATGGCAGAGTTAGGGAGAATTGAAGAATTACTTTCCTCTCAGAGGGTTGAGAGTCTTTGGAAATCTCTTCCTCGAAATGTGGTCTTTGGATACTTTTAAGGCAGAGCTACATAGATTCTTGGTGAGCAAGGAAGGGGGGTGAAAGGTTATCGGGGCTAGGCAGGAATGTGGAGTTGGGGTTATAATGAGTTCAGCCATGATCACATTGAATGGTGAAGCAGGCTCAACGGGCTGAGTGGTCGGCTGCTCCTTATATATATGTTTGTATGAGAGGAGCAAGAGTGAGTGCAGTTCTCCATTCACCTCTCTGCTTCTCTTAACAGCACCTGACCATGCTCCTTTCACCTCAACCCCATCATAACAATCATTTTCTTCTCACCATCACATCTTTGAGCATATAGCATTCAGAGGAGTATACTGCAACACCTGTCTTTCTCATTTCAAGTACGCTCATCTCTTTTTTTCACAGCAACACAATTACACTGTTGATATCTTCGCGTTTGCAATAGCAACTCCCCCCTGGACTTCATCGCCACTTCACAATACACTCACTTGGCTTCACATTCAGCCACTCCCCCATCCTCATTCCGCCTTGAGCCTTCACTTCTCAATTCCTGTCCTATCTGTGCACCTCCACTGACCTTTTTGGCAGATACGCACTTCCTCTCACCCTTTACCCTGGAGGACAATCCATAATAAAAGGGAGAGGATATAGAATGGAAGAGTCAACAGCATAATTGCCCTTTCCCTTGTCAAATAAGTCATCCTGGAGATCACGGGTCCATGAAGAGCCATGTGTATCTGGGGAAGAGAAACTGTCAATTTACCTAGACTGGGTGTTTTCATGTTACTTGTGTTCATTCACCTCAGCAAACATGCAGAGCACTTTAAACAGAGGAGGAATACATCATCCACAGTAAACTTTGCTGAACTATAAAAGGCAACCCGCAAATGTTGTAAGTATTGTTTGGCCTCAGACAAAAGCAGTACAAGCCCCCAAATTTAAGCTACTATGATCAACATATGAGGTAAGAGGCAGCGACAACTTAAAAGGTTGAAAGAAGTGCAAGGAAAAACAGAAATCCAGAAGACTGGGAGAGCTATAAGAAGCAGCAAATAAAAGGTACAGAAAGTGAATTTTTCATTCATGGGACATGACGTCGCAGGCTGTGCCAGCATTTATTGCCAATCCCTAATTGCCCTTGAGGGGGCAGTTAAGAGCCAACCAGATTCCTGTGGGTCTGGAGTCACATGTAGGCCAGACCGGGTAAGGGTGGCAAATTTCCTTCCCTAAAGGGCATGAGTGAACCAGATGGGTTTTTACGACAATGGGGAATCATTAGACTTTTAATTCCAGATTTTTACTGAATTCAAATTACACCATCTGTAGCGGTGGGATTTGAACCTGGGCCCCCAGAACATTACTCTGGTCTCTGGTTTACTAGTCCAGTGACAATACCACTATGCCACTGCCTGCCGCCTTATCATGTAAACAAAAACTTCCAGGGATATGAAGATGAGCAGCATAGATTTTTTGAATAAATATATGAATGGTAAAATAATGATAATGGTTCTTTTACGTGCAAAAATGTAAGAAAATTGTCGATTTGTCAGGTGAACACTTTTTATCCACTTTCACAGTGGAGGAAGAAAAAAAAAATACCAATGGTGAAAAGGGAGTCTTAAAGAGTCAAGAAAGGAGTTGCTCAATTTAATACAAGAAAAAAAAACTTGAAGGAGAAAATAATGGGGCATACTACATATAAATACTCAGGACCAGATGCATTAGTCACAATTTCTAAAGCACCTGGTATTCTTTTGAGTTGGAAAATTGCATACATCAGTCCATTATTTAAAGGAAAGAGGGGAACACATCAGTTTAACAGCATTTATGGCGGACTTAATGGAATCTATTCTTAGAGTCAGAGCGAATGAGCACTTAGACAATTAAGCAATTGAGCTGATCAAAGAGTAAGGATTTGTGAAATGTAGGTCATATCTGACCAATATTTTGAGAAGGTTATCAGCATGCTGAATACAGAAGTATACAGATGGTATCTACCTGGACTATCAGAAAGTAGAATCCTAGAATAGTCATAGAATCCATACAGCACAGAAAGAGGCCATTCGGCCCATCAAGTCTGCACTGACCCAACCTAGGCCCACTCCCCGCCATTAAACCTCACCCTAAGGGGCAATTTAGCATGTCTAATCCACCCAACCTGCACATCTTTGGACTTTGGGAGGTAACCGGATCACCTGGAGGAAACCCACACAGTCACAGGGAGAATGTGCAAACTCCACACAGACAGTCACTTGAGGTGGGAATTGAACCCGAGTCCCTGGCGCTGTGAGGTAGCAGTGCTACCCACTGGGCCACTGTGCTGCCCTGTACTTTATAAGTTTCATCACAAGAGATTACAAGCAAAATGAAGAATGGATGGAACTGATGATAACTTTGTGACATGGGCTGGTAGTTGGTTGAGATGTAGGAGATGGAAAATAGGGATTAAAGGAAATTTTTTCAGATTTGTGGATTGTGAAAAATGTGTCATGATCTGTACTATACCATCAAGGGCTTTTCAGCCCACTTGATTGCTCCCCCTTCCACAAACATTCAAACCCTCCACCACTGACGAACAGTGGCAGCCGTGTGTACCATCTACCAGACGCACTGCAGTAACTTGACAAGGTTCCTTCGACAGTACCTTCCAAACCCACGACCACTACCATCTAGAAGGACAAGAGCAGCAGATACATGGGAACCCCATCACCTGGAGGTCCCTCTTCAAGTCACTCACCGCCCTGACTTGGAAATATATCGCCGCTCCTTGACTGTCACTGGGGCAAAATGCTGGAACCCACTCACTAACAGCACAGTGAGTCTACCTGCACCTCAAGGAATGTAGTAGTTCAAGGAGGCAGCTCACCACCACCATCTGAAGGATAACTAGGGATGGGCAATAATTGCTGGTCTAATCAGTGATTCCAACATACTGTATGTGTATATATGTTTTTATAATTACCTCCATTGTGGGTTAAGCGATATGAAGAGCTTTGGTTTCAGTTCAAGGTGAAATGGTTTTATTTTTACTTTCAGATTGCTTCAGTATGCCTGTGTGTGTTTATAAAGCATGCTTAAACGTTTGACGCAACTGAGAAGCTTTTAGAAGCAAGAAAGCCCTGATGTTGCTATGGAGAAAAATGTTGAGGGTGGAGCTACTCTTTGAAAGGCAAAATGGTAGATTTTGGTTGAGGAAGAAGTAAATGTAAAAGGAGCTAACTTGGTGGGGGGGGGGGGGGGGGGGGGGCAGACCTCCAGTCTGTTATGTTTAACTAGAAAATGTTTGGAGAGGAACAGAGGAAGTTCTAGAGTAGCCCTGTAAAGAGAAGGGAAGTCCAGGTATGGAATAGGTACCAAGGGAGCATCAGTGTGTGTCTGGTGTATCACAGAATGTGACTATCAACAATGCCTACCCTTGGACCACTAGATTGTATTGGTAAGAAGATGCCACTGACCTGAGCTGTGACCTGTGCAGTCAGATCCAGAGAAAAAAAACTTCCTCCCAGAGCATGATTATGTTTAAAAGATTTCCAAAATGAAAGCCACAGTAAAAGGTTAAACTGGGTTATGTCAGTTGGATTGAGTTTAAAATAAGAGCTCATGGGGGGGGGGGGGGGGGGGGGGGTGGATTCTCCGGGCCCCGCGCTGGGCCGGAGAATCTTCGCAACCGCGCCACGACGCCCCGATGCTGGTGCGCGATTCTCCGAGTTGTGGAGAATCGGCGCCATTTGCACTGGCACGTTTGGCGTGGACAGAGTCCCGCCGGCGCCGTTCACCCCTGGCCCCTGCCAGCGGGAACGCGGGGGGGGGCCTCTGATAGGGTCTGGCCCACGATCGGGGCCCACTGATTGGCGGGCCGGCCTCTGCCCCCCCGGGCCTACTTTCTGGCGCGGCCGGCTCCTGAACACCGATGCCATGTTGAGTCGGGGCCGGCGCAGGCGCAGGTTGGCGCGGCCCAACTACGCATGTGCGGGTTGGCACAGCACCCATTTGGCACTGCAAAAGGAGGCTGGAGCGGCATGAACTGCTCCAGTGCCATGCTGGCCCCCTGTGGGAGCTAGAATCGGTCGTACCCGGGCCCGGTTCGCGCCATCGTGAAACGCGACGGTGTTCACGATGGCACGAACACTTGTGCTCCATATTGGAGAATTGTCCCCATATGGTTTAGAATCATCATCTTATGAGCTCAGTGTACCAATTTAGTCAATATTGCTTGTGTTTTTTGGTGAAATTTGTGTAGCAAAGATTTTTATGGTGTTTTAGTTTAATCTTGGAGTCCTCCTGCTTATTTCTTTACCCTTGGTTCTTCCATTTGTTGCAATCCTCTAGGCTAGTGCGTGGTCAATTTCAGCCCCATTTGATCCATAATCGCAACACAATTGAAATTAATAAATAATTATTAGAAAGCCACCTGAAGGGCGGAATTCTCCGCTCCCGCGTGGCATCAGGAAGGCCGTTGTGAACTCGGCCGAGTTTTACGACGGCCTCGGAGGCCGCTCCTCGCACCCTATTCACCCCCCCCCCCCCCCCACAGGGGTCTAGGAGCGGCGTTCCGTAAATCTCGGCCGCCGGGCCTTGACGCTTGCGTCAAGGTGGCGCGCCGAGAATGACGCGACGGCGGCGCCTAAGTGACGTCAGCCGCGCATGCGCGGGTTGGCCGGCTCAAACCCGCGCATGCGCGGTTGCCGTCTTCCCCTCCGCTGCCCCGCAAGACGTGGCGGCTTGATCTTGCGGGGCGGTGGAGGGGAAAGAGTGCGTCCCTTGGAGACGTCCCGTGGGCACCGATCACGCGCCAGTCCACCCCGAGCACGGCTGTGGTGCTCACTCCCCTCTCCGCCCCCCACAAGCCACAAACAAAGCTTTGGCGCCATGTTTACGACGGCAGCGACCAGGTGTGGTTGCCACCGGCGTGAACAGGTCGGGAACGTTAGGCCGCTCGGCCCATCCGGGCCGGAGAATCGCCGGTCGTCGTGAAAAACGGCGAGCGGCGATTCTCCAAGTGGGGGGGTGGGGGAATCGCAGGGGGTGCCAGGGCGGCATGTCGTGTGTCGCCTGGCAATCCCGCGATTCTCCCACCCGGCCTGGGGAGCAGAGAATTGGGCCCGAAGTGTTTGGCCCTTGGCTGCCTAATAACTACAGTCACCATGTTTGTTAACATTTAAATACAATTAACTTTATTAAGGCCAAGAACTATGGTTAAACATGCAGCAACTAAGGGAGTCATGAAAGTCATGAAAGCTTGTTAGGTAATTTGGATATTCAGAATTCTTCCGCAATGTACCCGAACAGGCACCTGAGCGTGGCGACTAGGGGATTTTCACAGTAACTTCATTGCAGTGTTAATGTAAGCCGATTTGTGACACTAATAAAAGATTATTATTATTATTCTCATAGCTTGTATCATAACAATGTGTGAGTGTGTACACAAGTATATGTACACAAGTGTATATCTATATATATGTCTCTAAATATGTAGGAACATAGGAAGAGGAATAGGCCATTCAGCCCCTCAAACCTGTCCTGCCATTCAAAGAGATCATGGTTGATCATGACCTAACTCAATATACCTGCCTTTGGCCCATATCCCTTAATATCTTTTCTCAAGAAAGTCCATCTCTCTCAGATTTAAAATTAACAACTTATCTAGAATCCACACATGCTAAAACACCCAGAGCCCGTGGGCATCAGCATCTCCTGGTAGCAGGGACAGCTGGCTGGACTGTAGGGAGGGCAGAGATTTTCAGGCAGAATTTTACCAGTTGGGCAGAAGACCCAACATTGGGTGGAAAAGTGAGTTACTGGTATGTACGGGCAGGCAACGGAATTCTTTATTACAGGTGACTGCCAATGAAGTGGCTGCCTCTGGGGTTGGTGGTAACATGCCCCCAAGAGCAGGCGGCACAATCAGAGGGCTGGAAGCTCAGGAGACTCAGCAGCGCCACCTAAACAACAATTAATTAAAAATGTTATGCAAGAGATGAAGTGGGAAGTCCTTGTGGAATCACTGAGGGCATAGGGACTGCCTTCCCTACTCATTGTTCCCTCTCTACATTCAGGAAATTCCTACTGGGCTGTCACTGGAACACCACCTCCATTCAGCTGACAGCCTCACCTCGTGGCAAGGAGGCAATCCACCTATGGCAAAATGCCAACTACCTCGTAAAATGACACTTACTAGGGTTTTTGAATATTTAAATTGGTTTTCGGCTCCTTGTGCCAGGCAGCCAGCCTGCTCCCTTTCCCGGTGTTGGTAACGTTCCCTGATGGTGCGCGAGACATTTTTGACAAGCCAATCTGATAGTTCCCTTTGATTTTACTGGACCCCTCAACATAGTTTCCGGCCTCCTGGGAGCTGGTGCAATCCTGTCCAATGATTTTAGGCATTAGCCATGAAAATGAAACTGCTAGCCTTACAGGAGCATTTTGATGAGGCATTGGAAAGACTTCAACTATGCCTGAAAGTGTGGAGGAGTCCACTTCTGGCCTGTGTGGAACATCTGCTCTCTGCAGTATATCCAAGAGTGTGTGCAACACCAGGGATGCAGCAAACAGGCCTTCAGATCAGGAGCCTATGTCCACCTGCTGCATCAACTTCTGGAGACATCCTTTAACTTACAATATGTGAAGACCACACAATATGAGTATTAAATAAATTTGATTTCAGTGATATTATAATATCCCACAAAGTTTTGTCTGGTAATGGCACAGAATACAACAGGTGCACACGAATGGTCTTGGATGCATGGATGTATGGAGGGTGATAAAAGACTGTGAACCTGGTAGCAATCATGTATGTGCATGATATTGTAATTCTCT
The DNA here is from genome assembly GCF_902713615.1 of Scyliorhinus canicula. Lineage (NCBI taxonomy): Eukaryota > Metazoa > Chordata > Chondrichthyes > Carcharhiniformes > Scyliorhinidae > Scyliorhinus > Scyliorhinus canicula. Next base: position 22,817,446 of record NC_052154.1, read on the forward strand.
GGTGAAAACGCACTGCATCTTCATGAAGTTGCACCCATTGGCATTAATGAGGAGGAAGATTGGAACTTTGTGCATAACATTTGTGGTACTGTGCATCTTGGAGAACCCAAGTAACGTTGATAATGCTCTAAACAAAATGACAACAGAGGCCAGAAAGATGCAAAGGTGTAATGCATGTTTGGAGACTTGGCAGTAATCTCAGGCATTGTTTGGAAGGGCTGATGAGCATACAAGTTCAATATAGGTAACCCAGCTATCTGCGTCCTGGAATTGCTTCCAAATGTTGTTGCAAGAATGTATTTTAATTTTGTGACAAACTGTATTTTGACAAGTACATAGGGGCCGCTGCCATTCCATTTACAATTTAAAGTGGGGCAGTGGGCAATTAACAATGTAATCTGTTGCATGCCTCTTTTCTGAAGGCTCATTTAAAAAAAAATATATACATATAGAACATAGAACATTACAGCGCAGTACGGGCCCTCGATGTTGCGCCGACCTGTGAAACCATCTGAAGCCTATCTGACCTACACTATTCCATTTTCATCCATATGTCTATCCAGTGACCACTTAAATGCCCTTAAAGTTGGCGAGTCTACTACTGTTGCAGGCAGGGCGTTCCACACCCCTACTACTCTCTGAGTAAAGAAACTGCCTCTGACATCTGTCCTATATCTACCACCCCTCAATTTAAAGCTATGTCCACTCGTGTTGGTCATCACCATCCGAGGAAAGAGACTCTCACTGTCCACCCTACCTAACCCTCTGACTATCTTATATGTCTCTATTAAATCACCTCTCAGCCTTCTCCTCTCTATGAAATCCATATACACCACATCAACCGCTTTACCCTCATCCACCTGTTCGGTCACCTTCTCAAAAAACTCAATAAGGTTTGTGAGGCATGACCTACCCTTCACAAAACCGTGTTGACTATCGCTAATCAACTTGTTCTTTTCAAGATGATCATAAACCCTATCTCTTATAACCTTTTCCAACATTTTACCCACAACCGAAGTAAGGCTCACTGGTCTATAATTACCAGGGTTGTCTCTACTCCCCCTCTTGAACAAGGGGACAACATTTGCTATCCTCCAGTCTTCCGGCACTATTCCTGTCGACAAAGACGACATAAAGATCAAGGACAAAGGCTCTGCAATCTCCTCCCTGGCTTCCCAGAGAATCCTAGGATAAATCCCATCTGGCCCAGGGGACTTATCTATTTTTACATTTTCAAAAATTGCTAACACCTCCTCCTTGTGAACCTCAATTCCATCTAGCCTGGTCGACTGAACCTGAGTATTCTCCTCGACAACATTGTCTTTCTCCAGTGTAAACACTGACGAAAAATATCCATTTAACGCTTCCCCTATCTCCTCTGATTCCACACACAACTTTCCACTAAAGGGCATGCTGTGTATATGTGCTCAGACACTAGACATCACAAGGACCTCGGTGTGCAAGCCATCCAATCCCAGGCTTTTATCCTGTTTCAATATCTTCAACCTTTCCATTACTTCCTTGTCGATCCATGGAGTTTAGGGCACGGAAACAGGCCATGCGGCCAAACTATCCTGTGCCCACGTTTATGATTTGAACAAGACTCCTTCATCTAACACTGTCAGCCTAATCAGGCATTACTATTGTTCTTCACATTTCCTCACTGCTGAAAAGTTAATCTTTACTTTCAGTTCACAGAAATGCTGATTTATGCATTTTCAATTTTGTTCTAAAACTGGCTCAATGGTATTATATACAAGGGCCATTTGTGTACAGCAAGGAAACACAGCCACCAACATTGCACATTAGAAGACTAAGCCCGAAATCTGTGTTTTGCCATCACTCCTTCCTGAAACCACTGATTAATTACCAATGTATACACTTTAGTAGACAGATGCTAATTTCCTGCAAATTTTTAATCACGTGCAGTTAATTATGATCGGTTGACGATGGTGAGCATTTATAATTGTGTGCACTAACGTAGGATATCACCAACTAAATATATTCATTGCTTCTGCATTTAGCTCTTGTAACAATTGCTGCAATACTTCTACACTGAACAAAAGTATACACATTAGGGAAATGCTACAAAGTAGTAGAAGTTCAGCCAGACCTGATTGAATGGGAGAGTAGGCACCATAGGCTACAAATTGAAAATCAAATTCAGTATCTAACTGATTCACCTGACGATTAAAAACTTTACTGTCAAAATGATGGGGTGGTTACCATGTCTACTTACCATTGATTTAGTGAATACTGGCGCATGGTCATTCTTGTCATCGATGATGATGGTCGCTGTTGCTGTGCCAGTTAATCCCACGTCACTGCCTGCCATGTCTTTAGCTTGGACAATCAACTCGTACTTGACTGCTTCCAGCAACTAACAGAAAGGGAAAAGCATCAACATTAGAATATGTTGTATTTATGTGATAGCTGGATGATACTAATGTGTACATGTGCTATATGTTAGAGGCAAAATACTTTTTGAGGGTGTGCAAACGGAAATATATCCAGCTAAGGTAAGTTGGAAGAGATTTTCTTGTCCATTCTTCCCAGGCCACACTTCAGTACGGGCCAAAACAATAAAAGTAACAGAAACAAATAGCCTATTTTGTCAAAACGCCATTCTAACTTTCAAGCAAACCTCAATCCTATTAGTTATGACGCCTGTTGGATACAGACAGGAGTCTCAAATGACAGTTAGATTCCCCAATGCCAATTTTGTCAGTTAAGTACTGCCAGATCCTCCATACAAACATGTGGATGGGATTGTCCAGCTGCCCCCCACCTCCATAGCGTGTTTTCTGGCAGCGGAAGCATCTCGTCATTAGCTGCCAGCAGGATTTTCCAGTCCCGCCAATATCTATGGCATTTTGCCTGGCTCGCCTCTCCCTCCACCAGGGAACCCATCCCGGGAGGGGGGTAGGGGGGGGGGGGGTAGGGGGGGGGGGGGTAGGTCACCTTCGATTGGATTGGAGGATCCCGCTGCTCGGAAGGGCCAGAAAATTCCACCCTATGTGTGAGACGTTGAGAGCTGAGTAATTTGACTAAACAATAAAGAGATGCTTCCCTGCAGTCAGGAAAATCTGGAAGCAGGATTGACACTCACTTGGCAATAATCCTGTGATGATGCATATTTCTCAAGATTCAGGACCATTTTCCATTGCCTTTGTGTCTGCAATCCAACTAAGGATGGGTAGCGGGTTCCTGAGGCTGCAGCCCAGTCACTGGGCCTGTAGCTCTGGATGGATCAGTCCCACTAGCTTTGAGGTGCCCGCTCTTTCCTCCTGCAGCCTAAGCAAAAGCCTCTGCGAGCGGTGGCGCGGCTGAAGCTGCCAATCTACCTGCCCTCTGATTGCTCACCACCTGTAAAATACTATTCCTGTTGGCACAGGGTTGGTTCTCACTTTTGGCCCCGGAAACAGGACCTGACCATCCTTGGAAAAATTCATCCTGATTGGCTCTCCAGTGATTTAGCTGCCCAAGTCCTTTCCTTATGAACCACTTTATTTTACAGGACAAGGAGCTGAAGTGAGAACTCCCATTGTTTTGTTGGATTTATCATCTGCTGGGCCTTTTTCAAAATCTCACATAAGGGCAAATGATCCAATCCTGCCTGCCTTGGAAATCGTCGCGGGCAGTTCGGAAAATTTGGCGTACTATTTAAAGGTCCATTGACCTCAGGCGGGAAATTGCTGTCTTCGCACATCGGAATATACAGGACCAAGCACTAAGGGACAGGTGCAGGCCCCATTGGGGGCAAGGGTGGGAGTGTGATCTGGCTCCCTTAGATTTAGCTATTTCACCAAGGTGACCTTTCTCTCACTCACTAATCCCGGAGCAGGTTCTCCAGCCTCTTTAGCAGAGAGGTATTCCAGCCGTTCTCTCAGTTCACTGCTGGCAATCAAATCCTAGAACCCATCTTTGACTCCCTGAACTTCTGTATGGTTAAAGACAGCAGTCCAGGGTGGCTGATTTCAGGCATTGGTAATAATATTTTCCATTTTTGGTCCAATATACTCAGAATAATTAAGAAAAAATAAAAGTTATGTGACAATGGGACAGTGCATAAAAAATTAAAAATTTAACTGGTCCCAATATTCTCATGCCAACGTATTCTCTACATTTTGGAACTAATCTCATAAAATTAATATCAGGGAAATTTTAAACCTCTGTTTTGAATGGAATTTTGTGAAGTGAATTGCTTTATTGCTGGGGTTTAAAGCTAAACTAAAGCATGTTTGGAATGGGAGCAACTTCAGTATGTTTAGTGGATGCTCTACAAATCAGTGTGCTTGTTTTCATTTCATTTGCTAGTCCTGTCGTAACACAGTTTTAAAATCTGCCTCACGCTGGTTAGTTCTATGAATGGTAAGTGACTCACTAGTCTGAGCTTCTGGAAGTGACAAAGACCCATTGCAAGACAACATTACATCCAGCTTTAAGGAGCGGAGCTTCACATCAGGATTGTGAATTTCAAATGTGCCGTCTGCTACACGTTCACTTGTCTGTCAATTCCAGCAGCATTATCTGCAACACCATCATTCTCTCCAAAATGGTTACTGATGCAGTTAATTGTGCTATAACTGACACCTTCCCCTTGCACGTCAAAGATGAATCATAGAGCTGCAGCATCAATTATCATTTTCTGTCACTGCATGCAGTGGCTATGAAATTACCTGGATTGTGACAGTCAACCCAATGATAAAATTGAAGAAGGGTCTTTTCATCTCAGTGGACTGGAATGATGGATTGATAAGAATATTCCCTTCACAACCTAGAGAGCAGAGATCTGAATCTCAAAGCTATTTGGTACGCAATCCCACCTTGCTCAATTGTAACAGCTCTATCTCTTTTCGGACAAAATCCTGAGACGCAATGCCCTGGGAGAGTGCAGATAGATGGCATTGCCTATCTGTAAGTCGGCCTCCCGTTGAATTATAGTTGATAAGCATAGATGAGAAGTCTGCATCCTGATCGTGGTGCAGCTGAGATTGAAGAGCAATTTACAGAAACCATCTATTCGATCGACCGTCAGGGCAAGGAGCTAACTATTCAACTTCTTATTAAAGCAGACTCGAGCAAATGGCCTCTCACTTGCTCTTTGCTATCTGTTAATAATTTGCACTGTTTCAAAGGCACAAATAATCATGTCTGTATCCCCAACACATGCAATCAGCTCTGCAGCAACAGAGTTAATTTTTATTAATGTATATGTTAAAATTCATATTATTTCAATCAGTTTCCCACATTAGGTAAACTGATGTGATGCTGAGATCATGAGATTCTTAGTTATCATTCCAACTGTTGTCAAGGTGCTTTCAAATGAAGGTTTCAGTGGAAAACTACCATGGTGTGGTTTATATCAAATCACTCATTTATTAGTAACATTGAAATATCAAATGTATATTCACTGCATTTCTCTATGTATGGACCAATATGTCTTTGTCATTTGGATGCCTTTCCAATGTCTAAGCTCTGGAAATATCCTTCCTACCCCCCCCCCCCCCCCCCCCCACCACCACCACCACCACCACCACCACCACCACCACCACCCCGGTGCGACCTAAAACCTGCCTCTTGGACCAAGTCTGACCTCGGGTTGTCATACCTTGTGCGGTTCAGTGTCATATTCTATTTTATAAAGGCCCTGTGAAATGCTTTGGGGCATTTTACTCTGGTGAAGGTATACATGCAAATTGTTTGTGTTAGTAAGATGACCTTTCATATCATCTGGTTCCTGCATTTCTATTTTTTTAGGTCATCCACTGTTTCTTGCTCCATCTCTTCTTTTGAACTGTGACTGCTTATCTTTCAGCTTTCAGTTGTGACGAAGAGTATTTGTTCAAATGCCAACCTGTCATTTCTCTTGCTGGATGCCTGCTGCATTTTAAAGCAGCTTTTGTTTTGCTTCAGATACCATAGTCATAAGCATTCATTCAAACTGATACACAGCTTAGGTATAGTCATGAAGGGGCTCATTCTAATGTTCAGTTCCAATTCTGTGTCTACCTTACTTACTTTCATAAAACCCAGCCTATAATTGGGCAATAAACTGCCATCATTCTGACCAATTAATGTTAAATGTCACAGTCAACACAACATGACAATCGTCCCTAGCCTCAACTCTGCAGACCTCTGTTCTCATTAAAACCTGTTCTGCTGCTGAATTATATATCCAACTTTAATTAGTTAACTGTGTAACTAAAGAAATCTAATAATCTGAATACCCTTATGTCACCTGTTTAATTATGAGCTGGTCACAAAGTTCAACGAAATTTATTGTCGTGTGTGGTTTTGCTTTTGATCTGGATGTTACCTGTTGTTCACACAACATTTATTTATAGGTAATTAATTTATTCAGGTCACACGGAGATGTTCTGTAGGCATGGTGACTTCACTGCGAAAAAAGCAGTTTTATGGCTATGGAATTATTGTGGGTTCATAATCTCAGTGTCGTGATGCTGCATGATATCAAGGGTAGGCAGTTAAAGCAGATGCTACTCAATGTGGTGGTCGCTTATCAAGATGCCTATACAGCCTCTTTTCCTCAATTCTTTCCTTTAGAAACATTTCCTTTAGAGGCCAGCCATTCGCTCAGTAAAGGTCATCACCGCCTCCCTAGAAAAGACTCAGATGCACCCATTGCAGTCTTAAGGGAGTGAACTAGAGATGAACAGATTGGGTGTTACACATAGCATGACACAGCAGGAGCATGTGGTAGGAGCACAGGTGGAGAAGGAACATAGTGCTCAGAGGGCCATCTTGTGTCTTGCCGTGGAAGACCAGCCGAAGGATGTCACAGATGGCTAATTTCTGAGTAACCTTCATCTGCTCAGTCATTGGGAGCATGTCAAGCTGTGTTTTGGATGTGCTTAACTTATGGGTTGTGGATAATGAGAGGTTAGTCAGGAGAGGTCAGACATAGTCTCTTCAGATACTTTGAGAAATTCCCTTGGCTCCTTTGCTTATGTTCTTCCCTTTGATGCAAACATACCAATCATATGACAAAGATTGGTAAAACAATGAGTTCTATATTTGAAACTATGACTATATACATAGTGATAACTGAGAGGTGGACTTCACATATCTGCCTTATTGTGCTGCTACAATATTCTGAGCACAACGTCATGCGACTATTTCATATCCTTTCTCGGTGGTAGTGATTGACCAGAGTTTAAGGTACAAGATTGTCAGCCTTGAAGGTGCATGTACATCATATCACAACATTCTTCAAGGAAGGCCAAGTACAGCAGAATGCCCAGAGAAAAGGGCACCCTTACTGACATTCAAGGGATAATTCCTCTTTAAGTGATAAGAGCGATTTGTTTAAACAACTGTCATTCTGGACTCATGGCACAAGTTTTCGTTAAAATATTTCCAATTCAAAAACTGAACAGGTAGCGACAGTAAATTCTCGACTGCTGTGTGCCTACACCCAATTATGCGCAGAAACTCCCGCTGATATGCTTCAAAAGAAATTTGAGTTTACTGACTTATGAAAGCATTAACTGTTCACTAAATCTGATAATTGGTCCTGACTGATCTGTACCAGGAAGACTTGTGCCTCTCATAAAGAAGGATGGGCTGATTGGAAATCACCAGCGACATCATATGATGATCCTAACCTCATTTGGTGCCTTGTGTAATTTTAAATGAATTTAATAGTGTATATGTTTTTTGACTGCTGACCAAAATCCTAATCTATATTTATAGAGTGCCTTTAATGCAATGAAACGCCCAAAGGCATTTCATAGTGCCATTATAAAACAAAGGATGACACTAAGGAGATGGTTATATGACCAAAGGCTTGGCCAATGGGGTAGGTTTTAAGGAGGGCTTTAAAAAAGGAAAGCAAGATAGTGAGCTGGAGAGGTATAGCTACGGAGGGTTTGAAAATAAGGATGAGAATTTTAAAATCAAGGTGTTGCTTGACTAGAATTCAATATCGGGATGGTAGGTGAATAGCGACTTGTTGAGAGTTAAAACACAGTAATCCGAAAACATCTGATTATGACTCCTTGTACAAAACAATTTCCACATATGGTGGAGACCAAGACATAAGTAGAAACTGCATTAATAGGATAATCTGTTCAAGCACTTTCAAGTCTAAAATACAGTAACACTATTCAGCAGTATATGCATTCCAATCCGTCAGATCTTTATCCAACAATGATGGGACCAGATATTCCGAAGACCCTGGTTGCCAATAAACAGGGCTACAAGGACTTGGACTGCACACACATTAAACGGTCAAAGAGTAAAAAAGCTTCCAAGAAAGTAACTGAGTTTTTGATGACCTTTACCGAGGGTAGAAAATCAGAAGTGTGTTGGAATAGTCAAGACCAGAGGTAACAAAGGCAGGATGAGGATTTAATCAGCGGATGAGCTGAGACAGATCAAAGTTGGCCAATGCTGGGGAGGTGAAAATAGGCACTCTTTGCAATGACACAAGTCAGCGGTGAAACAGCTAGGAACTACATTGAGGTGACACACTGCTCAAGAGACAGCAACATCTCAGAATCAAAGATAAAGCAGCAGAGGTGACAAAAAATTGATGGGAGATGGAGGTAGATCCTGTCAAAGAGCAAAGTTTGAAGACCATAAACCAAACAAACCCAGCACATGCCTATGTTTGAACCCGAGACCTATAATGGTCAGTTCCTCACTAACTTAATTAACTGGGCATTTGTGGAGGCCTGCTCCTCGTGTCTTAGTAAGAGATACTTTTAACAAAGTATCATATTGGTATGAGGAAAATTAATTCCTTGTTATGTCTGTATTTCTTCCTCACAACGTAGAAGCCATTGAGCGCAATTTAACTAGAACCATAGAACAGTACAGCACAGAACAGGCCCTTCGGCCCTCAATGTTGTGCCGAGCCATGATCACCCTACTCAACCCACGTATCCACCCTATACCCGTAACCCAACAACCCCCCGTTAACCTTACTTTTTATTAGGACACTACGGGCAATTTAGCATGGCCAATCCACCTAACCCGCACATCTTTGGACTGTGGGAGGAAACCGGAGCACCCGGAGGAAACCCACGCACACAGGGGGAGGACGTGCAGACTCCACACAGACAGTGACCCAGCCGGGAATCGAACCTGGGACCCTGGAGCTGTGAAGCATTTATGCTAACCACCATGCTACCCTGCTGCCCTCAAATGGGAACAAAGTCCCATAGTGTGCTGATTTAGTCACATGTTTCCCGGGGCTTGTAGTGCTGAGAATCACTCTCCGCTATTTAATGCATCTCGGTTAGATAGGGGGCCTCAGCGGGAAATGCGTGGCCGAGGCCAGACATAGTCTCGTTTTCTGCACTGAGGAGCTCCGCTCGCCAGATTGCCTCGGTGTAGCATTGCTACCTGGGCACCTTGGCAATGCCAGGCTGACACCCAGGTGGCACTGCCAGGGTGTCATGTTGACAGTGCAATGGTGCTAGATTGGTAGTTCCAGGATGCCTAGATGATGCGGGAAGTGCCAGGGTACCACCATTCCCAGAGGGAAAGCACATTGGGGGCCTCTGATCCCCTGAGAGACCGTCACGAGTGCTGTTTCATCTGGTTGCCGCATCTGGAGACCTGTACTGAATGGCATTCACCCGAGGTCTCAAAGGAGAAGGGGATAGAACATAGAACATAGAACATAGAACACTACAGCACAGAACAGGCCCTTCGGCCCTCGATGTTGTGCCGAGCAATGATCACCCTACTTAAACCCACGTAACCCGTATACCCGTAACCCAACAATGCCCCCCATTAACCTTACACTACGGGCAATTTAGCATGGCCAATCCACCTGACCCGCACATCTTTGGACTGTGGGAGGAAACCGGAGCACCCGGAGGAAACCCACGCACACACGGGGAGGACGTGCAGACTCCACACAGACAGTGACCCAGCCGGGAATCGAACCTGGGACCCTGGAGCTGTGAAGCATTGATGCTAACCACCATGCTACCGTGAGGTCCTAATACCTTAGGATAGATCCTAATGCCTTGGCTGCCTAGAGATACTGCATAATAAAGTGAGACTAGCTGTCTCACTCTAATATGCAGATTTGCCAAATGTGATCCCACCCACAATGGGTGTGATTCACTTTGCCATATCTCACAAGGTTGCTTTAAATCTCATGAGGCATTGCGCGCTGGGTAGATCCCTGGAGCGGGGTCTCCTGGCTTCTATTGGTCACGTTGCGCCATGGAGCGCTACCTTTCATGCGCAACATGGGTGTTCGATCATGCCAATTGTTTCATGGAAAACTTGACCACCTTTAATTGAACCATTTTGTGCTGAAAGGAATTCACGTCGCTTAGTGAAAAAATGCTTTGTAAGTCTGTTTTCATTTGTCCACAATCAAATGATGCGGTGACAGAATTCATATTGGGGTACATCGTTGCACCACTTATATTTGACACCACTATACTAAAGTATAGTGCTTTAAAAACAAAACAAAATTTCCATGAGAAAAATATTCATTTCCACCCAGAGTTCCAAAAATAACAATTTAGATTTTAGAAGCTTATAATTATTTCCTAGTCAATTTTCTTGTCCCCTTTACCCTGAAACAATTTTAAGTATACTTCCAACTACCTTTCTAAAAAAAGCTCGTTAAAAGCTGTTAAAGTGCTGGTCCCATAAATTGGTTCACTGAACATTTTGCAACGTCCAGTCCCATATTCTAAAGCCATATTAGTTATCTGGACAGTACCTATCACTGAGCACTCAAATGCAATCGCTGCAGCGCATCAAATGCAGCTTCATGCAGTTTTTCTAAATAAATTTCAGATTTGTGAAGCTCAAATCAGATTAAAAGCAAAACTTTGGACTAAACTGCTCTTCAATGTTCCCATCAAATAATAAATCAAACGCTGCAAGTTCGTCACCTGAAAATAGGCAGCTTGTAGAGCAGGGTTTTTTAAAGTCAGGATTGCGATCGCAGGGCGATCTGTCTCGGCATTCCTGATCATGGGAGAAGCACGCATATGACGCCACCGTCTTTCAAAAATGCCATCCGCAGCTGGCTTTCAAGAGTGCTGGCTGGCCAGCATATGTATGCCTCCTCCGGCAGATCTGACAGTGCATAGGCCTGGAGCTCAGTGGGGCAGACCATCGCCTCCTGACGTCAGCGCACTGTCCCAGGATTGCCTCCTCCTGACGTCAGTGTGCCAAAATTCTTCTTAAAAATGAAGGAGTCTTCCCGCCAGAAGTGGCAGCAGAGAACAAGGCACATACACTGATGTCACGGAGGAGAGGTTCCTCCATTTTCTATCTGCAAGCAAGCAAGGCAAGAGTCGGCTGGTTGATAAAAGTGGGTCCCGAGAGAAAAAATCATGACAAACACTGTTGTAGAGCGAAGCCTGGTGGAAAACTTGCACATCCATTTTTGTTCCTAAAATCAATTTTCTTATGCTGCCCACTTTAAATGAGTGGGCGGCTCGGTAGCATAGCGGTTAGCACTATTGATTCACAGCACCAGGGTTCCAGGTTCGATTTCCGGCTTGGGTCACTGTCTGCATGTTCTCCCCGTGACTGCGTGGGTTTCCTCCGGGTGCTTCAGTTTCCTCCCACAAGTCCTGAAAGATGTGCTGGTGGTAATTTGGGCAGTCTGAATTCTCCCTCTGTGTACCTGAACAGGCGCCGGAATGTGGCAACGAGGGACTTTCACAGTAACTTCATTGCAGCATTAATGTCAGCCTGTTTGTGACAATAATTTGGATAAAGATTTTAAAAATTATTCCTGGCTGCGACAGCTGCTTCAATATCCAAATGAGTCACCTATGCCTTTTGAGGCACATAGCACTCAGTGGGCTCTCTCCAAGCCTGATGAAACTTAACTTGCAGTCCTTAAAAGAACTTCTGGACATCTTTATGGAAAAGGTATTTTATTTACTGAAGAAAAATTATTTATCTGGGGTCGAGAGGAGTGGAAGAGTTTCTCTCGGACTAACAGTAATTTTTAGCCTAAAGCAGGCTTGTTTTCATCTGTCCCTGCTGTCACCTCTCCTGGCGCCATCAACAGACCTTTCCTGCTGGCAGGCAGCATGGTACAACTGACTGATTTTCTGTCACAGGGAATTGGCAAGATGCTGCCGCCAAAATGGAAAAACGTCAAGAAGCCCTAGAGCTGAGAACTCATGTTCGGCCTCTCAATTACCATACTTTAAATATGTATTTGGGGGTCAGTTAGCTCAGCTGGTTGGACGGCTGGTTTGTGATGCAGAGCAACGCCAACAGCGCAGGTTCAATTCCCCTATCGGCTGAGGTTATTCATGAAGCAATTTTGGAGTGATTCATGAATAAACAATTTGTTCCAATTGCGATCACAACCCCTTGGTGTCCATGTTTGCGAGGTGAGATGTCCCTGTGCCTACATAATAGCAGTTTCAAGGAACCACCTTTCTGCAAGTAATAGTATTCAGCCTTGCCTCTTTACCTGAGATGTGATGACCCGTGGGTTAAATCACAATCAGTCAGTTCTCTCTCAGAGGGGAGAGGAGCCGATCGTCCACTGGGACAGTGTAGCGACATTTATTTTATAATGTGATGTAAAAACAGTGAATGCTGGAAAATCCATTTATTTTTTCTAATTTATCTCATATTTCCAGTATTTCTCATTATCTTGAGGAAACATGATTCCTGTGAGTCAACACTTTAGTTAAATTCTACTTTTTGGTGGAAATTTGGAAGTCTATTCACCCTGTGAAAAATTAGTCAAGGGAATATTATTACAGTTTTAATATTAATACATTGAGCCGATATTATTGTATTATATTAGTTTCACATGATTCTTCTCACAATAAATAGTTTAAAGAATTATTCGCTTAACTGAAGATTTAAGAGCCAAATATACATCTTGAAGATAGTATACAGGAACAGGGAAAAACTATGCTATAATTCACAACCTGCAGAGAATAAATATGCAGGGATTAATTATTTTTCTGTGCCACGTGGAAATGTCCGGAAATGTTTTGGGAGAAATGACCTGTGCATTAATTTATTTATTTTCTTTTCTTTTATAAATTTAGAGTACCCAATTAATTTTTTCCCCAATTAAGAGGCAATTTAGCGTGGCGAATCCACCTACCCTGCACATCTTTTGGGTTGTAGGGGCAAAACCCATGCAAACACGGGGAGAATGTGGAAACTCCACATGGACAGTGACCCAGAGGCAGAATCAAACCTGGGACCTCGACGCCGTGAGGCAGCAGTGCTAACCACTGCGCCACCATGCTGTCCTTAATTTATTTTTAAACAAAGGATAGATTTAAAGCTAGGAATGGATGCTGATTGCAGTTTATTTGTGTGATGTGAAATAAATTGAGCAATTTTGGAGTGACTCATGAATATACAATTTGTTCCAATTGCGATCACAACCCCTTGGTGTCCATGTTTGCGAGGTGAGATGTCCCTGTGTCTACATAATAGCAGTTTTAAGGAACCACCTTTCTGCAAGTAATAGTATTCAGTATCCCTGCAGACAATTTTCCTTTCCAACATCTTTTATTTAGTAGCAAAGCGTGTATTTGATTTGTTTTTCTCTATGAATCTCTAGCTCAGGATGTGTACTAAATTCGTGCTGCTTTCAATAATGGATCCCATATAGCCTAGCAGCAAGATTCTTTCTGCATTGGAAGCGTTCTATGTTTTGGTGGGGCGGGGGAGGAATTACTGGTAACCTACTGCTGAGTATGCATTCAACTTTGTCAATACGTGATTGTATGCAGCATGCAGGTTGGTTAGAACTATTTGAGCCCTAATTAGGCATTGCCACATTTCCTTTCAGTCGTGGCTCAGTTGCCTTTAACTCTTGTTTGACGCAGAAGCTTGTGCATTCAAGTCCCACTCCAGAGACACAAGAGCATAAAAATCCGGGCTGACACTGTCGTGCCGAGTGCTGCACTCTTGGAGGTGTCAAATCTGCTCTATCTTGTGATTGTAAAAGATCCCACAGCACTTTATCACAGAAGGGCGAGGGAGTAATGGCCATTATCTTGGTGAATAGTTATCCCTCCAATAACATGGCAAAACAGATTATCTGGTCATAATTAGATTGAGGCTAGTGGGAGCGTGCCATATGCAAACTAACTCATGTCTTCTACATTGTAACAAGTGACTACACTTCAAAAACTGTAAAGCCCTTTAGCCATCGTGTGGCCATGAAAGATGCTATTACAAGTCGTGATTTTCCAGTCGTTCCTACTGGGGTTCCTACTTCCAGTCATGCCAATGGTGACCCCACAGACAGGTCCTCCAGCAGCGGAAAGTTCCGAACAGCTGGAAACCCTGTTGAGGGCGGCAACACCTTCCAATGGCGGGCCGCCGCCACTGCTGCGAAACATTCCATGAGGGCAGAAAATCCTACCCTACCTATTTCCACATCTTCCTCTACCTTTCTCAGGTAAGATTCTCTGGCATTTTCTTGTTGCAGGTGTAGCTGCAGTGCTGCTCGTTCGTGACACCAAATGTTCTTTTTATTGCTTGTGGTCTAATTTCACTTTGCGATTGTGAAAGTTGTTCTCAAGGCTCAATGTGAATTGGCCAATGTGAAACTGGACATTGAATGGACAAATAGGAGTTGCTCAACCAAACCTGTAGCAACAATATCAACACTAGTCAAATGGGACTAATAATTCTCAAGGAGATTCACACATGGGTCTGTACTATTGGAATCCAGGTGTGGCTTCTCAAGTACGGAGTTTTCGGGCTGTGTAAATTGAAATTTCAACCATCTGCTCCTCAACATAAAATATTATCTTCTCTTTAACGTTTCAAAAATTTGCTCATGTGACATGGGTGTCGTTGGCTATGCCAGCATTTGTTGCCCATCCCGGAGAGCATTGCAGAGTTAACTACAGAGTCAACTACATTGCTGTGGATCTGGAGTCATATGTAGGCCAGACCAGGTAAGGACAACAGTTTTTTTTGTGAACCAGATGAGATTTTAAGACAGTCGACAACGGTGTCACAGTCACCGTTAGACTTTTAATTCCAGATTTTTTTAATTGAATTCAAATGTCACCACATGCCAAGGCAGAATTGAACCCGGGTCCTCAGAGCATGACTCTGGGTTACCAGTCCAATAATATCATTGCACCACAGCCTCCCCATTATTGCTGAAAAAAGAGACGTGCTATCAAAGCTTTTCATTTTGCACTCATCAGGACAGATGCAAGGATGCCAATTTTCAAAGGGAGAGCAACAATTTACACTCATGCCAAAAGGGTGCTGATTGTTTGGCAAACTAACTTGGTTTGGTCTCGATGTTGCCATGGATATTGCAGCAGGCAACTAATGTCCTCCAAGGTTTTGTTTAATTCAGAGAGGATGCAATGCCTGGACATGTTCCTTTGCCTGCAGAGGACATGTCCCTGAGTGTGAATATACCTAGCTTCTAGCAAGCATAAGTGAGCCATATTGTGATCATCTTAAATTGGCTGTTTACGTAATTCCTGGTGCACTCAAAGTGCTGTCCAATCATGGAATCAGATTTAACATTAGATATTATGTTCTGAATTTTGCAGGCACGGGGTAGTCGAGTATAGTCAGTACTCAACCAATTGTGTAAAGCTAAAGGGATGTGTCTTTTAAAGGGATGTGGCCCTTGGAAAGAGCACCCTATTCAGGCCCACACCTCCACCCTATCCCCGTAACCCCACTTAACTTTTTTGGACACTCAGGGCAATTTAGCATGGCCTTACCCGCAACATCTTTGGGCTGGGAGGAAACCGGAGTGAACAGAGGAAACCCATGCAGACACAGAGAGAACGTGCAGACTCCGCACAGACAGTGACTCAAGCCGGGAATCAAACCTGGGACCCTGGAGCTGTGAAGGAACTGTGCCAACCACGGTGCTGCGCATGCATGGTATGATAGGCAGAATGTCTTTTTAGCTTGGTGGCAGCATTAGTGGATAATACCACTGGTGTTGCTGCTGCATAGTAACAGAACAAAATAGCTAGCTTAATCTTTTGCTCAGGTTTTTTGCGATATCTTATCCGTCCAAGGTAATTTGAGGTAGAACAGCCACTCTCAGATCTCTTAGATGTAGAGGAGATCTCAATGTGAGTGGTGAATAGCATGTACTGAATTGAAAGGAGTGCTGGTAAATCACTGTTTTACCTGGAAGGGCCTCGGATGGTGGCAACGAAGGATATATATATGAATATAAAAATTAGGAGCAGGAGTAGGCCACTCGGCCCCTTGCATCTGCTCTGCCATTCAATAATATCATGGTTGATCTGCTTCTAACTTCAACTCCACATTCCTGATTATACCCTCTCACCCCCTTGTTAATCAAGCTAGCTCTTCCTTAAAAATATTCAAAGACCCTGCTTCATCTGCATTTTTAAAAAGAGTTCTAGAAACTCACGCTCCTTTGGGAGAAAAAATGCTCCTTATCTCGGTCCTAAATGAGAGACCCCTTGTTTTTAAAAGGTGACCCCTAGTTCTAGATTCTCCGACAAAAGGAAACTTCCTCTTCACATCCACCCTGTTTTAATCAAGTTGCCTCTTATTTTTGTGAACATGCTAGCTTGTAGTAGGATTTGCATGACCCATTGAACTGCATATCGGTCAGAAGATGGGTTTCATGTCCTGCATCAAACCACTTGCGTATCTCACCTGGTGCTGCAGGGGAGGCACTCAGAAAAAACAGCTGGCCTTTCTAGAAATCTCTTCAGAACAAAGAGACAACTTTTAATAAAATCTATTGAAAAAAATGAACAGCTGCTAAAAATGGATTGCATCAGAATTAATGGACCATTTAGAGCTATATTAGCAAACAATGGAAATCCTGCCTTTGAAGCTACCTGGGCCTGTCAATCAAGAGGCTTTTAAAAGGAAATGGCCCATGGAAGTGAATGTAAACAATGCAGTTCAAAGCTTTTAGATTTCCAGGCATGCACAAAGACTTGAAAATGATAATGAGCAATGAAATTGACTGTGATAAAACCACTTCAAAGGCTTCCACAACATTAAAGGGAAGATCTTTAACTTCATCTCACAGATCTTGCATGCATACAGATAAAACAGAGGTTTTAAGACTGCAGATGGAAAGAAGTTCACTTTACTCCCAGAAATCTTTCATCTTGATACACTGACAGACAGTTTAAAGGGCTTAAAGACTGAAGACAGGAAGACCAAGCAAACAACCGCCATCCTAGAAAAGACTCCTAACCTGAGCCATCCCCCGACCCCCCCACCTCTCCAGAAGAGCCCCCCTGGAGGCAAGTGTAGGGAGGGTACTCACCCCCTCTCCAAAGGAGGGGTACTAAGTGGGGGAGCTGAATAGATGGACTGAGGGGGTGTGTGGGGTGGGGGGGGGGGCTGAAGAGGGGCCACTTGGGTTCTTACTAGTGATTCGGGGGGGGGGGGGGGCGAATGCAGCGCACTGATCTCTGAGGAATGGGACCTGTTAGTGGTTTTATGCCCTGCCCCTCTTGGAGTCAAGATCAAGCCAGGTCAGGTGAAAAAAATGTCCAAGTGCCGTGGAATGGCACCACCTAAGCAGCGCACCTAGAGCCAGCGGGAATCACTCTGGAATGGGAGAATCACGCCCAGGTGTTGCACACCTGTGTTTGCAATGAAAGATGCCATGAGAAAGGAAGGGAGAATTGAGGGTGCAGTGGGAATGCCCCCTTTAGAATGCTGAAAGGGAGGAGAGGAGAAAGTTTGTTTGATGGTGGCATCACACTGGATTTGGTGAAAATAGCAGATGATGATCAGTGGAATTTGTGCAAATAACCGGTATCTTTCATTTGCCGCTTTCCAGCCTTCTGGACTAATAAATTCCAGGATTTTAATTTATAATCTCTGACCCCATTTCTTTGGATGCCAGCTAAGGGCCATGATTTTGCTCTTCCTATTTGCACATCCTCTACATCCATCACATATTTCTTTACTTGTCTCATTACCATCCTTTGTGTTGCCTTTTTCATTTAATCTCTCCTGCATTCTGTCCCATCACAGACCTTCCTTTTTGTTTTTTTCTCTCCTTTCCATCCCTTTGTACTTATTTACAACCTCTCCACATGTTTCACTTTATCCAGTACCGACCTGAATCAGGAACTCTGTTTCTCTCTCCACAGAATTAAGCATTCATATTAACATTGGTAAAGCTAACTACGTGAAATGCCTCCTCAGAAGATGCCTAGAACACTGCAGAAGAAGGTCAACAGAGCATCATTCCTAGTCGCTGAATATCGAATAAAGCTAGTTTTCCCAAGTTTGTGAATTAATGACAACAGAGAAGACCCAAACTCTGATGTTTCCGCAAGGAATTTGTCATTGTCCTCACTGACTTCTAAGACATTGTAAAGCATAATATGAATGTCATTCTTATGACAATGACAATGAAAGTCATTCTTCAGGCAGGCATTGCACAATTAAATAGGACATGTTCTCTTAGCCATTTATCATTTTGGTTAAGATCGCGCACGTTCTGCAATCTGTCACTTTGCTTATGATGTCAGAACAAATCACTGATGACTGTCAAGATTCTGTGGCTTCAAAAACTTCTGAATGTGAACTTTATACTTTGCTTATACAGGAATCTTTACAAGTGTTCATGCCAAGGTCAGGTTAGATTTACAACATCAGTGGTAGGGGGCAGTCATCCAACAGACAAGTTGCTGAAATACAGTGCAAGAAAAGGTAAATGCACTGCATTTGAAATTTGTATATTTTGCACTTGTTATTCACCACAAAACAGGCACACAGCGTACCAATTTAGCAGAGAGGCTGCTGGGGCCAATCTGCACAGGTTGTGTTAAATTTGGGGGTCAAAGTTGCCATCCCAAGAGGAAAACCTAAATCAGCGGCTCGACTTTTTCAATTTGCCAAAAGCCCGTTAAAGCTCTCGTTGAAAAATGGGTTCCCAGAAAGCACAACTGGTCTGCCATGCTCAGGAATCTTCAATGATACTAGGGGCAACAAGTGACATATAAACCTTTTTTAAAAAAGTAGAAGTAACAAGAGTAGATTGCTCCCATTCCTGCCCCCCCCCCCCCCCCCCTCACAACACACCCGGTCATATTTGAAACCCCTCCCAGAATGTAGACAAGTGCTGCCGTCACCCGCCTAAAATTATTTTCTTCATTGGGGCAGGTTGCCAAACAATTTTGACAGGTGCTGGCAGCTTGTGCTGAAGATGTAGATACGGCTCGAGACTCAATTTCAGGTTGGTCAAGTGACTCACAGTTTGGGCGCTCAGCCTGAGCCCAATGGTTGGGGCCAAGCTAATTTCTACCCATCTCTTTCAAAATGCAAAGAAAAAGCAGGTTCAACGTTGAGTTTGGCCGTACAAATGAATGCTGTATCCAATCAGGGCTTTGGGATTGTTTTCCACGGCACCAGAATCAGACAAATACTTTTCTTTGGACTACTTATATCAAGTAATTTCAAGATGGAATTCAACTATTTACCATAACGTCTGAACATTTAAGGAATAAATTGCATGTTCTTTCATCCTTCTCTTGTGCCTTTATTCCTTGCCTTTCCTCTACATCTCATCAAAGAAATAAAGCCCTGCCATTTTCTCTTCTGCAATGTAGTTATCAAGCCTGTCGATTTGCATTTTTCACATCATTAAAGGAATACTCCAGAGTGTATGTTTAAATAAATGGAACACAAATTTATTCTTACAAGTGCCCCAAATCCCCAAAGGTGTGGCTCACTGTTGCAGAAAAATAATACTTCCACCACTGCCTCTGATGGATGCCATCATTATTTTTGCCTTGTTTGAATTATTTCATTTGAATTGGTTACTCAATGATTTGCAGAACGTTGTAATCCTCTGCCAGTCTCCAAATTGAGATTCACTGCAGAGCAAAGAAGAAACTAGATAGAAGTTTGTGTTTTCCTAAGAGGAGGAAGAATGGAGGAGAAAAATTGGAGGAGCAAGTTCAGCTGGATTCATTTCTTTGTTAGTTGGAGTTTTAATGCATTATTTGTAGATGAAATAGTGGAGAATCATTTCAGGTGGGGGTGAAAGTAACTGGCAAAAGTCCCCCTGAAAATGTTCATAACACATAAAAATTACTTTCCTTCTTTCAAAACAGAAAGTATAATTCTGTGTCTGTGGACAATGTTTTCCCCTTAAATATTGGGGGAAATGCATAGACATTATTGATAAATAAATTATAAAAGTGGTATTTATGAATAAAAAAATTGCCTGGGATTTTTGAAAATTAAATGCCTTTTCAAAAATTCCAGATCAGTTATTTGAACCAATTCGGGCTCTTCCAAAAAAAAGAATCAATTATTGAATGCAATGCAGTTAACTTAAATTTGGAAGTGTAATTGATTAACGCGATGAAACTGGTTTCCTTTTATATTTCTCATGTGTTATTTGGGGCATCTATTTTCTTTCTAGATGATCTAAGGATAGGTATTTTAGAGTTGTTAAGAAGGCGTAGGTGTGTTACCTTTTATTGGTAGAGGGATTGAGTTTCGGAGCCATGAGGTCATGTTGCAGTTGTATAAAACTCTGGTGCTGCCGCATTTGGAGTATTGCGTGCAATTCTGGTCACCGCATTATAGGAAGGATGTGGAAGCATTGGAAAGGGTGCAGAGGAGATTTACCAGGATGTTGCCTGGTATGGAGGGAAGATCTTATGAGGGAAGGCTGAGGGACTTTAGGCTGTTTTCATTAGAGAGAAGGTTAAGAGGTGATTTAATTGAGGCATACAAGATGATCAGAGGATTAGATAGGGTGGACAGTGAGAGCCTTTTTCCTCGGATGGTGATGTCTAGCACGAGGGGACATAGCTATAAATAGAGGGGAGATAGATAAAGGACAGATGTCAGAGGTAGGTTCTTTACTCAGAGAGTAGTAAGGGCGTGGAATGCCCTGCCTGCAACAGTAGTGGACTCGCCAATACTAAGGGAATTCAAATGGTCATTGGATAGACATATGGACGATAAGGGAATAGTGTAGATGGGCTTTAGAGGGGTTTCACAGGTCGGCGCAACATCGAGGGCCGAAGGGCCTGTACTGCGCTGTAATGTTCTATGTTCTATGTATTTACTTAAGGTTCTAAATTCCCTGTTGGTTGGAATAAGGAAGATTGTTTACACAGTCAAGTCCTTACGATGTGATTGTAAGCTGATTTTAGTTTTATTTATTGTCACGATGTAACGCTAAATTAGTATTTATTGCCCAATCGTAGCTTTTCCAATGAGTTGTTGGTGGACGTTCTTCTGAATGGTGAGTGGTATGATATAGCTGATTGCATGGCTTGTTACTTCAGAAAGCAGTTAAATGCCAATCACGCTGCTACTTGACTGGAGTTATGACAGGCTTCCTTCTCTTACGATCATTGGTAAGCCAGTGAAAGAGTTGGAATTCCCTCTGCAATTAGGCGTGGAAGTACAACTTTTTGAATTCCTTGGAACGCAGTCTCGGGAGAAGAGATTGAACCATTGGGAGTTGAGGAGTCATTGCGTTACCAGCTTTCGGGGGAAATCAGAGGCTAGATATCAAAAAGTGGGGAATTGAAATCCCTCAGCAGAGAGATAGAGTGTCAATGAAATTTTGTGAATCACAATGGTCACTGATATCTGGGTGGATTTCTGTGAAATCCATAGGTTCTGTCTTGTAGCTTCTCCCATTTAATGTGCAGTGTTGTGTGTTCGAACATATTAACGAGGAGCAGGAGCAGGCCATTGAGGCCCTCAGGCCTGCTGTGCCATTTAGTAAGATCATCTGATAGTAATCTCAAATCTGCACTCCATCTACTCCCGATAACCTATCACTTCCTCACATACCAAGAATCTATCCACTTCTGTCTTAAAAATATTCATAGACTCTCGTTCCAAAACCCATGCCCCATTGAGTTCAACCACAGTTTGCCTGTTTATTCATATTTACCTCATGGTAATTCTACATGTTAAAGTATAAGATAAATGTTGAAGGTTATTTTACTCTTCTGGGCCATGCATTCTCTCATATCGTGCTTCACAAAAGCCATTTTCATGGCATTCTTTCTGTTTGTCATCCTGCTGATCCTACCTGGTCATTGGGATGCTTACGTTAATTTCAGGGTGCACTGCCCACCCTTTTTACACCCACATGTGACCCACCTGTGGGTTGTGACCCCATCATTGAAAAAGCCTGTCCAAGTGGATAGCAGGGATTTCAAACTTTATCTATTTTAGACAAAAATCACTGGTCCTTAACCAGATCATAACAAAGCAAGAAACTACAGGCCAGTTAGCTTATCATGGGGGAAATGCTGTAATCTATTCTTAAAGAGATTACACCAAGGCATTTGGAAAATTTCAATGCAGTTAGGTAAAGTCAACTTGGTAAAATAGCAAAATACTGCAGATGTTGGAATCTGAATGCAAAGCAGCGAATCAACATGAGGTTGTGAAAGGGAAATCATGTTGACTAATTTATTAGCGTCTTTGAGGAACAAACAAGCAACATGGGTAGAGGGGAACATGTGGATGTACTGTACTTTAAGTTCCAGAAGGCATTTGACAAGGTTCTACATCAAAGATTGCCACAGAAAGTAAGAGCTCATGCTATTGGGGGTAATATACAAGCATGGATAGAAAGTTGGTTGGCTAATGGCAAATAGAGAGTCGGTACAAATGGGTCATTTCCAGTTTGGCAATGAATGGAGTGCCACACGGATCAGTGCTGAGGCTCCCGCTTGTCACAATTTATTTCAATGACTTGTCTGAAGGGACCAAATGTACAGTTGCTAAATTTGCTGATGGCACAAAGGTCATCAACCCCTCCGACCCTCCCCCACAAGCCCCAACTCACAAACTGACAATGAAGGGGTCCCGAGCCCCCTCCCCTCCCCCATGCTCCCCCCCCCCCCCCCCCCCCAAACACCTGTGCAGGGTACCCTGACCCAATAGCCACAGTGCAAAAAATGCCAGCTTAGCACCTTGACAGTGTCAACCTGGTTTGCTGGCATGCCCCGGCCAGCTGACACTGCCACCTGGGCACCATGGCAGTGCCAGGCTGGTGGCATCAGATGTGCCAGGGTACCACCCTGTCCATAGGGCTGCACCTGGGTCCTCCGATCCCCTGAGAGACTCCGAGTGCCATTCCGTCTGGTCGCCGTTTATTGAGACCAGTACTGAACGGCGCTCGCCCGAGGTCTCCGAGGTGAAGGGGGTAAAGGGGGGGGGGGGGCAGGGGTAGGGATTTAAGAGATGAAGGACTGTTTGTGAGTAAGGGGTGAGGATGAGAAGGCTCTACACTTACTTGAAAGGAAGTGGACTGATGTTTCTGAGAATGGTGGCGAGCCTTTCAACCTGATTGCTTTCATCTCTACCTTGGGTCCAACTCCAACTGTCCCAGCCTCCGACTAATGAAAGTCCCACCTGTTGGCATTGCCAGGGTGGAGACTAAATTGCAATGTTATGCTTAATATTAATGCTAGCTTCCTTTCTTCAACCAGAAAATTTTGGCCCTGGACTCCAAGGAAAAAATTGCCAGGAGAGACTACACTAAACTATGGTTGCATTCCCTATACTTAAGAATGTGAGGACATCATTCTATTGAGATTTTCCAGATATTACGAAAAACAGATAGTGTAGAAAGCCACATAAGGAAATACTAAGGCAGCTATGAAACCCTGCCCACGGTAGAAAATGTAATAGTTCAGCCCAAAGCCCATTGACTTCGGGCGGGAACCTCCTGTCCCGTGGCGGCGATGGTGGGAGGGGGGGTGTCTGGAAAATCCCATCAGGAGGCCTTAAGGACATAGAGATAGAAAGGTAGGGAATGAAGAGTGAGAACATGAGGGCGTAGGATATTTGTTGCTGCAGGCACGACACCTGGTCGGGCAATTGACATCGGGAATGTTCAGCAGGCCAGAATTAGGGGAGGGCGGATATCTTGAATGATTGTGAGACTAGAGACTGTAGAGATAGAGAGGGACAAGCTCACAGTGGGATTTGAAAACAAAGAAGGGAAAGCATAAAGGAGAGCATTCTCCCTCCAATGCATTTCCGCTCTGATGCATGTCTTCTCTTTGTTATATTTGATTTATCAACTGCCATTTCTTACTTTATACTGTTGATAAGGTGTAAATAATTGCGACGGGAAACCGATTCAATTTTTCCCATCATAAATTAGTACTTTAGTCAGTCTACACCCCAGTAACTGACACCAGTGCTTTCTTGGCTGGAAAACAGGGCAAATCAAGTTTGACATGTTTTCATCTTGGGGACTGAAGACTGCAGTTTGTGAACATTAGCATTCACATCATACTCCTGTCACCTGCTGCCTGGTATTACTGATTTCATGTCTGCAGACATTTGGAGGCCAAAGAGCTCATTTTTTTTTTCCAAATTTACAGAATGCTGACAGCAGCCAGCTGGATCTGCGGAACTGAATGGAAACAAAAGATAAATGTGGGCATCTGCAGTTCATAAGGAACAAAGTGGCACATTGAAATTAGATTGCAAACTCGCTCGTAAAATTTCAGGGCTTTCACATTAAGCTGATCCAAAGGAATATGGGAATGTTGGAAATGCAAATTTACACACACATTCCGCCCCCCCCGCCCCCAATCCGGGACGTTGGGTTCAAAATTGTGGCCATACCCATTCTGCTGACATCACATTCCAGTTACATTTCCTGTGGACCTCATTAGAATGCAAACAAATGTAAAGTGAGCAGAAAGCATCATAAACTACCGAGATCGAAGGAAGTGCTGAACCCACATCGGAGGTTGAATTTATTCCACACAGGAGAGCCGGCGATAGTCCTGTGTCGGGCATGCAGTATCAAGCACCACTCAAGCACCTAAATGGATAAATGGATAGGGGCCTTTTCTAACAGCAAGAGCTCCGGGGGCAGAAAGCCCAAGAGCTGGGCAGCACGGCGGCACAGTGGTTAGCAATGCTGCCTCAGGGCGCCGAGGTCCCAGGTTCAATCCCGGCTCTGGGTCACTGTCTGTGTGGAGTTTGCACATTCTCCCCATGTCTGTGTGGGTTTTGCCCCTACAACCCAAAGATGTGCAGGGTAGGTGGATTGGCCACGCTAAATTGCCCCTTAATTGGAAAAAATGAATTGGGTACTCTAAATTTTTTTTTCCCTCTGCTCCCCTCAGAATAAAAAAAAAGAAAAAAAATGGGCAGCACGGTAGCATAAGTGGATAGCACTGTGGCTTCACAGCTCCAGGGTCCCAGGTTCGATTCCCTGCTGGGTCACTGTGCGGAGTTTGCACGTTCTCCCCGTGTCTGCGTGGGTTTCCTCCGGGTGCTCCGGTTTCCTCCCACAGTCCAAGGACATGCAGGTTAGGTGGATTGGCCATAATAAATTGCCCTTAGTTACCAAAAAAAAAGGTTAGGAGGGGTTATTGGGTTATGGGGATAAGGTGGAAGTGAGAGCTTAAATGGGTTGGTGCAGACTCGATGGGCCGAATGGCCTCCTTCTGCACTGTATGTTCTATGTTCTAAATTTATTTTTAAAATCCCAAGAGCTGCAAACCAATCAGAGTCCAGCAGCTCTTCTGTCTAGGCAGCTCTACTGGACGATAGCTGCTGCCAATGCATCCACCAAAGGCTCACGATCATTGAGGGACCCATGCCACAGGTGGAAAAGTATAGGGGGGGGGGGGGGATGATCCTCAGTGGGGCCCCTCCTCCATCTGATGCCTGGCCTCTTGATTAGTCACTACATTTCTGTCAATAATGGACACCTCACCCCATCCGCACCCAACATGCCAGAGTCTTGTTTTCAGGCACCCATGAGGCAACTTCCCCATCCGCTACTGGTTGAATACCAATGGATGGATTATAGAATTTACAGTGCAGGAGGAGACCACTCAGCCCATCGAGTCTGCACTGGCCGTTGGAAGAGCACCCCACCCAAGTCCACACCTCCGCCTCCATCCCCATAACCCCACCTTACCTTTTTTGGACATTAAGTGGCAATTTAGCGTGACCAATCCACCTAACCCGCACATCTTTGGACTGTGGGGGTAAACTGGAGCACCCGGAGGAAACCCAGGCAGACATGGGGAGAATGTGCAAACTCCACACAGACAGTGACCCAAGCCGGGATTCGAACCTGGGACCCTGGAACTGTGAAGCCACTGTGCTAACCACTGTGCTACCGTGCCCCTTAAGTGGGCCACAAGCTTTCCTGCCCTGAATTTAATCAGGGCAGAGCTGTAAAAGACAGTGGGCTCCGTACCCAGCCTGCCCACCCTCCCCACCCCCACCCCTCCCCAACTGCCCGGCCACCAAACTATCTCGGGGAGGGCATTAAATTCCTCCCAATTTATTTCTTCTTGTAATATAAAATTTTATGTTTCTGATTATTTAATCAACATTCATGCACATTAGGCATAACACATTTAAGAGCCTGCAACTGTGGAAACTTTATAATTTTAATATGACTTACATTTGTAATGTAAGTGTTTGGTACATAAAGGGTTAATGCCCACACAGTGATGAAAGAAACGCATGACCCACACCAAAGCAAGCCTGGAGGCAGCTCCTAGCTTGGACCTTCATTTTACCCGTACAATATAGAGTGGTATTTGGGAATGTGTCAGGCTCACACTGAAAACTGGCGTTTAGCTCTCCAGTTGCACAGACCACTTTCGTCTCCAGATCTTAAAGAAGAAAATGCATGGCTGTTGTATATATACCATCACTCTGGTGGGGAGTGGCCTGATAGAACCAGCACCCGCCTCCACAGAGATCGGGGCATCCTTTAAAAATGGCAGCAGACCTCACAGCCAAATGTAAACGTGAACATGTTACCAAATCACATCCTTTCAACAGGAAGAGACATCTTCCATTCCAGCACACATCACGGTGAGCCACATTAAAGAAGGCGGCAAAACACACTATAAAGACAACCCCAACTGCCATCGACATTACAGTTGGGAAATTGACAAAGGCATTCATTGTCTAAGAATGGAAAAAGGGGATGAACGGGAACCCAGGTGCTCGAACAATTTACAATTGCATTGACAGAGTATACCATTCCTCCGACAGTAGCGAGGACAAGGTATGGAAGAATGATGAGGCCTCCAGACTGTCTAAATAGACAGGGAACATATGAGATAAATATTTGGCGGAGGGGGCAGATATAGGGCACGATTTTCTGCATTGTCCCCGGCTCCGATTGGAAAGCCCCTAAACAGGTTCAGCGCCGGGTGGCGAACCAATCGTGATGCTCCCAACACTTGGTGCCTGACACAATTGGTTCACACCCTCACTGAGGGCAATGAGTCTTAAAGCTCATTTATATATGCCTATCCCATTCGAGGCCGGAGTCTCTTGGCTCCTGGGAGTCATTAGCCCCATCACCGTGAATGGCTACTGGTCTCCATCAACTGAGACCTTAAGACCATAGGAAATAGGAACAGGAGTAGGCCATTCAGCCCTTCGAGCCTGCTCCGCTATTTAATAAGGTTGTGGCCTGATCTAACTCTCTTTCCTGCCTTATCTCTGTAATCCTTAATATCCCTACTGATTTAAAACCTATCAATCTGAACCTTACAAAATGTTCAAGGTCTCGGCCTCCACAGATTCCTGGGACAAAGAATTTGAAAGGTTCGCTACTCTTTGAGGGAAGAAATTCTTCCTCAAATCCATCTTAATAACCCACTTATTGGCCATGTTAAATTGCCCCTCAGTGTATAAAGGTTAGGTGGCGTTACGGCGATAGGGAATGGGATTGGTTTAGTTAGGGTGCTCTTTTGGAGGGTCGGCGCAGACTCAATGGGCTGAATGGTCTGCTGTATTGTAGCAATTTTTTGAGAAGGCTCTGCTTGGTGTTCTATGCATCTGCACCGACCCTCTGAAATAGCACTCCACCCAAGCCCACACCCCCTCCCTATCCCAATAATTCCTTGACCTAACATTCACATCGTTAGACATTAAGGGGCAATTTAGCATGGCCAAACCACCCTACCTACACATCTTTGGACTTCACTTCAAAGAACAAAGAACAATACAGCACAGGAATGGACCCCTCGGCCCTCCAAGCCTGCACCGACCATGGCACCTGCCTAAACTAAAACCGTCTGCACTTACGGAGTCAATATCCTTCCATTCCCACCCTATTCATAGATTTGTCTAAATGCCCTTTAAATGTCATTATTGTATTTGCTCCCACCACCTCCCTAGGCAGCGCATTCCACATATTTAAATCCCTCTGTGTAAAAAACTTGCTTCCTACATCTTTGCCAATTTTTATATTCAATGCCCTGACCGATGAAAGCCTGCATGCCATATGCCTTCTTGACCACCTTATCCACATCAGTGGACATGCACTCCCAGATCTCTCTGCCTGTCAGTACCCGCAAGAGTTCCACCTTTATTGTGTAATTCGTACATGCATTGAACCTTCCAAAGTGTATTACCTCACACTTGGCCGGATTAAACACCATCTGCTATTTCTTCACCCAAGACTCCAACCAGTTTATATCCTGCTGCATCCTCTGACAATCCTCTTCACTATCTGCAACTCCACCAATTTTTTTGTCGTCTGCGAACTTACAAATTATAGAATCGTAGAATTTACAGTGGCGAAGGAGGCCATTCGGCCCATTGAGTCTGCACTGGCCCTTGAAAAGAGCATCCTACTTAAGAACATAAGAACTAGGAGCAGGAGTAGGCCATCTGGCCCCTCGAGCCTGCTCCGCCATTCAATGATATCATGGCTGATCTTTTGTGGACTCAGCTCCACTTTCCGGCCCGAACACCATAACCCTTAATCCCTTTATTCTTCAAAAAACTATCTATCTTTACTTTAAAAACATGTAATGAAGGAGCCTCAACTGCTTCACTGGGCAAGGAGTTCCATAGATTCACAACCCTTTGGGTGCAGAAGTTCCTCCTAAACTCAGTCCTAAATCTACTTCCCCTTATTTTGAGGCTATGTCCCCTAGTTCTGCTTTCACCCGCCAGTGGAAACAACCTGCCCGCATCTATCCTATCTATTCCCTTCATAATTTTAAATGTTTCTATAAGATCCCCCCTCACCCTTCTAAATTCCAATGAGTACAGTCCCAGTCTACTCAACCTCTCCTCATAATCCAACCCCTTCAGCTCTGGGATTAACCTAGTGAATCTCCTCTGCACACCCTCCAGTGCCAGTACGTCCTTTCTCAAGTAAGGAGACCAAAACTGAACACAATACTCCAGGTGTGGTCTCACTAACACTTTATACAATTGCAACATAACCTCCCTGGTCTTAAACTCCATCCCTCTAGCAATGAAATACAAAATTCCATTTGCCTTCTTAATCATCTGTTGCACCTGTAAACCAACCTTCTGTGACTCATGCACTAGCACACCCAAGTCTCTCTGCACAGCGGCATGCTTTAATATTTAATTGTTTAAATAATAATCCCGTTTGCTGTTATTCCTACCAAAATGGATAACCTCACATTTGTCAACATTGTATTCCATCTGCCAGACCCTAGCCCATTCACTTAACCTATCCAAATCCCTCTGCAGACTTCCAGTATCCTCTGCACTTTTCGCTTTACCACTCATCTTAGTGTCATCTGCAAACTTGGACACATTGCCCTTGGTCCCCAACTCCAAATCATCTATGTAAATTGTGAACAATTGTGGGCCCAACACGGATCCCTGAGGGACACCACTAGCTACTGATTGCCAACCAGAGAAACACCCATTAATCCCCACTCTTTGCTTTCTATTAATTAACCAATCCTCTATCCATGCTACTACTTTACCCTTAATGCCATGCACCTTTATCTTATGCAGCAACCTTTTGTGTGGCACCTTGTCAAAGGCTTTCTGGAAATCCAGATATACCACATCCATCGGCTCCCCATTATCTACTGCACTGGTAATGTCCTCAAAAAATTCCACTAAATTAGTTAGGCATGACCTGCCCTTTATGAACCCATGCTGCGTCTGCCCAATGGGACAATTTCTATCCAGATGCCTCGCTATTTCTTCCTTGATGATAGATTCCAGTATCTTCCCTACTACCGAAGTTAAGCTCACTGGCCTATAATTTCATGCTTTCTGCCTACCTCCTTTTTTAAACAGTGGTGTCACGTTTGCTAATTTCCAATTCACCGGGACCACCCCAGAGTCTAGTGAATTTCGGTAAATTATCACTAGTGCATCTGCAATTTCCCTAGCCATCTCCTTTAGCACTCTGGGATGCATTCCATCAGGGCCAGGAGACTTGTCTACCTTTAGCCCCATTAGCTTGCCCATCACTACCTCCTTAGTGATAACAATCCTCTCAAGGTCCTCACCTGTCATAGCCTCATTTCTATCAGTCACTGGCATGTTATTTGTGTCTTCCACTGTGAAGACCGACCCAAAAAACCTGTTCAGTTCCTCAGCCATTTCCTCATCTCCCATTGTTAAATCTCCCTTCTCATCCTCTAAAGGACCAATATTTACCTTAGCCACTCTTTTTTGTTTTATATATTTGTAAAACCTTTTACTGTCTGTTTTTATATTCTGAGCAAGTTTACTCTCATACTCTATCTTACTCTTCTTTATAGCTTTTTTAGTAGCTTTCTGTTGCCCGCTAAAGATTTCCCAGTCCTCTAGTCTCCCACCAATCTTTGCCACTTTATATGCTTTTTCCTTCAATTTGATACTCTCCCTTATTTCCGTAGATATCCACGGTCGATTTTCACTCTTTCTACCGTCCTTCCTTTTTGTTGGAATAAACCTTTGCTGAGCACTGTGAAAAATCGCTTGGAAGGTTCTCCACTGTTCCTCAACTGTTCCACCATAAAGTCTTTGCTCTCAGTCTACCTTAGCTAGTTCTTCTCTCATCCCCTTGTAATCTCCTTTGTTTAAACACAAAACACTAGTATTTGATTTTACTTTCTCACCCTCCATCTGTATTTTAAATTCCACTCAGTAGTTGATCAGTACGGTGGCCAGTTTTAGCACCACAGTGAACCAAAGTAAGACACTTACAGCAAATGATAGAGGAGATTCATATGAACACAGATATAAGAGCACAACAGATGCTCCACACTATGGTAGCAGCAAAATATGCTGAAAGTCAACATTGCATGTCAAGCTACATTCCTTGAGAGCAAGTGTCAATCACTGCAGAGGTCAGAACAGTCTAATCATTGCCAGGACTAAAGGTAAGCATTGATTTTGTAGTCCTTTTCAATGTGGGACTCTCTGCTAGATGTAATTGATGAGTAAACTTAATGCCTTGTATTTGACACTGGAAAATCAATGTCAGCAAACACAGTGGAATATTTATTCCAATTGGCAGTGTTTGTGTCTGAACACTTCACGGACATGCGTTTAATCCTTTTGCATGCTTCCAACTGACATAAGAAAGAAAACTGGCAATGGACTGCCCTTCAACAGCAGGGAATATAGTCAAGTTAATTTGGGTCAGTGAAGGGATGGGGAGGGAGTCAGGATCGAGGGGGTGGGTTGGGTGGTGAGCTTTGGTCAGGTCAGGTGGCGGTAGGCGTCGGCGGTTAAAGGAGGACGAGTTGGAGAGTTAGGGTAGGGGAGCGAGTCAAGGAGGGACTGGGGAGATTGTTAGTTGTATAACTATCAAGAGTTACGATAGGAATTTTCTGTCTAACATTTCCTGTGTAACTATCCAGGTAAATAAGTTGTATTTGAATTCCCACTCTAGATCAGAGTTGGAGACTTTTTTGGAGGGTCCTGGGGGCAGGGGAATTTTCCATTGGAAGTTCAAAATGCCTTAGCAATTCCCACAAAATCATTGCATCTTGGGGCTATGTCCAGTCTCTGATTTTCTGGTGATGGAAAGATATGGGCGCGATTCTCTGCTGCCCACGACGGGTCAGAGAATAGCGGGAGGGCCTTCCCGACATTTTTCCTGACCTCCCGCTATACTCTGCCCCCCCCCCCCCCCCCCCCATGGCCGCCCCACGACACGAATCGCTGCTCGCCGTTTTTTACGGCGAACAGCGATTCTCCCCTGGCCGATGGGCCGCGTTCCCAGGCCTTTACGGCTGTTTTCATGAACGCAAACACACCTGCTCTCACCGTTCGTGAAAACGGTCGCAAAGTGCAGTCCCGGACAACCATCGCACCGATTGGCACGGCCGTACCACGGCCGTGGCATGGGCCCGCGATCGGTGCCCACCGATCGCGGGCAGCGGGTCCGATACCCGCGCACTCTTTGTTCCTCTGCCGCCCCGCAGGATCAGTCCGCGGGGCGGCTGAGGGGCATGACGGCCCGCGCATGCGCGGGTTTGATGCATATGCGTGATGACGTCATCTGCGCATGCGCGGGTTGGAGCCGTCCAACCCACGCAAGCGCGGCTGACGTCATCGTGCGCGTCAGCCGGCGTGATGCTTGGCGCGCGGTCTTAGCGACGGCCGCTAAGCCCGCGATGCCATTCTTCACGGGGCCGCGCTGCTAGTCCCGACCAGGGGGGGGGAGAATCGGGTCCCGGGAGGGGGCTCGGAGGCTGCCGTGAAACACGGCCAGTTTCACGGCAGCCTTTACGACTCTCCGCATTTGCGGAGAATCGCGCCCATGGGCCGTAACCTTATTCGCTGAAAAGCCAACTCTGAACTTTACTGCTTTATGAAAACACTGTAAGAAGTCTGACAACACCAGGTTAAAGTCCAACAGGTTTGTTTCAAATCATTAGCTTTCGGACTTTAACCTGGTGTTGTAAGACGTCTTACTGAGCTCACACCAGTCCAGATTATGAAAATACTGGGGAAGGTATTTGTATGATCAATGTTAAAGTAAAATCATGAAAACAAGAACCCTACTAGTTCTGTACATTTGCTACTTGCAATTCTCCAGCAGAATTCCTTGAGATCAAAAACTGTGAATCAAGCTTTCAATATTTATCATCTCAACAGGCACTGTGGCCGTTGGCAAAATGCATCTTAAGGTGAGAGGAAAGATCTCAAAGGCAAGCCATTGAAGATCAGATAAAATTGCAGCACTTGTCAAAGAAGAAAGAGAAGCTATGTGAAATCATCTGTGTTGAAAGGCTTTATGGTTATTTCTCAATGAAGGTCCATTAGAAACCACCATCGATTTGCTCAAGGTTGCAACACATATTTGAGGGCTCAATTGAGGGAAAGCTCAGTCAGCCCTTCTTCCAGTGGGTACTGTAATTAAGCGTTTGGACACTCATTACTGTTGGTATCATCCACTGTTGTACAAGATCCACTTCCTCTCTGACAAATTGTGATATTTCCAATATCCCCAACAAGTACAGCAATTCAACAACACCAACAACCTGCATCTATACGTGGTAAGACATCCCAAGGTGCTCTTGTTTCGATTAAAACAAAAACTCCACTGGGTGAAAAAGTATAGAGAAATGGTTATATGAAATTTGAGTTCACCTAACATTTTAGCAGTAAAAAGCTTCAGATATGGAAGGGACCAGGTACTCTTCTTTCCCTTTGTCCATTAAACCCATGGGGTTTTATCGAGTTAACAAATGTAGATGCTTGATGTTGGAACTGGGTTCCATAAATTGCCCATGAGGTACCTTTGAGGTTCATCTGGGAAATGCCTTAAAATGGGTCTAAAATAGAATTTCAAGTAATCCAATGATAGTTACTGTCCTTTTTTGTTACACAGTGATACGCCAGCTAATCAATAGGACATTTACCACAGTTTCTTAAATAACTCTGTCCATTGATAATTACTACTCAGACCCGTGTCTGCGTGGGTTTTTGTCCGGGTGCTCCAGTTTCCTCCCACAGTTCAAAGATGTGTGGGTTAGGTGGATTGGCCATGCTCAATTGCCACTTAGTATCAAAAACGTTAGGTGGGGTTACTGGGTTACAGGGATAGGGTGGAGGCGTGGGCTTAAGGAGGGTGCCGATATAGCCAAATGGCCTCCTTCTGCACTGTCAATTCTATGATTCATCTACTGGACAAATCTTTGATCTGTTAAAGCGTTTGTGTATCCAACTTTAAATTGAAATTTGTAACCAATAATGCTTAGCGCATGTTTTATGATCTGACATCTTCACTGGTGATTTCACAAGCAGTTAATTCACTCATTTAGCAGTTCAAGAATAACTTAATCACTGTTTGTAAATTCAATGAATTTTTATCCAATCTGGGTTAAATGCTTAGTGAGGCAAGTCAGCCGCTTGTCCTATGACCTTCTCTGGAAGTATAAAACTCCAGACTGTTCCATAGTGAGAAGTTAAACAAGCATATTGAGCATTTTATCTGATTATTTAACATTTATTTTTAAGGTACCAAAACCCAGAGAATCGCAGGATCTCTGTAGTGCTGAAGGAGGCCATTTGGCCAATCATGTGCGCACCGACCCTCTGAAAGAACACCCTGCCTAGGCCCACCCTATCCCTGTAGTTCAGTAACCCCAGCTAACCTTTTGGACAGTAAGGGACAATTAGCATGGCCAATCCACCTAACCTGCACTTCTTTGGACTGTGGGAGGAAATTGGAGCACCCGGAGAAAACCCACACGGACACGGGGAGAACGTACAATTTCCACAGAGACAGTCAACGGAGGCTGGAATTGAACCCGGTTCCCTGGGGTGGTGAGGCAGCAGTGCTAACCACTGTGCCACCGTGCGCTCAAAGAGCTCATCCAGGATTTGACCCCAGGACCTCTGACAGGCTCTCTGATCACAACACCCAAAGTGTGATTCCTACCCCCAGGCCAAAGAGCCCTCGTTTAACCCAGTTTCTTTTTTAAATGTAGACCACCCAACTTTTCAATTAAAGGACAATTTAGCATGGCCAATCCACCTATCCTGTACATCTTTTTGGGCTGTGGGGGTCAGATCCACGCAAATACGGGGAGAACGTGCAAACACCACACCGAGTTTGCACGTTCCGGGGCCGGGATCAAACTCGCTTAACCCAACTGACACAAAATGTTCCTTCACCCAAAGCGGTGTTGAAACCTTATGCTGAAGTCATTTTTGGACCCCCTGACTATGGAACGTTTCTGCATTGGGAGTTGAACCAAGACTGCATGGAACTTATTCCACTTATTCCCCACTGAGGATCTTCAACAGTTATCAGTTACAGGAAAGCTGTGCCTGTTGCAGCTAGGTTTGAACTCAAATCCAACCAGTGATGAGGCTTTGTTCTGCACATTGTAACACCAAATTTGCAAAAGGCAGACACTCCCCCAAACAACTTTGTTTCCAGTTGCACTGAGAACCAGAGACAAGCTGTAAAAGCGTGTTAAGTCAGGAGGAAAATGTTATGCCAACACTAAATTACTGTCCAATAACATGAAATAGTTCTTTTATAAAATTATTTCAAGGAAATGTTCTGAGAGGCTTATGATGATGTTATAGGTTTTCTGTGGAAACATATCAGCTTTCATAAGAAAGCTTAATTCTGAATAGAATTGAATATTTGTGGTGGATGGAAAGATAATAGAATTTTCATTTTTTGCAGTCAATTTATATTCTGGCCACATTCCTTTTTAAATATACTTCAATTTTTCCCTTTCTGCCTTATTTAACTCAGGATTTCAACATCCTTTTTCAATTTACCTTTGCTTCCTCAACCATGCAACCAGCCTGTTTCAGGATCATTCACTATAATACTAAATGCATTACTTTCCTTTCTCATCTCCCCAGAAAAAGAGGTTTTAAAATATAAATCAACAGCTTCACAAAACGTTCTTAACACACTTGAGCGATTGACTGTAATTTTCAATGTTCCACTTTAATAATCTGATACCTGTACCTTCTAAAGCAAGGAAGCTATGATAAATCCTTATAAATAAGTGAGTGGTTAGACCTCAGCTGAAGTGTTATGTCCAATTCTGGGCACCACACTTTAGGACAATGTCTAGACTTTGGACAGTATTCTGAAAAGCAGGATTAAAATGATGGCAAGACATAGGGACCGGGCAGGGGGAGATTTAATCGAGATGTTAAAAAAGGGAAATATTTGAATAATTTCGCTCCATCATGAAGGTAAAAGTGGGGGTTTGTTCCAGATCTAGATGGGGCTCTTTGGGGCTTGTCCATTCTCCCAAAGTAAGCTGCTTGAGACTGCACTTTGTGAGAACTATTCCTCTTTATTTGTAGCTGCTATATATGTATTGGGATCTCTGCAGGAGGCTGGAATATCTCCTCCCTCCAGATCTCAATTCCTCAATCATGTGATGTGACATCATCATTACATCAACATTATGCTCTTCTGATGTTAACCCTTTACTCTACAGAAATATTTGCTGATGATAGAATAATGTTCAGTACCATTTATGGCTCCTCAGATACTGAAGCAATTTATGTCTATATGCAAGAAGACCTGGACAAGGTTCAGGCTTAGACTGATAAGTGGCAAGTAATATTCGTGCCTTCCAGGTGCAAGGCAATGACCAACAATAGAAATTCTAACCATTTCCCCATGACATTCAATGGCATTACGATTGGTAAATCCCCCACCATCAATATCCTGCAAGTTACCATTGACCAAAATCTGAGCTGGACCAGCCACATAATTCCTGTGGCAACAAGAGCAGGTCAGAGGTTGGGAATTGTATGATGAGTAAATCACCTCAGAAGTACTTGCCTGAATTAATGCTGTTCCAATAACATTCAAGATGCTCAACACTATTCAGGACAGGGAAGCCTGCTTGATTGGCACCGCATCCATTACTCCCTCCACTGCTAATGGACAGTTACAGCCAGTGTGTACCATATATACGTGATGAAATATATGGGGCTGGATTTTCCAATTCTGGGGCTATGTTCCCACTCCAGCGTGAGAACGGTAGTGTTTTACGCCAGGAAAACTGGTGGAAAACGGCCCCCAATTCCCCGTTTAGCAGTGTAGAGCACTGCTGGGGGCAGTGTAGAGCACCCGGCTCTAGCTGTTGATATGCCCCGGAGAACTGCTGGGTCCATGGCCGCGCATGCTGGTGGTCTGCAGCGGCCACCCCATGCTTCGTGGCGGAAACCGCTCGGGAACCCGACCCGCGAAATAGTCTCCCCTTTGGCCGGCTTGCGTCCCCCGGACCACCGCCCCCAACCCCCCCCCCCCTCCCTCCCCCACCTAACAGTGGCCCCAGCACCGAATAATGCCCACGGATCGGCCCTCCCGCGACTGTGCCGAAGCTGGACTGCATTGCCAGAAAGGATTGCTGAAGAAGATTCAATAATAAATTTCAAAGGGATATCAGGGGCTGGATTCTCTGCTTTGAGACGCCGGAAGTAAGAATCGCGATCAGCGGAGAATCATGTTTAATGGAAAAAATCCGTTTTGCTTCGTCGCCAATTCTGACGCAATGCTGCCGATATCAAAGTTTGCATCCCGCTATGAGACCCATGCAAAACCATCATTTGCATGCATTTCGATATAATTTGCGGCTTGGGAATTTCACGCTCCACCACACCCACCCCACACGATGCTCCGCCCCTCTTACGCGGAAGTCTTGCAGGCGTGAATTAGTGCAAGTGCTTACAAGCAGAGAGTGGGCTATGGAGGGGGAGCAGGAGGCTAATAAAATTCTGAAAAAGCCACTAAAACTCTAAGGTTTGCCGTGCGGTGGATGCCCAGGCCAGGGGCAGTGGCGGCAAAATAATTGGTGCCAAGTCCGCGGACTCGTGGTGTCCCCTTCGGGATCAGGGTGGCCTGGCTCAGACTGCCATTGCTGCAGTATGTGATTTAAACGCACCCTTTACGTTTACAGGCTCCAGGCTGATCACACTTCTGGCTGCCAATTGTGTCCTGTGAATGCTCAGAGAGCCTCTGGTCATCTGGGAGCCCACCCAGGTCGTGCCTCTGCACACTCACATACGTCAGCTGTATCATCAAGGGGATGGGCGTGGCCAAGCTCAATCAGGGCCTACCAGGTGTTCGAACCATGGCCTTCGAACCTTCCCTGATTCTTTGTCCCTCTCAGGGCGAAGGCCTCACCAGTGACCGTCGCCCCTCAGGATCATTAGCTGTCTCCTCCAGCTGAGACTGGCAGAAGGAGGCCATTCGGCCAATCGAGTCTGCACCCACCCTCCAAAAGAGAACCCCACACAGGCCCATTCCCCCACCCAATCCCCGCAACCACTCATAACTTGCACATCCCTGGACACTAAGGGGAGATTTAGCATGGCCAATCCATCTTACATGCACATCTTTGGAGTGCGGGAGGAAACCGGAATACCTTGAGGAAACCCATGCAGGCACGGGGAGAACATGCAAACTCCACACAATCACCCAAGACTGGAATTGAATCTGGTCTCTTGTGCTGTGAGGCATCAGTGTTAACCACTGTGCTTCGATGGGAAATCCTATTGACCAGCGGAAGGAGGATAGAATCCCATCACCAGTGAACGATACGTGGTCGAGAAACACACAGCCGAGGAATTCAAATTGGAGAATCCCACACAGTATACATGGTGAGAGAAAGAGTTAGGAGTGAATAGACTGGCAGGATTCTCCTGTCAACCAGCCGGGATTTCCTGGGCCGCGCGCCCTTGCTGGCAGCGGGATTCTGCGTTCCCGCCACCTTCCAATGGGATTTCTCATCCACCCGACCCCGCCGGGAAACCTACAGGCATGGGTGCACAGCCAGCGTAACGGAGAATCCTGCCGGCAGAGAATTCCGTTCTCCCACTGGAGGACAATTGCAACCAATTGACAATCCCCCTGGATGCCCAAATTGGGATGCAATTCCTCATCCTTGCCATGCAAATTTATGCATGGCGAGGAATACAGGGGATTCCTGAGGCATCCTACTAGCAGGCGCCATTTTGATCGGTCGGCCTGATAGCAAGATCCCGTGGCCTGCTAACCTCCCCCCCTCGCACTGCAAAGCAGTCCTCCAACCCCTGGATTTCCTGGGTACCCCCCTACTTCCCCTGACCCCCCCTACCACACAAGGGACTTCCTGATGAGGGAGACCCCTCTATTAAGGGAGACTCCCCCAGGGACACATGCAATAGGGAGACTTGCATAGGGATCCATGTAATAGAGAGACCCCCAGGGACCTGTAATAGAGAGACTCTTCAAGGGACACCTGCAATAAGGAGACTCCTCTTAGGGACACCTGCAATTCGGAGACCACCCCCAGGGACCCTCTAACTAAAGAGACCCCCAACAGAGGCCCCTAACCATTGAAACCCCCCCAAAGGGGCCTCCTGACTAAAGGAGCCCCCACACAGAACCCCCCAGAAAAGAGCTAAAGAGCAGTCCAGACAGGGGCAGTGAAAATAATAACAGTTGTAACACTTACCTGGAAGCTCCACATGTCCATTCCTTGAAGAAGAACTGTTGTGACCTGTGTTTCAGGCCTGCAGGTCCATTAGCTACAAACCATTCATAACTTTCTAGTAGTGGGCTGTGATTGACAGCTTCCACAAACCAGTTGCAGCCTTGATTCATTCATCTCCCTTCATGGATCAGTGGCTCTTAATGGTGAAATCACAATGTTTACAAACATTGACCACATCAAAGAGAGCTAAGTGCAGTAAGAGCAAGAGGAGTTACTCCCTTGACCTACCGCAAGTTCCACCACACCAGGACCATGCCGGTAGAGACCACAAGTGATCCGTGCCCACGTTATTCCCAGCCCCGGGGACAGGAGAATCACAAAGCGCCAGGGCTTAGGGTGCCAGACCCACTAAATGGATGCAATTGGGTCATTAAGACTCATGTACATGAATTTACATCCTCCTGTTGGTGCTTGCCCATGTATGTCAATCCCGGCACCAGCGCAGGGTGGGTGGGGGAGGCGGGGGGGTTGGAACATCAGGTTGACACCAGGCATCAATCCTGATTTTCCCTCGATACCCGATTCACCGACCCTTCGGGAAACAAGATCCGAGCGTCGCGGATGGAGAATCCAACCCTTAATGATGAAAGGGCATCAACCTGAAACATTGGGCCTAATTTCAACACTGTGCAAATTGGTTGGATTTTGGAAGCATTAAAATGTCACCGATTAACTCTTCACAAATGCTGCCAGACCTGTTGAGATTTTTCAGAATTTAAAAAATTTATTTTGGATTTCCTGTGCGGCGGTAATTAACTTTTGCTAATTGTCAAGAGTTTGGTCATTTTTGACTGTGGTGTTAAGGTGGAAAGCACAGGAAATTTTACATTTGATTGCTTTGATGCAGTCGAGGGAAACTCACAACTGGCTTGAGGAATGCTGTCTGGGTAACAACACCATCCAGGACAGGGCAGCCTGCCTGATTGGCACCCCATCCATCACCTTCAACATCCACTCCCTCCACCACCAAAGCATAGCAGCAACTCACTAAGGATCCTTCAACAGCACCCTCCAAACCCTCAATCTTTACCACATCGAAGGACGAAGGCAGTAGATGCCTGGGAGGACTGTCACCTGCACGTGCCCCTCCAAGCCATACACCATCCTGACTTGGAGTTTCATCGCCATTCCTCCACTGTCGCGGGGTCACGGTCCGAGACCACCCTCCCTCAGGGACTGCAGTGATTCAAGAAAACAGCTCACCAACACCTTCTGAAGGACAACTAAGGATGGGCGATACAAATGCTGGCCTAACCATCCCATGAATAAATTTTTAAAAACAGCAATTGGGCACGTTTTTATTGAAAACATGTCTGGATTTCGATGCCACAGCATGAAATTTCAAAACAATATAAGTTCAAGAAGAGAGAGATTTGTCAACTTTTGCATTAAGCAAACGGTCAATGTTAGATGAAATGTTCAATGCCTGTCTTTTTTTTTACAATTATAGTTTTGGAATCTTTCCACAGCTTTTTTGCCACTGAGAGGACTACCAGCAGCCTTATAGGGATCACAATATTCCAAACATGATTTTTAGTCCTGGTTAGCTCCTTTAATTCACAACCTTCATACCCCATGTAATATAACACATGAATCCTGCACTCCATCAATCAGGGCCTAATCAGACAGTCTGCACAAGATGCCAAACAATTGCCCTATATATGCCAGTTGAAAAATTCAATTTTAACTACAATACAAAATAGAATAATGTAAATTATCCAAATTTAAGAGTCGAATAATGACAATTTTTTCTGCTCACAATCCACAATCTTATACTTAAATCACTGAAGAATGAATACAACAACCAGATTTGGGGGATTATTTAATGCCATTTCTTCCCTTGAGTCTCTCAGGTGATGAGCAATCATGAGTAACTCCTGGAAAATGAGCACTGAGTTTCATCAGTATTTTCTGGTGCTGACGAAGTGTCCCAATGTTAAGGGAGCAGTAAACCTGCATGTTCATAAACTTCTATTGATGGTTAACAAACTGCAGCATTTAAAAATATTGGTCCCGCATCGCCAGTTGAAGCTGAATTCCACCACTGATGGGTGATTGAACAAGGACAGTTCTTTAACACAACTCAACTCGCACACTGTCTGAGCTGACTGATCACCCTCACTGGCAAACTGTAGGATGCAGTGTCATACACATTTAAGGGATAACTTTCCAGCCGGCATTCCAGTGCAAGTCTCAGCTGGTGAGATCCAATATCAGAAATCTGAGCTGGCGTTGCCTATGCGATATTCTGACCTTTTTGCAGAATGGTTAGAGGGTCATAGACAGTGCGCCCCCACATGTTCCGATCTCAGCTCTTGGAATCTGATGTTTCTACTGGAAATGCAGGTTTGCGCAGACACTGCTCATTATTCCAACAGTCTCGATAATTTCATAAATTCATAAGATATAGGAGCAGAATTAGGCCATTCGGCACATCGAGTCTGCTCCACCATTCTATCATGGCTGATGTGTTCCTCATCTGCTATCTACAATGGTACCGACCAAGAGCTGGATAGTGAATCCGCCAGAGCATCTCCTCCCGAGAACACATGACCTAGGAGTAGGAGTCGGCAATTTAGCCTCCCGAGTCTAATCACCCTCAATGTGATCATGGCTGATCCCATCCTGGCCTCAACTCCACTGTCCTGCCCGTTCTCCGTAACCCTTCATCCCATTACCAATTAAAAATCTGTCTAACTCCTCCTTAAATTTACTCATTGTCCCAACATCCACCGTGCTCTGGGGTGGCGAATTCCACAGATTCACAACCTTTTGGGATGTTGTTGTTTCTTAGGCACTAGTCTGGTTTTAGTAACTGGCACAAGTCAGCAGTTAAGGGCCCGTTGAGTGGAATCCCATTGTATAATTCCATTGTCAGCTTAGCCACATTTTACATAGATTAACACACAATGATGTGTACAGCACAGGCTAATCATTCTTTATATTGATTTATTGTGAATGAACGCCATATAAACTATAAATTACACCATTGTATGAAAGTGCGATATAACTTTGTCAATTAATGCAATACATTGAAATTATGAGAAGGGTTTACACCTCCACAATGTTAAATTCAGAATAGTTTAGTTGAAACAATTTTGAGTTACTGTGAGTGCTGCACCCTTCAGAGAACCCAGTTAGACAGGTTTGATAAAAAAAAGAACTGATTTCAAGAATTTGTTTTGATGTTTTCAGAAAAAGGGAAGGGTGCATTGTAATATAAATAGAGGTCATGCTGTTCCTGCGGCTAATTGAGAGAAAAATCACATTGTATAAGCTCTACTGTTCCAGTCTGAAAATTCTGTTGCTATATTCTTCAAACATTCATACTTGATGTAAGGTCCGCATGATTTAAAATGGAGCTAATGGAGTTTGTTAGGTTGCTGATTTTGGATCATTGCTAATTTTGTACAGTGGGCAGGGTGCCTGTACTAAAAATGCAGGAAATATTATAGTTATAGAATCACAATGGTTTGAGCAGTGAACATTTGAAAAGTGGAATGGAGAGGAGAATTTTTACAGGAGAATGTGTATATTATAGGAGCGTGGACGTCTCACATCCCTCCCCACCCCCAAAGCAAAGTCAATGTGGAGTTCACCCACTTCATGTCAGCGCCCCCGTACCCCCTCACCCCGCCATAAAGCATTGTAGGTGGGCTACCAAGGGGCAGTGGGGCAGAATGGGATTTCTGCCTCTCCATGTTGAAGGATGGTGCTGCCTTGCCAAATAGACGAGGGAGGTGCGACAAGGATGAAATGAGGATTCAGCACTGGCATCCACATATATAGATCGATTAAAACCAGACAAAGACAAATAAATGTCATTAGACTCAGCAGCAAACCTGACAGTTGTGCTCTGGTCTGCACCAGAATGCTCAAGGTCACCAAACTAAAGTATAAAAATTCCATTCCGCACCAGATAGGCCCTTAACAAGATCTTAAAGACAGACGTGAATTGACTGAGTGAGTTTAATTCTCACTCGCTATCCGGCCCCACTGCTCCATGCCACCCGTCCCCCTACCGACCCCCCACCCCCTCACACACAACAGCATAAATCTGACCCTATTTCCTGTTCTCTCCAGCTTTGAGAGAGAGTCATCCAGACTCGAAACGTTAGTTCCCTTTTCTCTGCACAGATGCTGCCAGACCAGCTGAGGTTGTCCAGTATTTTCTGTTTTTGTTTCAGATTCCAGCATCCCCATTAACTTGTCTTTAAGTCCCTCCAGCCCCCCTGCCGGCCCTTTGAAAAATCACAACTGTTCCAGAGACGTTAAGGTCATGAGCTGACCTCCAGGACCTCAAATCTCGGCCAGCCACACCAGGCCCCAACCTGCGGTCGTTTGAGAATCTGGCTTGATAACTCTGATATTCTTCTTCAGAGAGGAAGAAAATAGCATTTTGCAGCAATTAAATTGAATCTTAGTTCAGAAAGGTTTGTACAGAATGTACTTCAAAACATTCCCGCATTTCCAATAAGAAATGAACCAACAGGAATCATAGAACATAGAACATTACAGCACAGTACGGGCCCTTCGGCCCTCGATGTTGCGCCGACCCGTGAAACCATCTGAAGCCTATCTGACCTCACTGGTACCTTTCAGGATTTATGCAAGGTAAAATATACTTTTTCAGATAGGCGGGAAAGCTCACAATTTGTTTCAATGCCCCAAAAAGTTTACAATACAAACCAACTTTACTCATTCATTAAAAGCATGGTATTTTGCAATGCTTAGAATAACTCTGGGATTTAGAAATGAAAGATCCTTAGGCTGGAAGAATTTCACATA
Organism: Scyliorhinus canicula; assembly: GCF_902713615.1. Classification (NCBI taxonomy): domain Eukaryota; kingdom Metazoa; phylum Chordata; class Chondrichthyes; order Carcharhiniformes; family Scyliorhinidae; genus Scyliorhinus; species Scyliorhinus canicula. The sequence goes on from NC_052154.1 coordinate 22,861,431, forward strand.
TTGCACCAAGGCACTGTTCAAAAATTTTAGATTGGGAATATGCATACATGGACTTTAGTGGATATTTGAATTATGAAATCACTTCCAGCTTGCAACAGTAAATCGGTTTGGCATGGGGAACTGATAATGGTCGACAAGTTGACAAGGTGAAATACAGATAGGCTTGATGAAGGTGAGAGAGACCAACTCGAAAAGAAAGGTTAACCCTAATAATAATAATCTTTATTGTCACAAGTAGGCTTACAGTAACACGGCAATGAAGTTACTGTGTAAAGCCCCTAGTCACCACATTCCGGCGCCTGTTCGGGTACACAGAAGGAGAATTCAGAATGTCCAAATTACCTAACAGCACATCTTTCGGGACTTGTGGGAGGAAACTGGAGCACCCGGAGAAAACCCACGCAGACACAGGGAGAACTTGCAGACTCCGCACAATCAGTGACCCAAGCCGGGAATCGAACCCGAGTCCCTGGCACTGTGAAGCAACAGTGCTATTCACTGTGCTACCATATTCCTGTTCCATGGAGACTCTGCCTTTTTTTTGGCCTCTGCAGGGAACGCTCCGCTGAGGCCCAACTTACCTATTTTTCTGAACTGACAAACTGAGCTGATCAGTGCAGGAAGAGATCAGGGCGCCCCCATCTGTCGACCCCCTCGGCATCCCCCACTACCCTAACGTACCTCTCAGGTGTCCTGGAGCCCCACCCCTCCTCACCTCTTAAGCGAAGGGCACTCCAGGCATAGCCCCTGTCAGGGGCAACCTGGTACCTGGGGACCTTGGCACTGCCAGCCTATAACCCTGGCACTGCCCCTTCCAACCTGGTGGTGCTACCTAGGCACCCTGACAGCACCAGCGTGGCACTCCAGGGTGGCAATGTCAAAGTGCAACGCTGGCACTTCGTCCAGGTGCCCAGGTGACAGCAGGAGTGCCCAAGTACCACGCTGCACCGAGCCCAACTACCCGGGGTCTTCAATGGCCTGGAGGACCACCCCAGGTGCCGTTGCACCTGGTCTACATTGCGAATCTTCCAATGCGTCACCATGTCGGGCGCTAAGAGACCATTAAATCATGCCCACAATTTACATAGCCTTTATATCTGGTTTCATCAGGGCTTCTGTTTTCTCAAAATAACTTGGAGTCGATAGCAGTAACCAGGAACTATAGCAGCTTAGTTCAATTTAACTACATGTACTGAAGCTTTTAACAACATCACCTCTATTAATTCAGCAGACAAGAGACCATGGTCTCGATATTTATGTGGAGGTGAAGAAGTGAGCGAACAATGCTGCAAGCCTGTCAAACATAATGGCAGGACCTCATTTTTTATATATTATGTTTGCTGTCTGGCAGCTAGCCAGACTCAGGGGTTGTCTGGCTGCCAGAGGGGAAAGCCAGAGGCTGGTGGCTGTAGCCAAGAAATGTGATGAATGACCTCCAGCAATCAAAAAAAAGAATGGGTGTTGAATGGTGAAGGTTCAGGCCGGCAACTGGGAAAAAGGGAGAAAAAGATCAGGGGTAAGTTGGTGGTGGTAGGGAGGGGAGGGGGGAGGCGGTGCTGGTCAAAGTGAAGGTAGTAGAGAGAGATAGTTCATTGGCTGAAGGACTTGGGGGGGGGGGGGTCAAAAGATCATGGGTCCTAATGATAATGGGACAGGAGGTGCAGGACCACGGGTTGAGTGGGAGAGTGTTGGGCCAATCAGTATAATGAGGTGAGACTATGAGGCACAAGGTTTGCTTGAGTGATCGGGAGGGCCTCCATCTTCATTTGGCCCACAAGCAGTGCTATAAAATGCAGTTACCTCCTGGAGCTGACTTCTCTCCGTTAAGCTGCCATTTGTCCTGAGCTCTGGGAAGCCCTGCTGGAAACTATTCATTCTAAATTAGGTGGCAGGTGCATAGTAATGGATTGGAACATGTTTCATGATGTTCTATTTTTAGCCACATGCCCTGACCCTGCTCTGCTTATTGCAGCAGGGAACTAATATCCACCTTTGTGTCATTGTATATGAAAACCCTGATGTGGATGGACCTGATTGTCTGTTCATTGAGTTTCTATTTGTATGTCAAATAGAACATGGATAGGAATAATGTTTAAGAAAAAAATTCCAAGAGAACGATTAGAAGACAAAGTTAACTGTAGGGACCTAACTTTAAATCTAGCCAAAGCTGAAAGAATGAAATGTTCTGCTACACACGGTCTATAAAGGTCATTCATGAAATGAACATGAATAATTTCACAGATCCAATTTGTTGACAGCACACAACGCAAGCTATTCGAGATGTAGCATTGTTTCAGCACTCCCACTCAGGCAGTCCAAAATAGTCTGGGTGTTGGGATGTAAATGTGGGATTGGATTTGGTTTTGTTTATTGTCACGTGTACCGAGGTACAGTGAAAAGTACTTTTCTGTGAGCAGCTCAAGCAGATCATTAAATGCATGAAAAGAAAATAAGAAGAAAATACATAACAGGTTCAACGGAAGGTCCACAATGTAAATACAGAGACATCGACATCGGGTGAAGCATACAGGACTGTAGTATTAATCAGGTCTGTCCATAAGAGTGTTGTTTAGGAGTCTGGTAACAGTGGGGAAGAAGCTGTGTTTGAATCTGTTTGTGTGTGTTACATAGAACATAGAACAGTACAGCACAGAACAGGCCCTTCGGCCCTCGATGTTGTGCCGAGCAATGATCACCCTACTTAAACCCACGTAACCCAACAATCCCCCCCATTAACCTTACACTACGGGCAATTTAGCATGGCCAATCCACCTAACCTGCACATCTTTGGACTGTGGGAGGAAACCGGAGCACCCGGAGGAAACCCACACACACACGGGGAGGACGTGCAGACTCCACACAGACAGTGACCCAGCCGGGAATCGAACCTGGGACCCTGGAGCTGTGAAGCATTGATGTGTTCTCAGGCTTTTGTATCCCCTGCCCGATGGAAGAAGTTGGAAGAGTGAGTAAGTCGGGTGGGAGGGGCCTTTGATTCTGCTGCCCACTTTCCCCAGGCAGCGTGAGGTGTAGATGGAGTCAATGGATGGGAGGCAGGTTCGTGAGCTGGCGAGCCACTGAAATAGGGTGGCATAAGTGCGGCACAGTGGTTAGCACTGCTGCCCCACAACGGCAGAGGTACGGGTTAAGTTCCAATCTTGGGTGCCTGTCTGTGTGGAGTCTGCACTTTCTCCCCGTATATGTATCGGTTTCATCCGGGTGCTCTGGTTTCCTCCCACAGTCCGTAGATGTGCTGGTTAGGAGGATTGGCCATGCTACATTGTCCCTTAGTCTCCAGGGATGTGCAGGTGATGTGGGGTTATGGGGTTACGGAGATAGGCCAGGGCAGTGGGGCTAGGTAGAGTGCACTTTCAAAGGGTCAATGCAGAGTCGATAGGCCGAATGTCTTCCTTCTGCACTGCAGGAATTCAATGTTTCCGTTCTAAATCTCTCGTTGGTGGGAAGGGCTGTGCAAATTTTGCCGTTATTTGAACAATCCTTTCATTGCTGCAATTTGATTCTCAAATATAAGGTAAGGTGGGCAGAATTTGAGAAAGTTCAGGCATTCAGAATCACACAGTGCAGAAAAAAGGCCCTTTGGCCCATTGAGCATGCACTACCGCATGAAAGGCACCCGGGCCAGGATTCTTCAAAACGGCGGCTAAGTGTTGAGGCGGCATAAACACCAGAGTGTTTCACGCCGGCGTCAACGGGCTTCTAGGCCCAGCGATTCCGTGGCCCATAGGGGGCCAGCATGGCATCGGAGTGCTCTACGCAGCTCCAGCTGCCGATACGTGGCCCTGCCCTTCCGGTCAAGGCAGACAAAGGTAGGCCCCCCCAGATGGCGCGCGGCCGCCGATCGGTGGCCCCCCGTTCGCGGGCCTGGCCATCGTGCAGGCCCCCCTCCCCCAGAGACTAATCCGCCCCTCTCCCCCCCTCCCCCCCTTCCCCCCACCAGGATGGCCACCGCTGCTGCGATGTCGAGCTCCCACTGGGTGGAACCATATGTGAGCCACGCCGGCGGGAACTCTGCCGGTCGACCACGGAGAATCAGCGCGGGGGCCTCCTTTAACAGCCCCCGAACGGCGCCGCATCGACCACGTGCGCGCGACTGCCGCTGATTCTCCGCGTCCCGGTGTTGGACCCGATCGCGGGTCTGACGCCCCATTCTCCACCCCTGCGCCGAGCGCGATTTCGGAGCGGAGACTCGGAGAATCCCGGCCCAGATCTGCCAATCCTAATCCCATTTGCCAGCACTTTGCCCATAGCCTCGAATGTTAAGATGTGTCAAGTGCTCATCCAGATACATTTTAAAGGATGTGAGGCAACCCGCCTCTGCCAACCACCCAGGCAGTGCGTTCCAAACCATCACCACCCTCTGGGTAAAACATTTTTTCCTCAAATCCCCCCTGAACCTCCCGCCCCTCACCTTGAACTTGTGTTCTCTCGTAACTGACCCTTCAACTAAGGGAGACAGCTTTTCCCTATCCACAGGGATACTTGGGAGTACTCGGAATAGACAAACTTCAATGATTCGGGCCCTTTTTACTTTGGATTTATTGTTTACTCATGCTGCCACGAAAGACAGATTGCAAATCCATTAAAATAAGTGCTATAAAATTGAAAGGCTTTCAGATGTGGAATACTTTGGCAGAGAACAGCACCCCCTCGTGAAACCATTTTAAGACATGGTAAGACTTCTTGCTTGTACGGCCCTTTTCTTCTGCTAACACAATCAAAGAAAATTAATTAATTTCCAGCAGCAATATTCATTCCTGTCCACAATGAGATGCCCATGGGCATTGAAACTGCCAATAGTGTAGTGAGTGAACCTGAATACTACAAGGTTAGTTCATTCAAATGTAATTCCTGTGTTCCTGGCGAACATTATGCTGGAAACGTCTCTGGTTTAAGAATGGAGTTAACTGCAGGAAGCAACTCTTAAAAGACTGCTCGTCAGCATGGTAGCATTGTGGATAGCACAAACGCTTCACAGCTCCAGGGTCCCAGGTTCGATTCTGGTTTGGGTCACTGTCTGTGCGGAGTCTGCACATCCTCCCCGTGTGTGCGTGGGTTTCCTCCGGGTGCTCCGGTTTCCTCCCACAGTCCAAAGATGTGCAGGTTAGGTGGATTGGCCATGATAAATTGCCCTTAGTGTTCAAAATTTCCCTTAGTGTTGGGTGGGGTTACTGGGTTATGGGGATAGGGTGGAGGCGTTGACCTTGGGTAGGGTGCTCTTTCCAAGAGTCAGTGCAGACTCGATGGGCCGAATGGCCTCCTTCTGCACTGTAAATTCTATGATAATTCTAAAAAAAGCCATATTGCAAAGAAGGGAAAAAGTGTGCAGCAACTGCACACTACAGTGAATGACGAATAAGTGCTGCTCAACTCGATCCTGCAAGGGCGTGTGGGCGCTTTTTGTTTACAGTACAGAGTTGCCCTGAGGCAAAGAGCAGGACCAATGAAACAGCCTGAAGGGAATAAAAACAGAAAATGCTGCAAAGGTCAGGTAGCATCTGAGCCGAGAGAAACAGTTATCGTGCCAGGTCGATGACTTCCAGGATAGAGGAGGCTCAAAGAATGTGTCTAATCAGCACCAAACATGGGAACAGTCGAGATTGAAACTTTGCAAATTGGGAACGGCTATCAAGGTAACATTCTGCTCACGTGATGCTTAATTTTATCATCTTGCTTTCCAAGACATTGTGACAAAATTCCGTATAGGCTTAAGCAGGAAAATGCGCAGCAACTGGTCACACAATTTCCAAATGCACTACCCTTGTAGTGTGTTTGCTCTGCGGCCTGTTAGACGTGGCAGGAAACAAAACACCAATCAAATTACCACCAGGATCCTCTAGCATTCTCATGTTCCACCTTAAATCATTATTGGCCTGTGCACTTGTGATGATCGGTATTTACCTTTAATACCTTGCCCCTTTAAGAGGCTTGGAACCCTGGGGGACTCCGCCTCTGGCTACGCCCCCAGGAAACAGGATATAAGATAAGACCCCATGTTGCGAGCACACTTCTCTCGAATGCAGTCCTGTTCTCTGTTTATTAAAGCCTTTGATTACTGACCTCGCTCTCGCGTCGTAATTGAGAGTTCCTCAATTTAATCTACAGACACATCAAGATGGACAGCGCTCTAAAACCGGAGAAGCTCAACCTGGACGCCAGGTCGCCGGAAGCCCCGGAAATTTTTAAACATTGGCTCCGGTGTTTCGAGGACTATCTGGACTCCTCAACGACTGATGTCGACACCACTCGCAAGCTGCGCTTCCTACATGGCCGGATGGGCCACCGACTCTCTGCCGTGATCGAAACCGCTACGACCTATGAGGCGGCGGTCGAAATATTGAAGAAAAACATCATAAAAACTACTAACGAGGTACACGCCAGACATTTGCTCTCAACCTGCAGCCAGCGTTCCGGGGAAACGCTGGACGAGTTCGTGGAAAGACTCACCGCGCTCGCGAGGAACTGCGACCACAAAGCAGTGACGGCAGAAGAACACAGGAACTTACATATCCGCGACGCCCTTGTGTCTGGTATCAGGTCCTCGTACATCCGGCAGCGGCTCCTAGAAGACGGGGCAAAGGATCTCCAGGGCACGGTAACGCTCACCTCTTCTCTCGAACCCTCAATGCCTCGGAAATTCGGCACTCTGCAGTCGAGAAGGAGGCACAAGCCATAGTGGAGGCCGTGCGACACTGGAGGCACTACCTAGCTGGTAGGAGGTTCACCCTCGTCACCGACCAACAGTCGGTCGCCTTTATGTTCGATAACGCACAACAGGGCAAAATAAAGAACGACAAAATTCTGAGGTGGAGAATAGAGCTCTCCACCTATACGTACGATATTAAATATCACCCGGGGAAGCTCAACGAGTCCCCAGATGCCCTGTCTCGCGGCACGTGTGCCAACACGCAATTGGACCGCCTGAGATCCATCCACGATGACCTCTGCCACCCGGAGGTCACCCGGCTTGCCCACTTCATCAAGTCCCGCAACCTACCCTACTCCACAGGAGAGGTCAAGGCCATGACTAAGGCATGCCAGATCTGTGCGGAATGCAAACCGCAATTCTATCGACCAGACAAGGCCCGCCTGATAAAGACCTCTGGGCCCTTTGGGCGACTAAGCGTGGACTTCAAATGGCCCCTCCCACCCACCAACCGCAACATCTATTTCCTCACCGTCATCGACGTATTCTCCCGCTTCGCTTTTGCTGTCCCCTGCCCCGATTCTACCTCGGCCTCCGTGATCAAGGCACTGCGCAGCATCTTCACACTGTTTGGTATCCCCGCTTATATTCACAGTGACCGGGGTACATTGTTCATGAGCGATGAGCTGCGTCGGTACCTGCTCAGCAAGGGCATCGCCTCGAGCAGGACGACGAGCTATAACCCGCGGGGAACGGGCAAGTGGAGAGGGAGAACGCGACAGTTTGGAAGGCTGTCCTCCTAGCCCTACGGTCAAGGAGTCTCCCTATCGCCCGCTGGCAGGAGGTCCTACCCGATGCCCTGCACTCCATTAGGTCGCTCCTCTGTACGGCCACGAACAAGACTCCCCACAATCGTTTGTTTGTCTTCCCCAGGAAGTCCACCTCTGGGGTCTCGCTTCCACTCTGGCTGACGACTCCGGGTCCAGTCCTACTCCGGAGGCACGTGAGGAGCCATAAAACGGATCCAATAGTCGAGAGGGTCCACCTGCTGCACGCAAACCCTCAATATGCCTATGTCGAGCACCCCGACGGCAGGCAGAACACTGTCTCCCTGCGAGACCTGGCACCCGCTGGCTCTCCCACCGACCCCACCGACTCTCCCACCGACCCCGACGTTTTCCCCACCGACCCCCCCTTCTACCGACGCGCCCCGCCCCGCACCGACCGCCGTCTTCGACAGCGCCCCCCCCCCCATAGTGCCCCTTGCCCGCCAGCCAGCACCGGCACCGACCACCCTAACCACCCCTGATACCCCCCCCCTCTCCAAGGCAGGCAAAGGCTCAGTCAACAGTGCTCCCGGATAGACTACCATCGGAACCGTCCGCATCCACGGCGCCACCACCGGAGCAGCGAAAGTCAGTACGGACGATCAGACCACCACAAAGACTGAACATATAGTTTAAAACACTTCACCCCCGACGGACTATGTGTTTTTTTTAAACAGGGGGTGAATGTGATGATCGGTATTTACCTTTAATACCTTGCCCCTTTAAGAGGCTTGGAACCCTGGGGGACTCCGCTTCTGGCTACGCCCCCAGGAAACAGGATATAAGATAAGACCCCATGTTGTGAGCACACTTCTCTCGAATGCAGTCCTGTTCTCTGTATATTAAAGCCTTTGATAACTGACCTCGCTCTCGCGTCGTAATTGAGAGTTCCTCAACACTTGAAAGGCAAATTTTGGCTTAAATTGTTTTCTTGGGTGCATGCCAATTCCAATGTGCAAATTGAGCGGTGATCAACTGGAAACTCTCTGTGGTCTACCCATGCTTGCTTGCTTGCACCCCCCATGCCACGCCCCCCCCCCCCCCCCACAGACTGTCAACCCCCTACCTCCTCCATACCACAACCATTGCTTCCAGTCTGAAATTGTGTCAAGCAAATAATTTTCTTGCTATTTCGTCAATGTTTTCATCGGTTGAATACCAACAGGAGTGTGGGGTGAGATATTTCAACACAAGGCAACATTCTGAGGAGAGCCCAAAGGAAACTGACCAGCAGCTTCTGTACATTCTCAGTCCCATGTCTTTATCTGCGGCAAGTGTGGCAGAGACTGCTGTGCCAGAGTGGGGCTCCTGGGTCACACCTGGCAATGTTGAGCACAGAGTTGGCCACCAAGGAACAAACTATTGTCTGAAGTGGTGAAAGGTTGCCAGAAAGAAACACCCTGATGAAAGAAGGAAAAATGTAGCTCTGTCTGTCTTTCTCATACAATGAAGTAAAAGAACGGGCCAGTAACCTGGGCGCACTAATTTTTGATCACATGTTCACCATCTGTGCCTGAATGGTGAGGCCCTGGGCACTCCGGGTGGTGGGCCACAGGCCTCACCACAATGGAATCAACAAGACCCAACAACCCTTTTGAGTGAAGAATAGCATCACAGTGGCCTTTGGGTATGTAGGTCTGGTGGCTCAGACTGAGCTTGAGATTTCAGGGGTAAGGAATCACTGAACTAGAATTATAGAACTATAGAGTTATTTGGCCAGTTAAGTCTGTGCAGTCTCCCTGCAAAAGCAACTTGGCTGGTCGCGGTGTTTTGCCCGAACCACATAGCTCTGCAATGTTTCTCTCTTCAGGTACACACCCAATTCACTTTTGTAAGCATGATTGAATTTGCCTCCAGCATACTCTCAGGCAATGTATTCCAGGTACAAAGCACTCACTCCATATTTACTTATGGCACCCTTGATTTCTTTTGCCAATCATCTTAAATCAATGTCCTCTGGTTCTCAAATGTTCCACTCAAGGGAACAGTTTCTCGCAATCTATTCTGTCTCTATATCCCTCGTGATTTGAAATTTGAATGATTTATCAACCTTCTCTTCCTTAAGGAGAAGAACCCTAGTTTTCTCCTTTCTACCCACAACACTGAAGCCTCTCATCCCTGGAGCTATTCCTGCAAATGCCTTCTGCACCCTCTCTAAAGTCATCACATCCTTCTTGAAGTGTCGTGCCTAGAATGGAACACAATACTCTGAATTGATGTGATATAAAGTTTCATGGTAACTTTCTTGTTTTTGTATTTGGTGCCTGTATTTATAAAGCTCAGGATCCTATATTGCATTTTGAGTACTTTCTAACCTGCCCAATCAACTTCAAAAATTTGTACACATACATTGCCAGGTCTCTTTGTTCCTGCACCCCGTTTAAAATTGTATCTGTTATTTTACATTGCCTTTCCTCATTCTTACGATGAAAGCATATCACTTCGCACATCTTTGCATTACAATTCATTTGCCACATGCCTGTCCCTTCTGCAACCTGTTTGTGTTCTCCTGAAGTCCATCCCTGTCTTTCTCATGATTCACAGTACAACCAAGTTTTGTGCTATCTGCAAACTTTGAAATTATGCATCAAGCATTTTACCATATTTCAAGAAAAGAAGTTGCCCTATTTCAGGCATGGGGAACCCCACCGTAAACCTTTCTCCAGTCCAAAACCACCATCACCATTACTCTCCATTTCCTGTTACTCAGCCAACTGCATATCCAAGCTGCCAGTGTCCATTTTATTACATTTAACTTTACATGTGGCACTTTATCAAATGCCTTTTGGAAGTCCATGTACACCACATCAATCATTTGACCCTCATCAACTCTCTCTGTCACTTCACCTAAAAACTCAATCAAATGAATTAAACACGTTTTGCCTTTAACAAATCCATGCTGATTTGTTCAATTCTCCATGTTTGTTCTAGTGATTGTTAATTGCTTCCTGGATTGTTCTTTCTCAAAGCATTCACACTGTTGTTGATAAGCTGACTGACCTGCAATTTCAATGTTTATTCTTACATCTTTTTTTGAACAAGGGTGTAATATTTGAAATATTGAAATTTAAAGATTGATGTCTACCAATCTTTAGCCACTCACTATCCCAACTATTTCCTTCTGCACAATTTATTTGTCAGTATCTTCCTCCTTGATAAAAATATTAATTGAATACCTCGGCCATGATCTATGCCTCCATCTGTTGATCTTCCTTTTGGTCCCGAATTGCCCTATCCCTCATTTGACTAGCCTTTTTGGAAGACTTTTGGATTCCTTTTATATTAACTGCTTGTCTATTCTCATGCTCTCCCTTTGTCACTCTGACTTTCTTGTACAATTCCGACCTAAACTTTCTATGTTTAGCCTGGTTCTCATTATATTGTCAACCTGGCATCTGTAATAGACACATTTTCCCCCCTTCATCTTAATCTCTATTAATAATAAAGGTTTACTGGCTTTGATTCTCCTGACATCACCCCTCATGGGAATGTACCTTGATTATACCCAAACCATCTTCTCCTTATAGTTATTTGATAAGACAGAGCTTTGGTGGAGTACAGCTATCAATTGGTATTCCTGATGAGTGCACGATGAAAAACTTCAAGGGCATCTCTTTTTTCAGCAATACTTCTCTTTATTATTATGTTATAGTTTTGCCTGACAATCTTTGATTTAAAATTTATCTGGGACATGTTTATTTTCCATGCTTCCTTCACCACCCCCAACCCGCCCACTGAAATTGACCCACCTCTAATTAAGTATTGTTTTTACTCTACGTTGTTCCTTGTCCTTTTTCACACCTAACCAAAACTTTTACGACAATATAATCATTGTTCTCCATATGTTCCCCGACTGCCATTTTATCCACCTCATACCTCAGAACCAGGTTAGGGTGGGGAAGGGGGTTTGCAAAGAAGGGCTCTCAATAGCTCTCCCATCTTTTCTACACCAGGTCCCTCGATTAAGAACTGAGTATATTTGAATGAGGGATACCCCTCCCCCCCCCCCCCCCCCCCCCCCCCCCCCCCCACACACTTCCACCCCCTCCATCCATATCCCCAGAAATCTGCAAACAACTGTATGGTGAGTCCCCCGTCCACTGCTGGTTGAATATCAGCTGAGTGAGGCCTGTAAGTGGGCACTAATTGGCCACTTAAGGGCCACTTACTGGCCTCAATTAGTATCCAAATGGAAAATCTAGGTGGGCACAGTAACCACAAGCCTTATCACCCTGGGTTTATTCAGGCTGAGGCGGAAAGGTGGTGGGTTCACCAACTCACTCCAAGCCCACCCGCTAATAAGGGGCTGGTTTAGCACAGTGGGCTAAATAGCTGGCTTGCAATGCAGAACAAGGCCAGCAGCGTGGGTTAAATTCCCGTACCGGCCTCCCTGAACAGGCGCCAGAATGTGGCGACTAGGGGCTTTTCACAGTAACTTCATTGAAGTCTACTTGTGACAAGAAGCGATTATTATTAATTAAATGCCTCCCACTTCCCAATTCTCTGCCGGTTAGGCATTAAATTCCCTCTTCAAACATCTGTAATAAGTTTCATTTGCACTTACTGGACAGTTACAGCCATTTCATGACAGTCCATGTCGGGCAATGGTTAGGCAGACCACAAAGTGCCATTTTATGAACATTTCAACTCCAATAGAAATTTGGATATTTTTAACTCTGCAATTACTTCTCGCCCGAAGCTGATGTAACATTAACACCTACGCAATGATGAGCATCATTAACCTCACCATTATTTTGACAGCAAAAGCTTTCCCTTTCAATTCAATAAAACATAAACTGTGGAAAATTCAGCAGGCGGCTGTGTTATATTTTGGCATCTCAGTGACAGATAGATCTTCTTGCTCACTGTGCAGTTTTCAAAGTAAACCTCACCAAAAGAAGGCAACTTTCAAGTGTTCTCGACACCAGTTCTTATCAATGAGACTGGAAGGAAAACAGAATTATCCTCCCCCCGCCATATATACAAGATCTGTGGGACATTGAAATTTATGAGCTGTAGTAAGCTTGCACAACCAAAGTAATCATAAGATTCAACCACAATTTATTACAAAGAAAGGTTTAACACTGAAGAGCTATAAATGACTGACAGGAAAATGTCTAATTTTGTTATTGTCTAATGCATGGAACATTTAGTACTTTTAACAGGAAGCATAGGGCTGGAATCTCAGTTTGGGAGTATGTGTGGTAATTTATGACCGGAAAATTGGCGTAAAACCCTCACTGATTCTAGTAAGGGCTAGAACCAACTCTAACTGAAACCCATGCCGCCCATGCCGAAAACGGCCGGAGAATGGCCGGGTCCTGGGCCATGCATGCGCATGGCTGATGACTTGCACCAGTTGTGACGTACAACATGGCGCTGGCCGTGGGTGAGCCCAACCCGTCAACCGCAACCCCACAGCCCATCCCCTGGCCACCCCCTACCAGCCCTCCCAGCCCTTGCAGTAGTCCCCCCCCCCCCCCCCCCCCGCCCCCGCCCCCACCCCCCACCCCCACCCCCAGCCAGCGGCATGGATCCCGACTGAGTGTGGCGGCACTGGACACAGTCCACAGCTGTCACGCCAGGTACCCGCAAGGTCGGGGCCACATGTGGCCCGCGCCACCGGTAACCCGGCTCATCGGGGGCGGAGCATCACAGGTGGACCGGCCGATGCGCCAACGCTGTTGAAACGGTATATGCCGCGCATCACGATCATGCCAATTTGGAGGGGGCCGGAGCATGGCGGACCGGTGTCAAACCGTAACCGGCCCTGATTTCGGCTCAAAAATCCATTCTCCACCCGATTGCTGAACACGATTTCGGCGTCGGGCTACAGAGAATACAGTCCATAATTTCTTCCCTATACAGATTGGTTTATAATCAGCATCATTAGCTTTTGCTTTAGATGGTCAGTTTTTTCTGTCCTGTCTTTTCAATGTGCTTTCTATTTTTGGGAAATGCTTTCTTCGACAACTTTTAATTGTACAGCATCTTTAATGTACAAAAATTGTAAAGTGCTACACAGAGGTGGGATCAGACAACTAAAAGAGGTCACACTAAAGGAGATGCGGATATTATGAGGGGAGCATCAGAAACTTGGTCAATGTGAGGAGATTCTGAAATTAGTAGAAGGAAGTTGAAAATAAGTAGGTTTAATAAGGGATGGCCTTGGCCTAAATAGCTGAAGGAATAGGGCTACTTATGGTGGGGAAAGAGAGGAAAAGATGCACAAGAGGTCAAAAATAGAGGAATAGAAAGATTGAGGGGAGCTGTAGAGCTGGAGCTGGTCATAGAAATATGTTGGGCTGAAGCTTTAAAGCAATTTAAATTACAGGGTGTAAGTTTTAAGTTGAATGAACCTGCTGAATTGCGTGAGTGGAACTTGGCATGTGATAGGATGCAAGCAGCAGTATTTTGGATGAGCTGAGGATTATGGAGGCTATAGCATGGAAAGCTGACGAGGAGAGAATCAGAATACTCAGAGCCCAACGATGACAAGGTCAGGGATGAGGGTCTCAGAAGCATGTTGTATAAGGCCGGATGGATGTGCAATATGGTGCAGATAGACAGTTATTGTAAGGGAAAGAATACAGGATGGGAAGATCAACATAGGATTGAATGATCTGAAAAGATGAATAATTAACCTGAGAAAGTGACCAGAGGAGGACGCAGAACCAGTGGCCAGGGTATGTAGTGTGTTGTGGGGCAGGTTGTGGTGGTATTGGTAGAGTCTGGCAACACAGAAGTAAAGGAAGCACTGAGAAGATTGCAAAGTGGTCGAGCTGGACATCATCAATTTCCGAGTGGAAGCTAACCTACCTTTGGATTATGTCGTCAGGATGCAGCATGGAGGTGAGGAAGAGGAGGCAGTTAAGGAAAGAGAACTCCACAGGTGCAGTGATAGAATAATATGCAATTGCTGGGCATTCTCTGGCTACATTTAGAACTAAGCATGGACAGTTGCACTGAATTGGACAACAGAGTGTTATGGAGAAGGATTGTGTGGGCAACCCCCATCAGCAGAAAGATGCAACAGAATGAAGAAAATAATGCACCATGATCATAGTTACGAAAGTCATTTGTGTGCTGTGGTTGGATAGAACTATGAACAGAGAGAGGCAAACATGGAGTTGTGGGAAAGGTTGGTATGATATTGGAGGGCAATGAGCTGTTCAAAGGCTGCAGGAAAGAAAGTAAGGTTGAAGATAGGATGGATGTTTTCAAGGACAGACGTTGAGTGTTTTTGTTTTGTTTTGAGGAGAGGGGAAGATGGCAGTATTTCTATGGGCGGGGAAAAAAGTTTCAAAAATTGGTTTGAGATTAGCTTACCTCATATTATTTTAGTCTTTTAGCAGTATTTCTTTTCTCTTCCATGAAATAAACCAAGCAATAAGAATTCTTAACTGATACTTTTCACATGGTTTAGCTCTCCATGGTTGGTTACACCATAAACCATAGTTAATTTAAAATTTTCAGCACTTGTCATTGTGATAAATACACATTGGTGAAAAATTAAAAGCTTTTCACAGGAAATCAATTGTTCTGCACTCAAACCGTTTATGATAGAACAGATCTTAAGCTCCTCTGGCGAATCTTTCAACATTTTCTAAGAGAAAAACTTTCATTAAGCTGCACTGAGTTGGTTAATACCAGTTAGTTTGATATAGACATCATCATAGACCTTTATTTGTAGTAGGTGTATCTATATTATTTTGTAGCTAATGACACCTTGTTCTCACCTCAGTGCTTCTTCCTTCATGAAGGACAGTAGCAAGTTTTGGTCAAAGACCTTTTGTTGGCACTTCCATCAATACCACATTGTATTCATATTCCAGGAGAGGTGCTTCAGCCCAATGGGACTGATTCTGTCAGTTCTTTCCCTCTTCAGTTGGAATATTCCAATATTGCAATGTATTTCCACCTGACTGCTCATCTAAAGAGCTGGAAATCTGGCTCCCTGAGAGCAGTCAAGTATAACCAAAGCTCCGTGGCTTGGCTGCTGTGTGATTCCTTTTCCTATGCGGACTTTGTAGTTTTTTTTTTACTTGTGGGAAAGAAAAGTTTCAAACTTTTGAATCCTAATTTAAGCATGCTGTGTGGCTTTGGGTTCCATTTAGAAGCTCTTGCAAATGTCAAGTTAGATTGTGGGAAGACTGATGGTGATTTGGTGTGGACTGATCTTTGTTGGATAATTGATTCTTTTTCTATCCATCATGCTTGAGATTTTTTGGCTTAAATGAGGATTCTTAAAGGGTGCCTGTGTGGGCTCATTTGTCATTTTGACACTTTATGAAAAGTAAATAAATCTTACATGACTTACACAGCTCAATGTATTATTAGATACGTTGATACTATCATTAGAGCTGGGTGGCAATGTAAATATTACCAAATGATTCAATGTGATATTTTAAACACATTTAAAATATTTTTTCCTTGTGTACTTCCATATTACTTAATGAATAGAAGCCAGATGTATTTTCGATGCAGTGCAATGCCTTCCTCTTTTCTAGCAATTATTATAGCTGTCTCTTGGAGATATAACTGTTCACTTATTCACTTCATACTGCCATTTGAAATGAAAAATGAAATGAAAATCGCTTATTGTCACAAGTAGGCTTCAATGAAGTTACTGTGAAAAGCCCCTAGTCGCCACATTCCGGCGCCTGTCCGGGGAGGCTGGTACGGGAATCGATTCGTGCTGCTGGCCTGCTTGGTCTGTTTTAAAAGCCAGCGATTTAGCTGAGTGAGTTAAACCAGCCCCTTTCTGACCACTTTCTGACAGGACAAACCTACTGGGCAGCACAGTAGCACAAGTGGATAGCACTGTGGCTTCACAGCGCCAGGGTCCCAGGTTTGATTCTTCACTGGGTCACTGTCTGTGCAGAGTCTGCACGTTGTCTGCATGGATTTCCTCCGGGTGCTCCAGTTTACTCCCACAGTCCAAAGACATGCAGGTTAGGTGGGTTGGTCATGCTAAATTGCCCTTAGTGACCAAAAAGGTCAGGAGGGGTTGTTGGGTTGCGGGGATAGGGTGGAAGTGAGGGCTTGGGTGGGTCGGTGCAGACTCGATGGGCCGAATGGCCTCCTTCTGCACTGTATGTTTGATGTTCACTGTAGAATGCCGGGGCAAATTCAGAGATAATGCAGGGTGTAAGGATGGAGAGGGTGGTGTGGGTTTATAATTTATTGGGGATGGAATGCTAATGTATAACAAATAAACCTACATGTTTTCAAACCGACACATACCATTTGTGGGAGCGAGGAGGAGGGGTTGTGAACAGTAAGTGCACGGTGGGGGGGCTTCGATAATCTCAAAATTGCTTCATATATTCATAAAAGCTGTTCGACACATTCATCTCCTGGAGGCAAATCCATGCCAACCCAAAAGCTGGTCCACAACATCAAAAAAGCTAATGCAGCTTCAGAAAAGCTGAAGACTTAGGAATAGTGTTGAATCTAAGCCGAAGGCAACTGAAGGTTGAAATGTCAATCGGAGAGGTCACATACCAATGTTTAAATGATCGTACTGCATTCCATGGTGTGCTATTTTTATGCGATCCAAAAGAGTTTAATGCCAGGATTAAAATAACAGATCGAGGAATGTAGTATGTGTGCATTAAATGAACATCACTGACTGGAATTTCTACTTTTAGTTACAGTAAAAGGGCAATGGGGCATGATCTTGCCATGACTTTAGCTCAAGATATACTTGATATTTTACGGGGGAAGACTCTGGCACCTGTGGTATGAATTGCTGTTATTTTCACAGTTGTCACAATGATATAAAGGGACTTCTCCCCTTCCCCAGAATTCACAGAAACATTCTTCTTTTCCTTCCTCATCCCTAAGTTTTCACTGACACACTTTGTTTGCTCCCCTTTTCCAATTCAGACTGGATTTCTCACTCAGTTCAAAATAGAACTCCACCATTTCCAAAGCTAATGCTGGCTCTCGACTTGCTCAGTACTCTTTGCGCTGATACTCTTATTTCCTTTCCCTTCATTACGTCATGGCACCCTTCTCTCCCGACCTGCCCACACCACTACCTTTCAGATTGGTGTCCTGCACCCTCAACCCTTCACACCAGCACTTTGCTTGACCCCTACAGGGCTGTACGGGGCCACCCTAGGCGATTCTCTGCTCAGGATGGGCTGAGTGGTCGTACAAAAAAAACCTGAGTCCCGCCGACACCGTTCTAACCTGGTCTTACCCGGCGGGACCTTGGAGTGGAACGATCCGGGAGCGGGCTGTGGGGGGGGTGGGGGAAGGGGGGGTCCGACCCCTGGGTGGGGGGCCTCCGCTGTGGCCTGATCTGTGATTGGGGCCCACCAATCGGCAGGCCGGCCTCTCGGGCTGGGGCCCTCCATTTTTCTGCGCTGGCCCCTGTAGCCCTACGGCATGTAGCGTCGGGGCCGGCGTGGAGAAGGGAGACACCGCGCATGTGCGGAAATCGCGCCAGTCCCATTGCGTATGCGCAGACCCGCGGCGCCCATCTGACGCCGGGATCGGCGGGCATTGGGCCGAGGTAGGGTGCTCTTTCGAAGGGTCGGCGCAAACTCGATGGGCTGAAAGGCCTCCTTCTGCACTGTAGGGCTTCTATGATTTTATTCTATGTTCAGTCTATTTTAAGTTTGATTTTCAGCTCGGCGAACACGTAAAATAACTACTGTCAAAGTGAACATTTTGACACTTTAGAGTTTTGCTTGAGTGGAGACACCTTGATATAGCATCACAAATATTCAGATAAACTTACACTGGTGTAAATTGGTAATGGATAGTGTTTCTGTACTAATGATCAATTAATGCTTTCAAACCATTATTTTGTTTGACTCCCTATCATTCTGGGTAATAATACCACCAGAGAAACCACATCACAATGAGAAAATGGTTGGGTTGAGAATAGGTTTCAAAGCTTATTGCAATTAGAACTTCACAGGATCAAGTCCGTAAGGTTAAAAGCATTCAATTCTGAATAGTGCGGAAATTATTTTTTGGATGAACGTGGGCAAGATGGGTAATAGTAATTTTATTCCTCCTGTTACATACTGATAGCTTTTAGCTATTTAAATTAAACTTGCATTTGTTAATTATTTGGTAACTTTTGATTTATAGTCTAACAAATACAGAAACAGAATCTATTTTGTACAGGGGATTGAAAATGCAAGTGTATTAATTAGGACGTACAGCAACAAAAATCTAATTAAAATACAAAGTGGCAATGAAAATATTGACAATGTAGAATATATTGCATCTCTCAGACATAAAAGGAAACAACAAAATGCATTTATGCAGTGCTTCTAACTTGGTTAAATGTCCCAAGACATTTCACAGGAGAGTGCTATGTCTCCCAGACCATAAGATGCACTTTGTTTCTCGAAAAAAGTTGCCAATAATAGCCGTGCATTGCCACCCCTCATGCAGGTCATTTCAGAGTTACGCACATATTCTGACAGTTGTCCCAAACCCAATGACTAAAGATAAAAAAGGTTTCCTTACGCAAGGTGATCCAAACCAGAAATGGAAAGGCACAAGGAATTAGAGCGAATGCACATCATATTGTTCCTCTTCCGACTGAGAAAAATGACACGGGGATGGCAGGAGCTAGAGGAGGAGCTCGTGAAAATTGGAAGAAGCATGCACATTTTTCACGGATACACTGAATAATGGCCACAGCTGGAAGAAGAGGCGAAGAATTGGAGAATGGACCACAGGCAAAATGCTTTGGCTTGAACTACCAAAATTATTGTATATGAAGCAAGGAGTAGTGGTAGCAAGCTGCATCACTGATTTCGGTAGGACAACATTTTAGTGCTACAGGTTGATGAAAATGCATGGATCGAACATGCAGACTGGAAGCAGGAACTAGCACAGAAGTTAACGGACAAATACAAAGCAAAGATATTAGAACTTCACAGCTATGTGATTAACGCAAAGGAGTAAAGCTTGTTTTGACCTTGGGCAAATAGGCAATATGGACAAAGTTCAAGAACAAGAACAACTTTTATCTGTGCAGCACGTTTAACTAATGAAATGTCCCCTGGAGAGGGACTGTTGAAGGAGCGGAAGAAACTCCAGATGGAGTTTGATCTTATGCCAATGGAGAAGGCAGTGGGGCAGTTACGCCGGGTTGGGCAGGAAAGGGGGTGGGGGGGGCGTTATAAGTATGTGGAGAAGGCCAGTAGGCTACTGACACACCAGTTGAGGTGGCAGGCGGTGGTGAGGGAGATTGGACAGGTTAAGGACTCTGGGGGTAGGGTGTTAACTGAGCCAGGGAAGGTGAACGGAGTGTTTGAGGCCTTTTACCGGGGTCTGTACAGGTCAGAGACCCCAGAGGGGAACTCAGGAATGGAGCAGCTTTTGGATGGCTTGGACTTCCCTGTTCCCTGAGAACGTGCAGAGGTTAGGTGCTCCATTTGGGTTGGAGGAGGTGATGAGGTGCATTGCATCGATGCAGTCTGGGAAGGCCCTGGGCCCGGATGGATTTGCAGCAGAATTTTACAAAACGTTTGTGACAGAGCTGACCGCAAACACCTCACTCTTCCCACATTGAGTATCCCGGAATCGACCCAAATTTTGTCAGCATCCCTATAACATTATCGATAGTTGTAGTCGAGTCCATGACAGATAGCAGGACAAAATGTTTCATGATTCATTTGATAAAGATCTGGAGGAGTGTGGATCGTATCAGTCAATATCGTTTATTTTCTTTCTAAATTTAGAGTACCCAATGATTTTCTTTCCAATTAAGGGTAAATTTAGTCTGGCCAATCCACCTAACCTGCACATCTTTGGGTGTGGGGATTAAACCCATGCAGACACGGGGAGAATGTACAAATTTCACACGGGCAGTGACCCAGGGCCAGGACTCGAACCCGGGTCCTCAGCGCTGTAGGCAGCAATGCTAACCATTGTGCCACGTGCCGCCGTACAATATCGCTTTTGAATATGGACCCAAAGTTGTTGGCTCAGGTGTTGCCAATGTGCTTGGAGGATTATGCGTTGTGCGTAATAGCCGAGGATCAGATGGTTTGTGAAGGGCAACAGTCATCATTGGACATTCGGAGGCTGCTAATTGTGGTGATGATTCCCCCGATGGGTAGGGAAACAGAAATACCTATGGAGGCGGAGTAAGCGTTTGAGTTTGTTGAGCATGGGAGAACCTTTTTGAGATGCGAGTGCGGTTTGGTCGGGGTTGGGGTTTGTTGGTTGGATCGGATTTTATACAAGGCCCCCACAGCATATGTACTATAAGTTTGGGGTATTTTCACCTGCATCGGGGAAGAAGGCAAGGGTTCCCACTGTCTCCTTTGTTTATTGCATCAGCGATTGAGCCATTGGCGATGCCGCTTAGGGCTTCAGCGAAGTGGAGAGGAATAGAGGGAGGGCATGGAATCCCGCCTATCCCTGTACGCGGATGACGTCCTGCTATTTGTCATGGACTCGATTGCAAGTATCGATAGTGTTATGGGGATGCTGACCAAATTTGGGTCTTTTCCGGGATACTCAATGTGGGAAAGAGTGAGGGGTGCGATTCTCCGCCCACCACGCCGGGTGGGAGAATAGCGGGAGGGTATCCCGACATTTTTCACGCCCTCCCGCTATTCTTCCCCCCCCCCCCCCACGCCCGACCCACGCCAAGAATCGCCGCTCGCTGGGCGCCAGATGCCCGTTTGGGGTATCTAGCCCGATTGGCACGGGAGCACCACGACTGTGCTCGGGAGGGGCAGGCCCACGATCGGTGCCCACCGATCGTCGGGCCAGCGTCCAAAACAGACGCACTCTTTCCCCTCCGCCGCCCGGCAAGATCAAGCCGCCACGTCTTGCCGGGTGGCTGAGGAGAAAGACGCCAACTGCGCATGCGCGGGTTGGCGTTGTCCAACCTGCGCATGCGCGGCTGACGTCATCGGCCACGTCAGCTGCCGTGACGCTTGACGTGCGGCCTTAACGACCGTCGTCAAGGCCGCGCCGCCGTGACGCATGGGGCCGTGCTCCTAGCCCCGCCCGGGGGGGAGAATCAGCCCCGGAAGTGGCCGTGAAGGCTGCTGTGGGTCACGGCCTGTCCCACTGCAGCCTCTACGATTCTCCGCATTTGCGGAGAATCTCGCCCGAGGTGTTTGTGGTCAATGCGCAGGTACAGGGAAGGGGGCTGGAGAAGTTACCATTTCGGCGGGTCAAGTCGAGCTTTCATTATCTGGGGATACAGGTAGTGCATAGTTGACCTCAGGTACACAAGTTGAACTTGCCGAATTTGGTGGACGGGGTGAGGGAGGATTTGAAGAGCTAGGATGTTCTTCCGTTATCATTGGCGGGGAGGGTTGAGACCATGAAGATGATGGTTCTCCCAAAGTTTTTGTTTGTTTTTTCAGAATCTCCCGATTTTTGTACCTAAGTCATTTTTGGGAGTCTGATCACAGACTTTGTATGTGAGGGGAATGTATCCCGGATTCGGAGGTTTTGTTTGAGAGGAATAGGCGGATTGGGGGGGTTGGAGGGCGTGCCTGGCTCTGGCAAACTTGTTGAAGTATTACATGGGCGGCGAACGGCGAGAAGATGTGGAAGTGGACCGGGGAAGAGGGTTCGATGTGGGGACAGATAGAAGTGGTGTCATGTACGCGGACAAGTCTGAGGGCACTGGTGATGGCGGCTCCTTCCAGCTAAATATTCCACAAGTCAGGCGTGGGCAACATTGTTAAAGGTCTGGAATCAGTTCAGGCAGCATTTTAGGATTGGAGACATGTCATTGTGTGCACCAATCTGTGGCAATCACAGATTTTTCCCAGCAGGGTTCGATGCAACCTATAGGGTGTGAGAGCGGGAGTGCATTCAGCGGTTTCGGGATCTATTTGTGGAAGGTAGATTTGCAGACTTGGGAGAATTGGAGGAAAAGTTTGAGTTGCCAAAGGGAAATGGGTTCTGGTTCCTACTGATTGGGGACTTTATTCAGAAGGAGTTGGCTATGTTTCCATGGTTGCCGCCTCCCTTGTTGTTTGAAAAGATTGTGTCCCAGGATGAAAGAGTGGAGGGTAGGGTCTCTGACATTTACTGGCACTTGATGGAGGCGGAGTGGGCCTCATTGGCGGATGTTAAGAGGAACTGGGAGGAGGAGCTGGGTGGGGCATTTGATGGGAGAGGTTTGGAGTGAGATCCTCTGCTGGATGAATGCAACATCCTCCTGTGCGCGATAGTTTTAATACAATTTAAATTGGTGATTGGAGCACACATAACAAAGTTGTGCCTGAGTCGGTTCTTTCGGAGTTAGAGGCCAGTGTGGGCGGTTTTTACCGGGGTTGGCTAACTATACTCACATGTTTTGATCATGCCCAAAATTGGTGGAGTTCTGGGCAACACAGTGGTGCAGTGGTTAGCACTGCTGTCTCACGGCACTGAGAATCTGGGTTCAATCCACAAACTTGTGGAGTTTGCACATTCTCCCCTGTCTGCGTGGGTCTCACCCTTACCACCCAAAACGATGTGCCTTCTTGGTAAATTGGCCGCACTAAATTGCCCCTTAATTGGAAAAGAAGAACTGGGTACTCTGAATGTATTTCTGGGAGTCCATCTCGGAGACCATGTCAGAGATTTTGGGGGTGAATGTGGCTCCAAAGCCGTGGGTGGTGTTATTCTGGGTTTTGGGGGATTCGGGAGTGCAGGTGGGGAGAGAGGCTGATGTTTTGGCCTTTGCCTCCTGATAGCCCCGAGGCGAATCTTGCCAGGGTGACGTAATCCAGAGCCGCTCAAAGTGGTGGGGTGGGTGTGTGACCTGGTGCTTTTCTAGCATCTGGAGGAGATAAAGTTTGCAATTTGCGGGTCAGAGGAAGGCTGCCTCTTGAGGTGAAGGTTGTTCATCTCCTACTTTAAGAATACGTGAATATCAGCGGGTGGGGGGGGGGGGGGGGGGGGGGGGGGGGGGTGGGGGGGGGGGGGGGGAGCAGTTGGGTTTGTTTATTTTCTCTATTTTGTGTTATAATTATTTATGGTTTACTCATTAGCTTTAAGCGGGGCGTGTTGAATGGTTAGGGGGATGGGATGGCGGGATTATGTGGTAGTTGAATGAAGATGGTTGTGTTTTTTGTGTTCTGTCTAAAAATGAAAATGCCTTGACTAAAAATATTATTTAAAAAATGAATTATTTTGGGAAGTTCACCGTTCATGTTCACCAGCCCAAATGAATCTACATTGAAACGTAACTGAAGATTCTGAGCTTCAGATACAATTTCAAAGACAATTTTGTTTTTTCTCAATGTATTGTTTCCAAGCGTGAAGGGGATTTTCACAGTAACTCCATTGCAGTGTTAATGTAAGCCGACTTATGACACTAATAAAGATCATTGCTATTAGATCTCAAAAGATATCTCTATTTGAGAGATGGTGGCTTAAATCTGATAAAGATACTACACCCTTAGACTGAAGATTAATAAAAGTTAAGGATGTTAGTTTAAGAGGCTATGAAGCTATACTGTGGGGAAAGTAGTCAGCACTCAAAGAGTTTCCCTCGTGACTTATCAGTGCAGCTAAATGCATGAACAGGTGTCCAATTTATTGGCAACAGATTATTATCCACGATCGCCTGCTTGAAATCATTGGTTGGGTCCTAATTTTTTTTTAAACCCCAGTCAAATAATCTTACCGTCATATATTCAGCACTCTTAAGGGATGTAACAGAAAAGTTAGAGTCATTTCAGCAATGCACCACTAGCTTTAACATTCCGGATTTAATTTAAATCCCAATTTTCCTACAGTCTGTTCCAGTAACAGTTCACCTGAACATCACCAATCCAATCAGCAAACTCCTCTCGAAGGTCCATAGAAAAACAGGCCAGACATGTCAAGCAAATCCTTTACTCAGCTGAACTGAAAAACGATATTTGTGGCCTCATAGCTAAGCAACAGCTTATCAGAAATTCAAACCTTTTAACCTAAAGAAGTTACTGCAGATTGTGCTATAACAGCTTTCTGAAAAATAATTCAGGTATTAAACATTTTTCTCCAGCTCCACTGCCCTAGGTAGGTAGAGGTAATGTTCTCCCGACCCAACCCCGCCCATTTATAAGTCTGCTTGTAAACATGGGCGCGATTGAATGGCCTCATTACGTACAACTTGGGATGTAACACGACCTCTTGTGAAATTTCCAATGCTCGGAAAGGTTCAATTGAGACGTCGGAATTTGGATCTCGCCCTCACTGATGGGATCCAGATTTGCATATTTAAATGAGCAGTGAGCCTCACTTAAATGTCTACGACGGAGTCTCCCAAAGCCCAGGATCAAAGGGCCCCACCATGGCGCTGTTTAGCACTGATCCAAACAAACGCAGACCATGTGTAATGACACCTAGTGGGGGCCTCTTAGGCCATCGGAGGCCTCTGGGTGGTCAGGCCCAGGGCAGGGTAGTACCCTAGCACTGCCGCTACCACCTGAGCACCTTTGCACTTCCAGTCCGGCAGTGTCACCATGGAAATGCCAGGGTTCCCGGGTGGCACTAAAAGGCTGGCAGGGGCACTGCCAGGTACTAGGCTGGCAGTGGCACGGTGTCCAGGTGGCAGGTTGCCCGTACCAATGATCAGGCCCGGGGTGCCCTGTCCTCATGAGGTTAGGGTTAGGGGGGCTTGAGGACCCCCTAACAAGTGAGTTGGGGCATTAGGGGGGTCTAGACGCTGTGGTGGGGGGCTGTTGAGAAATCTGGACGGTATTTAAAAATGGCACCCCGATCTCTTCCTGCACTGACAAGTGTTAGTGCAGGAAATGAAGGGAACTGTGACCTCAATGGGGCCTTCCACACCAAGACCAGAAAGAAAAGTGTCCCGTTTGATAGCAGGGTCGTACACAGCGCTGCAGACGTGGAGAAACACCCCACTAAAGGCGCCCAAAATGAGACTCTTTTTTCCACCCGTTAAATTGCGCCCAATATGTGTCAAAAACTAATGGAGTGGACAGGTTTCAAAACTAACTTGGTTTCCAGATGTGATATGACACAAGGAGGAATCGATTAGTTTTGGCAGCAATGTGGATCTAGATCCTGGAGCTTTTTTAAAGGATCCACCAAGGATGGGATGTGGAGCGAACTGACCCTTTTCTGAAACATTGTGGGTTATTTTAGTTCAAATGCTGTTGATCGTTGCGGACTGTTCTGGATTGCTGTAGTGCAATTTGGGATAACTGTCAAAATGTGAGCAGACTTTTCAGAGCAGGTTGTTAGGTAGAAGCTTTGCTTACTGAGATGGAAGCTTCTAATAAAAATATTTTTTTTAGCTATGTAGTTACTGAACAACAACCGAGCAGGAAAAAGCCTCAAGGAAGAGCAGTGTAATTGTATTAAGGTTGAATTAACGCAGCTTGAGATAGATATGTTTTCTACTGAATGCCATCTTCACTTGTTTCTGCATAGGTCTAAGACATGTGTAAATGCAGCCTGATGATTATATCCTTAACAATCGGACTCTGGCTTGAACGCAAGCTATTTTGCTCACAAATTTAGTCATTTTTAAAATAGCAAAAATAACTTGAGTAATAATTACGTTTGACTGGTTCACAATGTGTAATTCCAGTTGTAAAATATGTAAATTGGAGTGCTCGTGAATATAGCAAGGCACACAAAGATCCAACTGGTAGAAGATGCTCTTCAGCTGATAACAGGTGATATCTTGGGAAGGTGAGATGCCTTTTTTAGCTCTGAGGTGGTCAACACATAGTCACAATGACATCAGTGGTATGGTGTTTTCTGAGCATGACAGGTGGCAGAAAATCTAAGTGTTCAGCTTTGTTATTTATTGCAACCAATGCCCAGCGAAAGGGCACACTGTCCTCCATCACCGGGAAACATGCACTGCGAGGTCAGCGAATCCCAGCCTCTGGTCTCGTTGTGATCTCGCTTGAGCAAAATGAGGCCGGTGAACAGTGGGAGGTGCAGAAAACGTGAAACTGTGCTAACGCCAAACAGTTTGCGATGAAATTGGCATGCTCCCACAGGGGAAAAATCGGGATCTCGCCGTGGCTTAGCGAGAAACCAATTATCACCACTTAAGCCCTATTAGGGGCTGGTTTAGCTCACTCAGCTAAATCGCTGGCTTTTAAAGCAGACCAAGCAGGCCAGCAGCACGGTTCGATTCCCGTACCAGCCTCCCCGGACAGGCGCCGGAATGTGGCGACTAGGGGCTTTTCACAGTAACTTCATTGAAGCCTACTCGTGACAATAAGCGATTTTCATTTTCATTTTCATTTCATTTCCTTACAATTAACGAGAGCTACCGCATATCCAGCAGCCTCCCCCCACCAATGCTGCTACCGATTAGTACTCCATTTGAAAAATGTAAACCAGGCAGAAGGGCTTCTGTGGGGAGCTGTGGAGGTGAGTAGCAATCGTTGCTCACAGGCAAAGAGCCTGAGGGCACTGGGCTTACCACCCCAGTGCTCAGCGTGGGGTGGGGTGCACCCTCTGCAGGAGTGTGCCGCCATGAGAGGGTGGAGGGGAGGCAGTGGGGGTGGGCAACAAGGGGGCAACCACCACGGCACCACGCTGCCAATCCCTGGATTGTGTGTACCCAGTCCAGGGGAAATTCCTGTCCCTGCCCATCTGCCCCACCGACCACCCATAACCCCCATCGACAGCTGGAGCCTCTGGCCATGCGGCTGAAGGCTATTGCTAACATGGAATTGGCAATCGTGGTTAAGTGAGCACTTCACACAACCCAACTGGATTCCCGTGGGTGGGCGGGCCATGTAGCATTTGGGAGACATTACCCAGCAACCCAATCACACTTTAATGCATGGGCACTGTGCCTGAACACTGCGTGAGGCAACACAACACAGGCAGCGGCCAATATCCGAACACCCAGGGATGGGACACAGCTTCGGGGACAGGTCCAGGGTTGGAGTGTGGAAGAGTGCCACGGGAAGGGGAAATGCTTGGAGAGATGGGTCAAGGGTTCGGAGGTCAGTGCGCTTTGCGGAAGAAAGTGACCGAGGCATCATACTAGTTGTGCACAAGGGTGTTTATTGTGTTTTATAATTCCCCACCCTCTCAATGATGCTGCCCCCTCCCCACCCCCCATCATGTCCCCCGCTGCCCTCAATGATCCTCAATGTGATTGACCCTCCTAGCTCTACCGCCATGTCTAGCTGTGTCCCCAGGATGCATATCCGAGGTGGAGGCAGCCAGCTGCTTACCATATCCCCCGGCCTTTGATACCCCTGGCAGCCATCCTCTGGGACCTCTGAGCCCGGATGGCCCGTTTCACTTGTCAGAAGAACATGTACAGCCATGCCACCCTGTCCCTTGTGCTGGCTCTGAGATGCGGCCTCAAAAGGGTCGAACCCGGGGGAGCTGATTGCTACCATCCCCACTCAATGGGATGGGTCCGGTTTGGCACCTGGCACCCCCACCTCCTGCTCGGTGCCCATAGGGCCCTAGGGTTCACCTTGGGGCAGACGGGCAGTTGGTTCGAGCCCTGGCTGCCCCTGCAACATCTGGCTCTGCCAGCTCTGGCGGTCTCCCATGGTCTTCACCATCGTGTCAATGCCAGCAGCGATGCTCCTCAGTGATTGGGACATGCTCTGCAGCGCCTCAGCAATGTCCACCTGCGACTTGGACAAGCTCCGCAGCGCCGCATCTTTGCCCATCTGACAGCGGGACATGTCCCGCAGAATCTCATCAAGGTCTTGGCCGGGGGTGGGGGCAGGGATGAGGGTCTGCCATTCCGTAGGGCAGGGACTCACTTTAGATACCTCGAGGTGCAGGTAGCCCGGGAGTGTTGGGGAAAGAGCACCCTACCCGAGGTCAACACCTCCACCCTATCCCCATAACCCAGTAACTCCACCCAACACTAAGGGCAATTTTGGACACTAAGGGCAATTTAACATGGCCAATCCACCTAACCTGTACATCTTTGGACTGTGGGAGGAAACCGGAGAACCCGGAGGAAACCCACGCACACACGGGGAGGATGTGCAGACTCTGCACAGACAGTGACCCAAGCTGGAATCGAACCTGGGAGCCTGGAGCTGTGAAGCAATTGTGCTAACCACAATGCTACCATGCTGCCTGTATGCTCCTGCATACAAATAAACAAAAAGATTCCACGTGTTTACAATTCAAATGATTTTCTTTGGACAGAAGTTAAGGGTGAGGTAGACGGAAAGGGGCGGGATTCTCCAATACCCCAGCCACGTGTTTCTCAGCGCCGCGCCATTCACTAGCAACAGGATTCCATCCTACCGCCACTTGTCAATGGAATTTCCCATTGTAACCACCCAACACCACCGCAAAACCAGCTGGAGGGGGTGCGCCACCAGTGGGAACAGTGAATCCCGGTGACTGGAGAATTCTGGCCGTGATGCGCTGTTAATTGTACCCGGAAGTGGTGGAAGAAACTTCATTTTTCTCTGTACTTGAAATTATGCTCAGTTGTAAAATATGGTAGATCTTAGTTTTGTGTGACTGTGGTCGTGGTTGCGTGGCCCCTTTAAGGGCGTGGGCTCGACTGACCACGTTATTGACTCAAGGCCAATCGCATGGGAATGGACAAACCATGGCCAATAGAGAATTTTCGTGGGGCCCTGGGAGCAAGATCTGGGCACTGTGGACCAGGGAACTGAGCAGTAAAGACCTGTTGTATCATGGTCTGTGCCTGTTATCTAACTGTCTTTGTTTTTCATCAATAAACCCTTTTTGTCAACTACTGGAACCTTCCAGTGTTTGTCTCGAGCTACCACATTGGCAACGAGCTAAATATTTTCAATTGTAGTTGACAGTCGCCGTGAATCAAGGGGGGAGGGAATAAAGTAGAGATCCTCGAGCAAGAGTCGGAGTCATTTAAACCATGAGTGGAAATGCCTATCATTAGGAAACTAGATCCATTTGACCTGGCAGCTGAGTCATGAAGTTAGTACATCGAATGTTTCTTCCTTGCCGTGAACGGGGTCACAGGTGAGGACAAGTAGAAGGTAGCATTTCTGGCAGTTTGCAGGCTACAGACCTGTAATTTGATTCTGAACCTCACATCCCTGGGGCACCTGACTCAAAGACGTTTGACCAGATAGTGAAATTGATTAAGGAACAATACAGCCCAAGTTCCTCGATTATACTCCAATGACTATGAAGAATCTGTCTCAGCCTTCATAGCCAGGCTTCACAGGCTTGCTGAGCATTCTGAGTTCGGCACCACGCACAGCAATATGCTACGCGACTGGCTGAATAGTGGGATCCATAATCTTAATACCCAAAAGAAACCTCTGCTGGAGACCACTGTGGAAATAGTGTTTGAAATAGCTCAGGCGAGGAAGTGCGCAGAAAAGGGCGTCACTGAAATTGAAAGCGTGGCTGAAGGGGAGGTTAACCAAGTATGGGGCAGTACAGCCCCGACGCCTGCGGCAGGATCAACAGGCACTGCTCAAAGCCAGACACGGTCCTTGGGGCAGGATGGAACTCAAAGAATGGGAAGGAATAGAGGCTTCAAACTGAATCTGGAGTGGACTGTTATCAATGCGGGAGAAACATCCCCAGAAAACCTACCATGTTCGGGTGTGCGTGTCCTTCCATTGCAACTAAAGGAGGCACATTCAAGCACCTTGCCACGTGAGGCAAAGCAGACCAATGCAAAAAATACAACAAACAGCAGCAGCAGTCCACAGAGCCACTGAACATAGTGGAGAAAAATTCTGGAGAAGAGAATGTACTGAATCGGTTGGTCTGCACACTTCCTCGCCTGAATGAAACTACACCCAGATTAAGAAAGAGGGCTTGATGGTTATATTCAGTGTGAAGAAATTTCACCAGTATTGTATGGTCGATGACTCGACACCAGTGACTAACCACAAACCATTGTCAGGCCTGTTAAGGGAAGATAAACCCATCCCGTCCCGTCCAGCCTCGGTGAGGGTTCATGGTTGGGCCCTGCTATTGGTGGTTTGGAGCTATGCTTTTCAGCACCGGTCTGGGATGAAAATTGTGAATGCCACACGATGCCTGCCCCTACCGGTGATGGTGGAGCATTCCACCATCACCGGTACCCCAGGAGATCATTCTAGCCCTAATCATCCTGCCAGTGTTCGTGAGCAACATCTGCAGGTAGATCCAAAGAGCCGAGGTTCTGTCAAAGGTTAAACAAATGATACCTTCTGGCTGGCGATAAGAGAAGTCTAAACAGCTCAAGCCCAACTTCATTCATCAAGAGGAATTGACATGTGACAATGGAGTGGTTCTCTGGGATTCATGGGTCATCCCACCTCAGGCAAGGGGGCCTCCTTCAAGAGATACACAGCGCCCACCCAGGGCAGACAAAGACGAAGATGTTGGCGCGCAGCTATGTCTGATGGCCAGACAAAGTCATAGTACAACAGAGCCAACTTTGCCAAATGTAGCAATCTTTGCTAGGTCGCTCATGGACCAGGGTCAAAATTGATTATGTGGGCCAATTTCTGGGCAAGAATTTTTTGGTGCATGTAAATGCCCACTCAAAGTGACCATCAGTGGAGGAGACGGGGACCACTGTCTTGGTGGCCACAGATTGATACCTTGCGCCAAGTGTTTGCCATTCATGGACTTCCTGAGGCAATTATTTTTGACAATATTGTTTTCACTGGCAATGATTTCCAGCATTTTGTGATGGCAAATGGCATCGACATACGAGGACTGCCCCTATCAATCAACGTCAAAGTGTCCAGCTGTGAGGGCTGTTCAAACTTTCAAGAACCCCATGAAAAAGTAGTTAGAGAAACCACTTCACCAGAGGTTGGCTAATTTTTTTGTTGTTGTACAACTCAACTCCTCCTTCAACCACGGGGCTCAGACCAGCTTATCTGCTCATGGGCTGTCGGTTGAGAATTCAATTGGATCTTTCATTTCCAAATTTGGCTGGGAGGGTAGAACCATCTCAGGCCTCCCAGAAGAGTTAGACATCAGAGCAGAGAGGTGACAGGTCGTCCCGGGTGGGCAACCAAGTTTTGGTCCATAATTTTGAAGCAGGTTCACCTTGGTTAGAAGGACCGGTAGAGGCCCAGTCAGGGCCATTGTTTTATGTGGTTGATGTTAATGGGAAGACCGTAAAGAAGCACATTGATCACCTGAAGAGTCGAGGGGTGGCGACCCTTGACGTGGAATTGACAAGTCCAGCGGGGTTTGTGAATTCTGCTGCAACCTAGCCCAGCCAAGGCGAGCAAGGGACTCCCATTTCTGTGCAACAAGCTGCATCGGTCAAGGCTGGCAAGGCTAGTTCACACCTCATTCAAGTGGTCCTGTCTTGAGTGGCATCGACTGTAGACCATTCGATCGCCCAAAAGGATGCCAAGCCTGTGGCTGGGCCATAGAGATCAGGGTGGACCCGGAGTTCACCGCACCGATTGACTTTTCGGATGGAGACTCTTTCTTTGGTTGTCCCTCTTAGCTGTAACAATTATGCTTAGTTTTTGGGGAAGCATATTAAGGGACTTAAGCAGGGGAGGGACGTGGTAGAGTGACTGGCTCAGGGCCAATCACATAGGAACACATGAACTCCAGCCAATGGGAAGTTTGCGTGGGGCCTTGGGAGGAGGACCCCAGGCAGTGGGACTAGAGAACTGCTGTGCGGTGTTCTGTGCCTGTTATCTAACTGCCTTTGCCTTCCACCAATAAACCCCTTTGTTAACTATTGGAAGCCTCCAGAGCATGTCTCCAGCCAGCACAGTGGTAAACATGGCTTCAGGCACCTTTATATCTGTTCTGATTTTGATGGAAATAAAATTGAGAAAGATATAAAATGGGCAACCCACTCACTATCACATGATCACACATAATAAAGCTCACCCCAGTGACTTGAAATATTAACAACACAAAGCTTGCTTCTGCCATACTCCACAAATGAAGGCAGTGACTACCACCACAACAACATGCTGTATTTATGTCGTGCTTGCAACATTTTAAAAAAAAGTCTCCAGGAACTTCGCAGTGGAAGCAGAAAAGCAATTAAAGAGCGAGTGAGTAAACATTGTTTACAAAGGTGGTGCAGTTAGACGGTAGAACGTTTGTGCCTCAGTTACACTGTTGAAAGCCATACAGTGGTTCCCCAACAAAAATATTCATAAAGTGGGATTATCCGGCCTTTCCCGCCGGTGGGATCGTCTGGTCCCCCCGCTAGAGATGACCCCCTTTGGTGGGTTGCCTGGCAGCCGGCCAGGGAAAACGCTACAGACATCGCTAGGACCAGAACATCTTCCAGTCCCACTGGCAGCCAATCACGAGCCACCTCTGCTGCCAGAAAACACGGCACAGGGCGAGGGGGGGGGGGGGGGGGGGGGGGGGGGGGGATAAACCTACTCAATCTCTGAACCCTCATGTAAAGCAAACCTCATAATGGCAAAGAAATATCATTAATGCAAACTATTAGTCACCGAATAATGCAGTGACTTAGAATGACATCTTCTAAATTCTATGGGATGAAATGCTCGACAGTAGTGTCCTGTTTCCTATTCTTTTACACCTGGTGAGGCTGCACCTGGACAATTAGTCTTCCATTGAAAGTAAGATTGTCAAAAATAGATTGGCGCAATCATTAATTTTGCTCTTGCAGTTGGGGGAGCAGAGCTTTAAAAAATATGTACTGCCTATTAGTTGTGGTAAGATTGCTAACCTCACACAGATGGGTAACAAAGATAGCTCGTGTATGAAATGGAAATGTCACAATGATACGGGAAGGAGGTGTTTTCTGACACTGGAGTTCAAGCTGTTGCATTGCTTTAGGCTTTTATTTGCTGGAGGAAGTCATCAAATGGCATTTGCTGTTCCTTACGCCTGTCTTTACAGTTTGGATTTTTATATTTTTGACTTGGCAAGTTGGTGTAAGCGATAATGAAACTGTGAGGGAGCGAGGATATCTGGGACCTGCTGGAACAGGAAAGCAATGGGGCAGTTCCTTACCAAGATTGTTGGATTAAAAAATAAAAATTGCGAAGACCTAGAAGGAAATATAAATTAGACATTAGTGAATTCACTGTCCAATCAAGCACTGAAAGGATAATAAAAGGCTGGGTTTAATAATTGCTGCAGGAATCCTGTTGATGGGGTGGAATCCTTGCTTTGTTGGTCTGCGGGATCCAGTAATGCACATCGTCAGCGATAGCCAAAATGACTTCACGCCTTGAAGCACTCAGCAGCTACCGACTGGAGGACTGACCGCTCAGCAGCCTCACCTGTGTCACCAGGAGTGGAGCCCACTGCTGGGAACGCAACTGGAAGAAGAGAACAAAATGAATGGGCAGTACCCTCACAACCAGGTAATTAGGATCTGGTCTGCTGCGGCTAATCAGCTGGTCCCAGCAAGTGGGGCAGGGGATTGATGAAGGCAGGTGGCATCTATGCCATGGATGCAGCCATGACCTCCATGGGTTGAAAATTATCTGAAAAGGAAGACCCTGTGATTCAGAGCAGGTTCAATTCCTGTACCGGCTGAGGTTATTCATGAAGGCCCCGCCTTCTCAACCTTTCCCCTTGCCCCAGGTGTGGTGATGCTCAGGTTAAATCACCACCAGTCAGCCCTCCCGCTCAAAGAGGACAGCAGCCTATGGTCATCTGGGATGAGGATGACTTTAGTTCCATTCTCGTTTATCTCCTGGTAGCCAGAGAATCACTTCTGATGACTTATCTTCCCTTCTGTTTTCACACTGTGACCTCTGATGTTCCCCAAGGATCTATTCTTGGGACATCCTTCAAATTCTGATCGACATGTCGCCCCATGGCAACATCATCTAAAACCACAGTGTCACTTTCCACTTGTATATTACGGATATCCAGTTTGATCTCACACAATCTCTCATGATCCCTCGCTTGACTTCTTGTCCAACTTTCAGTACTGGATGAGCAGAAATTTCCTGAAACTAATTGTTGGAAAGATCAAAGCATTGGAAGGAATTTACTGCCTTCCCCCTACGGTGGAAAGGGAATTTAATTGGATGGGAAGGTAGTGGGTGTGGATTCCACCACCTTCCCACCTCTGCCCCGATTAAATCTGTGGTAAGCAGATCCATAGACGGCCTTCCCCCCCCCCACCACCAATTGAGACCCTAAAGTGGGCAATTAATTTTTACTTAAGGGCCTCATCCAACCACTAGGGGCAGTCAGGGGCTCACCAGGTAGGAAGCATAAAAATCAAGTTCTGCTGCTTCCAAGAGGATCCATCAAAAGCACTCCATGCCTGATCGGGAGATGCGGTATTGGGAAGGAGGGTTGGCTGACATCCAACATGGCTGACCTTCCCAAAAAGAGGTGACATGGGGCTCTTGTTGGCTCCCCAGTGAGTCCACATTAAATTCCGCCCATTGCCATCAATCCTTGTCACAAATGGATTCCCCAGGTACACACTCTGTCCTTTTACCTTGCAAATGCAGGAGCTTCAAGCAGACTGGTTGAAAACTTGGTGTCATATTTAAGCTAAGACGAGCTTCCGATCACCTACACACTAACAATGAGACTATTTCCACATCCCTTAAATAACCTGGCTCTGCCCCAGCCTCAGCTCATCTTTGGCTGAAATGTTCATCCATGCCTTTCGTTCTCACGTGACTTAACTATTTCAACATTCTTGTGGCCAGCCTCTCATCCTTTATTTTCCTTAAACTCGACGGCATTAAAAACTCTGCTGCCTGTGTCCCAACTGGTCTCATTTACCCGTCACCCCTGTGCTGGCTGGCTTACATTGGCTCCCTATTTAACAATGCTGCAATTTTTAAATTCTCATTCTTGTTTGCAGCCTTGACCTCACAATCCTCCTAGATGTCTATGTTGCACTAAGCCTGGCCTCTTGAGCATCCCGAAATCTAATCACTCCAGCATTTAATCACTCCAGCAATCAATCCAGCTGCCAAGGCCCTAAGCTCTGGATTTCCCTCCCTAAACCTCTCGGCCTCTCTCCATTTTCATCTTTTTTCAGGCCTTCATTTGTCCAAGGTTTTAATCACCTGCCATAATATCCCTTGTGGCCGTCAGTACCAAGTTTTGTTTTTTATTATTGCTGTGAGGTGCATTGGGACATCTTATTACATTAAAGGTGTTATGTGTATTTACGTTGTCGAAGTTGTAATTAACAGTTATCTTGTTGTTAAATGGGTACTTAGACTGGAATATGCAAGACTTGACTTTGCATGGTGGGTTTAGTTCTCACCCACCGTGCCAAACAGTGAAGAGGAACATCAAAATTCAGACAGCAATTTGGGGTGTTTGAGTTCAATGCACATCTGTCCATTGCCTCAAATACCTGTGTCTTTGTGCATAAATAATGGTGAGTGCCATTAATCTCACGGCTATAATTAAGAGGAAAATCTGGGATATGATATGTAACTTGTAGTTTACTTGGAAATAGTGGCTTCCATCTGCCACTTACAACATGTAGGCACAAATATACTGGCACCATCGTCAAAACAGGTTTCATTTTCAATTAACCATCTACTTTGAAACATTGCTGAAATATTATCTCATCTTACTATCACTCCTGTCACAATTCAATGGCTACCAATTTTTACAGTTCAGCTAATTTTAATTGAATAAATGATAAAATGCATTTTCACATTTATTACTATTTCTCAAATACCCACATTTTCTATTAAAATCTGAACCCAAGTGCTCCAAAATTTCTCGCGTCAACAAAATCAAAATGTAGTACCACATAAAAAAAACCCAGGGTGTAAAATATTTATAAGGCTTGTAACATCTTGCTGAAGTGAAGTAAAGTCGGGCAAGGCACAGAGCTCGCTTTCTGCAGTTAAAGCGATGTGGAAGTGAAGCACGAGTGAGGGATCAATCTTTTCGTGCTGCGTGGTTCTTTTGAATAACGGCTATAACCTCTGCCATCAATGACAATATATTAGCGAAAAGCATTGTGTACAAAAACAAAGCATGAACATTAAACTGACAGAGAGATAAACAGGCGCAGGCATCCAGAAGTGGAGAAAAGGCACAAAACATGAACACTGTAGTGATTGGAGTTTAACAAGCAGGAGAGCTATTGTCCGGGCAGTTGTTCTGAGGTTGGGAAGTGCAGAAGCCCGAGTCCTCAATCTGCTGGGACCTCTTCGGAATCCATGAAATTCTGGACGATTACAACCAACACGTCCACCAGCTCTGCAGCCATTTCCTTTAAGAGCCTAGGAAGCACGGTTGCATACTGGTTAGTACAATTGCTTCACAGCTCCAGGGTCCCTGGTTCTATTCCCGGCTTGGGTCACTGTCTGTGCGGAGCCTGCATGTTCTCCCCGTGTGTGCGTGGGTTTCCCCCGGGTGCTCCGGTTTCTTCCCACAGTCTGAAGATGTGCAGGTTAGGTGGATTGGCCATGTAAATTGCCGCTTAAGTGTCCAAAGATGTGCAGGTTAGGTGGG
This sequence comes from Scyliorhinus canicula, assembly GCF_902713615.1. Taxonomy (NCBI): domain Eukaryota; kingdom Metazoa; phylum Chordata; class Chondrichthyes; order Carcharhiniformes; family Scyliorhinidae; genus Scyliorhinus; species Scyliorhinus canicula. Next base: position 22,898,256 of record NC_052154.1, read on the forward strand.
GTTAATAGGTTACGGGGATAGGGCGGGTCACTGGGCCTCGGTAGGGTGTGCTTTCAGATGGTCAGTGCACACTCGATGGGCCGAATGGCCTCCTTCTGCCCTGTAGAAGTTCCATGATTCTATTCTAATCTCTGCTTCTAATTGCGCATGTGTGGACTCAAGAAGTAAGGTTCACAGGATCAATGCTGATGCACGGTAACAGTCTGTACATCATTGATACTGCAAAATCCAGTCCTTCATTTAAAAAAGACCTGGAACCTAGCTGTTAAAAAGTAAGAGATGTTTCCCTTTTACCAATGATGATAACACAGCCAAGAAAAGGATCATTTCACTTTGCAAAGTTTATTGGACGAGAGAAGAATCCAACAAAGATGCCCCTATGAAAAAAAAGAGAGCAGAACTCCGTTCCTACAGCACAATCAACCATGCATTCTTATTTGTTTTTTAAAAAATCAATGACCTTGAAAGCTGACTGTGTGAATATTTAGCATCCAAATATTTATTGGATTTGTAGCTTTTTTGTCTGCTGCTCGATTGACGATGTCAGCTCATTTATTTTAAAATGGCTACACCTTAAAAGAGAGGAGAAATAAATCGCATTCGCATGTATTGGGCGGGAGATAGCGTCCCTTTTCGTGGGCACAAATCCCGTCATGACCGCTAAATCTCACGAGAAATCCAGAATGGTATTTGCACTGGCGGGATCTCAATTTGAGATCTCCCCCCACGGGACACCCCCCTCCCCGTCGGTGACATAATCAAGTTCATGATCGGAAAGGGGGCAAACCTGATTTCTATACATTATAATATTTTAACAGATGTTTACCGGGTAAGGACTACCTGTGCCTCATTCTCCCATCCAGTTAGCACGGCTTCACGCTGGCGCGAATCACTACTTTCTTTCAAAAGCGAGAACAAGACATCATGACCACGCCAGGGGCACGGAGGTGAGTATAACCTATGGGTAGTGAGGGACTTTGCCGGGCAGTGTCCTGGCATTGCCCCCTGGAACTCTGTCATTTCAAACTGGCACCATTAGTGTGCTGGGGCAGGGCCAGGTTGTCACTGATGGGCACTGCCAGCAGGCACTGAAATGGGAACTGCCAAGTGGGCTCTGGCTAGTGGGAGTGGCTCTCTGTTGTGAGAGGATGGGTTCTCCTTATCTGTGTTGGGGTGGGTGGGGAGAGGGAGAGAGACAGCGCAGGTGGGAAAAAAGGGGGCAACTCCGATGGCAATGCCTGGGGGAAAGACGGGAAAGTGGGCCATAAGTGCCTCCTTGATACCTCCGTGGGGGGGGGAGGGGAGAGAGTGGGTAGAGTGGCTCCCGTTACTTCCCTGGTTGGGGCATGTCATAATATACACACAAGTATATGATGGTGCATAGACAGACACTGACTGACACACTGAAAGACCAATCAACACACACAACACAGCAGCCAATCACCAGATAGGGCACGGTCACTGTAAAGACAGAGGGCATTAGTTTTCCCGCTCATTCGGGATGCAGCCTCTGAGACAGACAGAGCCCGCAGTCAGTAGCACAAGCATCTACCATGTGCTAGCAGTATAGGCTGGTCAGGTAAGCCATAGGTCTTCAGTCAACCTAACATAGTGTCGACCCACAGTGCAAGTTTAACAGCTCATAGTTAAATAAAATAGAGTTGTACTTCTACAAGTAGCCTGTCTCTCTCACTGCTCTGGTAAACGCAGTCCTCACAGACCCAGCATACCCAACACATCAGGGCAGGGGGTCACGCCAAAGCTTGTCGGGGTGGTCTTCTCCATGTCCATGGGATGATTGAGGATCTTATTTTAAATGCCATCGGGGTGCCCTTTAAAGATGAATCCCTGATCCCTGTTAAGCCTGGCTTGTCAGCTGTATCAGGCCCGACTCCACCAGAATGACTGCGTAAACCACTCCCCCAGATTTTCTGTGCACAAGTGCCATAAATTCTGGTTTGAAAACTAAGCTGTGTTTCTGGAGAGTAACATGCCGGTTTTCAGTCAGACCCTGACACGTTGCCATTTTTGGGGGAAATTCCGCCCATTGACCCTGTGCAGTTATATTCAACACTGTTTCAACACGAGCATGCTGATTACATGAAAGCACTGAATTTTACAGCACAGAACCAAGTTGGTCATTGCATACACCTATGCTCACTGATAAACATATTCAATTTTTCCAATTTCCCTGCTCCTTGCAATATCCTGGCAAACGTTTCAAGTACAATGGGCGGCACGGTAGCACAGTGGTTAGCACTGTTGCTTCACAGCGCCAGGGTCTCAGGTTCGATTCCCGGCTTGGGTCACTGTCTGTGACGAGACTGCCTGTTCTCCCCGTGTCTGCGTGGGTTTCCTCCGGGTTCTCCGATTTCCTCCCACAAGTCCCGAAAGACGTGCTGTTAGGTGAATTGGACATTCTGAATTCGCCCTCTGTGTACCCGAACAGGCGCCGGAATGTGGCGACTTGGGGCTTTTCACAGTAACTTCAGTGCAGTGTTAATGTAAGCCTACTTGTGACAATAAAGATTATTATTATTATTACTTCTTCATATGATTTTGCTTCTGGTAGACCATTCAACATCCAAAGAAGAGTTTCTCCCATCCATCCCTTTCCTCACTTAATGGCACTTCAGTTACAAACCACATTACCAGCAGGAATAGTTTTCCCTATTTACTTTGTAAAAACCCATCACAATTTTCAACCCTTCCATTTCATCTTAACCTCTTTTGTTCTACTGAAAGAAACGTGTGTCTGCTTAGAAATGAGTATTTACATCCTTGATATTATCTTGTGCCAAGTTTTGCCTCAGAAATGTTCTGGTGGGTAATTGAGAAAAACATAAATTGAACGGTGGTTGATTTTTGTTGTACTCTGCAATTTACCTGTATTATCAGTTATGGTACAGTTTCCCTTCTGTCACTCACTTCTGAATTCAGAACAATTCCTCTTGTGAAGAAATATTTTGCTGAAGTAACCACCATTTCCAAGGTCAATTCCAACCATAGAGTGGACTTAAAATGTTTGAAATGCGATTTTGAAAAAAAAAAACACAGTTCAGTACTTAAGACTGATAACTGAAAGGGAACAGTCTTTTGCATTTCTGCCCTAGCTTCCAACAATTCCCTCTACAGCTAACTACATGGTTCATAAAACTGGTAGATCAGGCATGTTTTATGCATTACAATTTAAACTGTAATTAAATCTCTCAGTGCTGCCAACCAAATCACATAATATGAGGAAAAATGAATTTTCCAATGTTTCATGGTAGAAGACACATATGCAATGTGCTATCTCTTTGTCTCTGTAATATAAATTATGATTTTAAAAATCAGAATTACATGAATCCTTTAACTCTTAGAGTATGAGTGGATCTTTCCAAACCCCAAAATGCTTAACTGCTGACAGCTGAAAAATATGATTTTCTCCCACTGTGCTCACAAAGCAGAATGTCTTCAGTCAAACTTTCACTATGCACATCATACTGAGAATGATTTTAAAAATGTTAGCACTCAGCCAGCTTTGTTGTTTACCATGACGAATATTCTATATGTCGCTCTTCTTTCATAACGGCTGTGATATTTTTAAGTCCTTTGTATTAGCCCTCACTGCAAGGGGTTGGAGTATAAGAGGAAAGGGGAGCTCAATTTGTTGTCCACCAAAAAAAGCTCTGACGGTGCGATTTGCAGGCAGCACTCCAACTGTGCCCCAGCGCAGATCTCCAAATTGGGAGAGGCTAGAACCACTCAAAGCAAACCTGCACCACATAAAGCTATCCTGCAACTCTTAAAGGAGGAGATGCATTTTCCCTGGATCAGATGGCGGATGTTATTCTGGAACTCATTCTGACACGGAGAAAGATGTAATGATGGCACAACATGGGAGAACAGAAGCTCAACTGCTTCCTGATGCTGCACTGGAGGCCTAGGTTGGCCTAGACCTCGACCAAGGAGGAGCAATGTGTTCTATTCACAGGGGGCCAAGAGGCCCGCCAGGAAATCTCTCAGAAGGCAGTCAGGCTTGAAAGCCATGGCAGTCAAGTCAAAAAGTCTGGATGCAGTGCCACAAAAAGATCAGTGAAGTCACAAAAATAATCACGGTTAGAGAATGCATTTTCGAATGCCATATTCCACTAACCGCACCATCAGTCTCAGGCGCCTCATTACTCAACTACCAATAACCTCCATGAATTAGTACTCATACCTGACATTTGGAGCTTCACCTCAATCGTGCACACTTAGCATTGCTTTAAGCCTCACCCCATAGCTCATCGGATGTACACACTGCCAGTTAGTCAACTATAACAACCACAAGATCAAACAGATTCTACCACATTCAGTGACACACTCCCTCACTCTTTCAGGGAAAGATAGCACACAAATGGAGACAGTAAGTGCTAAATGGCGGGTGACAGGTGTGGCCGCACATTCCTACTCCATGGAGAAGATGGTGCTCACAATGGCTGTGGTCAGCGACAGGATTGAAATTATCGAAGATGACAGGGTGTTCAAACCTCCTCCAGCTTCCCAAAAGCCACATCCTCTTCATCCACAAGTGTTTGGATTGAGAAGGTTCTAATGGTGTAAACACTCTCTCCTCTTATGTTTCCCCAACACCTCTCCACAAATGCAAAGCAACCCAGTCAATCCTTGTGCATTTCTCCTTTCAGATACACAATCTGAACTGCAAACTGGCCTTGATGTGACGGAAAAGCAATAAATAGAAGAGCAAAAATACAGCAATGAAGAAGAAGCACTGTCACTCGATTTCACCGTCTTGGGTGCCAGCCATTGCTTAGCTGCTAGCACTCTTGTCTCAGGGTCAGGAAGTTATTATTTTAAGTCCCACTCCAGAGGCCAAAACTCAAAATCTGGGCTGACACTCTAGTGCAGTAGTGAGGGAGCCCTGCAATGTTGGAGGGGCTGTTTCACAGCTGAGACATTAAACCAGGGTTCTTTCTGCTGTCTTAGGTGGGTATCAGAGATCCTATGGCACTACTATGCAGAAGGGCCAGAATTATCCATGGTGTGCTGATCAATACTTAATCCTCGATCAACATCAGTGAATAAAACAGATTGCATGGCCATTGTCTTACCTCTGTTTGTGGGAGCTTTCTGTGCACTAATTTAGCTGCCACATTTCCTCCATTAAAACAATGACTAATCGTCAAAAGTACTTGATTGGCGGTAAGGGACTTTGAGATGTCCTAAGGTCATGTAAGGAACTATACAAATGCAGAACCTTTTTTTCAGACACAGGATCAAATACCGACACAATATGTAAGCTAGACACCCTGAATTCTCACATGCAGACAGGCCAAGCACGAGCGGCACATTGCAATGTTACATCTGAGGGCGACGCCTTGAAGTGCAACAATTCTGTCATTGGGGAGAGCTCATGTTTGGCAGACCAAGCTACCCAATCTTAACCATTCTACCCTTTCAGAAACTGAAGACCAACTTTTAAAACTGCTAGAGAAGATGATCAACAGGGCACGATAAAACTGCAGGTACAGACTTGCCAGTTTACAGTTGGGGCAACACGTTCACATCTAGAATCCCATAGAAGGTATATGGCAACTAGTCGAGCATTTGTTTGGAACCGAGGTCCAATGAAATCATTACACAAAGGCACAGCAGTGAGGCAAAAACCAAGGACAAATCAGACCCATTCCGGTTCCTCAGCACCGTACAGTCTTGTTGCATTGAGGGCAAGATCGTGAATGAAACCACGAACACTGTCCAAGAATGACAATTTTTAAAAATTCATTTACGGGACGTGGGTGTCTCTGTTTAGGCCAGAATTTAGTGCCTATCCCTTGTTGCCCTTCAGAAGGTGATGGTGAATTACCTTCTTTAACCGCTGTAGTCCTTGAGGTGTAGGTACACCCACTGTGCTGTTAAGCGGGAGTTCCAGGGTGACGTCCCAGCGACAGTGAAGGAACGGTGATATATTTCCAAGTCAGGGTGGTGAGTGACTTAGTGGGGTTCCCAGGTATTTGCTGCTCTTGTCCTTCTAGATGGTAGTGGTCGTTTGGAAGGTGTTGTCTGAGGAACCTTGGTGCGTTACTGCAGTGTATTTTGAGTTACTGCAGTGCATCATAAAGAAAGCTCAAGGCAAGGTCACCATTACAAGATCTGCCCACACCAGCAGATTATTTTTATGATTTATCAGCTATGACTGCAACAGGTGGAAAATTCCAGTGAGGACCCCACACCGAAGCACAGATATCTCATCCTGGTTTTCAAATCCTTCCCTACATCAGGAATCTTTTCCAAACATGCAACTTTCCGAGATATCTACGCTCCTCTAATTGCAGCGTCCAAGGAATCCTTAATTCGAATCACTCTACCACATATAGCCATTGCCTTTTCCGAGGCACAAAGCTCAGGAATTGCTTCCCTCAACCTCACCACCTTGCTATCTCCTTTCAGACCACATAGACCACAACTCACTGAAGGAGGAGGCTCCACAAATATCTCCATCATGAATTGTGGAGAAGCCCAGCACCTCTGTGCAAAAGACAAGGCTGAAGCATTTGCAACAATCTTCAGCCAGAAATGCCAAGTAGATGATCCATCTCGGTCTCCTTTGGAGGTCCCCAGCATCACAGATATCAGTCTTCAGCCAATACAATTTACTACGTGTGATGTCAAGAAACGGCTGAAGGCACTGGATACTGCAAAGGCTATGGGCCCTGACAATAGTCTGGCAATAGTACTGAAGACACGTGCTCCAAAACTTGCTGTACCCCTTGCCAAGCTGTTCCAGTACAGCTGCAACACAGGTATTTACCTGGCAGTTGGCAGCCCTGGGGTATCCTGCACACAAGAAACAAGACAAATCCAACACAGCCAATTATCGCCCTAGCAGTCTACTCTCCATCATCAGCAAAGTGAAGGAAGCAGTCATCAATAGTGCTGTCAAGCGACACTTGCTCAGCACAATCCTGTTCACAAACGCTGAGTTGGGATCTACAAGGGTCACTCAGCTGCTGACCCCATTACAGTCTTGGTTCAAACGTGAAAAAAAAGCTGAATGCCAGAGGTGAGGTGAGAGTGACAGCTTTCGAATCAAGGCAGCATTTGAGCGCATAGGGTGTCAAGAAGCCCGAGCAAAACTGGAGTCAATGTGAATCAGGGGAAAAACTCTCCACTGGTTCTTCAGGGCAGCAGGGTAGCATGGTGGTTAGCATAAATGCTTCACAGCTCCAGGGTCCCAGGTTCGATTCCCGGCTGGGTCACTGTCTGTGTGGAGTCTGCACGTCCTCCCCCTGTGTGCGTGGGTTTCCTCCGGGTGCTCCGGTTTCCTCCCACAGTCCAAAGATGTGCGGGTTAGGTGGATTGGCCATGATAAATTGCCCGTAGTGTCCTAATAAAAGTAAGGTTAAGGGGGGGTTGTTGGGTTACGGGTATAGGGTGGATACGTGGGTTTGAGTAGGGCGATCATGGCTCGGCACAACATTGAGGGCCGAAGGGCCTGTTCTGTGCTGTACTGTTCTATGTTCTATGGTTGGAGTCATACCTGGCACAAAGGAAGATGGTTGTGGTGGTTGGAGGTCAATCATCTCAGCTCCAGGACATCACTGCAGGTGTTCCTCAGAATAGTGTCCGAGGCCCAATCACCTTTAGCTGCTTACTCAATGACCTCCCTTCCATCATAAGGGCAGAAGTGGGGATGTTCGCAGATGACTGCACAATGATCAGCACCATTCGCGACTCCTCAGAGAATGTAGTAGTCCATGTCCAAATGCAACAAGACCTGGACAATATCCAGACTTGGGCTGACAAGTGGCAAGTTACATTCGCACCACACACGTGCCAGGTAATGACCATCTCATACAGAGAGGATCAACCCATTGCCCCTTGACATTCAATGGCATCACCATCGCTGAATCCCCCACAATCAACATCCGGGAGGATTACCATTGACCAGAAACTGAACAGGACTAGCCATATTAATCCTGTGGTTACCATAGCAGGTCAAACGCTAGGAATCGTATGGTGAGTAACTCACCTCCTGACCCTCCAAAGCCTGTCTGCTACCTACAAGGCACATCAGGAGTTTAATGGAAAAGTCCACTTGCCTGGATGAGTGCAGCTCCAACAACAATCAAGATGCTCGATACCATCCAGGACAAAGCATCCCACTTGATTGCTACCCCTTCCACAAACATTCAATCCCTCCACCACCGACGAACTATGGCAGCCGCGTGTACCATCTACAAGATGCACTGCGGTAACTCACCAAGGTTCCTTCGGCAGCACCTTCCAAACCCATGACTGCTACCATCTAGAAGGTCACGACGAGCAGATACCTGCGAATCCTACCACCTGGTGGTCCCTCTTCAAGTCACTCATCGCCCTGACTTGAAAATGTATCACCGTTCCTTCACTGTCGCTGGGTCAAAATCCTGGAACTCCCTCCAGAACAGCACTGTGGGTGTACCTACACCTCAAGAACTGCAGCGGTTCAAGAAGTCAATTCATCACCACCTACTAAAGGACAACTAGGGATGAGCAAATGAGTAAATGCTGGCCAAATCAGCGATGCTCACATCCCGTAAATGAATTTTTGCCAAACTCTTGAAAACTTACCTTTTTGACCAAACTTTTCCCCAATACCTTCTTATGCAGTACGGTGTTAAATTTTGTTTTATAATGCCTGCCTTGGGCTGTTTTATTATATTAAAAATGCTGCATAAATATATATTCTTCTTGTCTTGGAACCTGACTCTCAATGAGGTTCAGGTTAAGTAAAATGCTCCCTGAACATCCTGGTAGATGTGATCTCTTGCTACCGGCCCCTCTCTTACTCCTCCCTCTTCCAGCACCTTGTCCTGCATAGTCTTGCCTCTGTTCATCATCTGTCAGGCTGCAGTTCGAGTGGAATGTTTATTACTGCATCCCTTTCCAGCAGCAAGTGGTTTATCCAGAATCGTTGATGCCTGGGTGAAGTCCTTCAGCACCTGCCACTTTGCAACTTCAAAGACCTGGAGGAGCCACCAAACTCTTCTCCGACTGCGGCAGGAGCCAGCAGAAATCAATCAGCAACTAACATGCCAGTATTTGATGATCAATTTAAATAGCACTGCTTTGTGCCCTTCCTGCTGCTAAATGCATGTTCAGCTGTGCATGTTCAAGAGATTACATTAGCTGGAACATTGAGCTCCAAAATCACAGTGCCGGTGTCAAATCAGAATTACACATTGATTGACGTCATGTTCTGTCCAGTCTACATCCTTCTGAGGGCTGCTTGCGTGCTTGCTAATGCCCACATTGAAATGGAGTCTGGCACAGCCTATACCCAGAGAGTTTTGTGCGTCACAGCTGTCATTTTAGAGCCAAAGTGGCACTCGGAATGCCACAAGTACATGCAGAACGGGCTTATTTGTGTGGCCCTTGTCTCAGGATAAGGATTTGCCTGTTTAGCACTGAGACAAGGAGAAATCTCTTCATTGAGAGGATTTTGAAACTTTGGAATTTTCTATCGTGCCGTGCACTGGTTTCTCAGTTATGAGTATATTCAAGACTGGTATCACTGGTTCTGTTAATCACCAAGGAAACCAAGGAATCTGGGAAAAAAGCAGGAAAGTCCAGTTGAGATAGATCAATCCTGATCTTATTGAGCAGGGGAGCAGGCTTGAGGGCCCGTTCAGCTTACTCCTGCTTCTTTTTAATGTTCTTAAGTTCTCTCTTCATTCACAGTCACTTTTCCATTTGATAGATTTGTGATTAGTGCAAGACTATGTCTCGTCATTCACAAAATAGATAAAGTTGCCTGCAGCAAATCTAATATGAACAACTGAGTTTTAAAAAATGTTTACCTTTACAGTGCCAATATGTCACAGATCTGAAGCTTTAGTTTAGTCCGAAGACAAATGGTCCCAAGTTTGAACTAAGTGTTTGGTGGAGCAGGGGACCATGTGACATCTGCCATTTGCCACTTCACATTATTCAATGTGTTACAACAGTGAGCCAGACGTGGAATGTTGTTTTCACATGGCTAATGGGGGAAAGGGATACCTTGGACAGCAACTTTTGGACGTTTGAGTTTTACCAGGCATCTGCCTCTTGCCTAAAGTTGCTTTACCATAAATAATGGCAAGAGCCATTAACCTCACCATTATTTTCTCAGCAAGGTCTGGGCCAATGCATTTCAGGACGATATTCCTTGGGATTAGTCCTTGGAGTTGAAGGCAATCTGAATGCATAATCGGAACTATTTTATAACAAAGTAGTCATCCTTTCTAAATGTCATGTAAGGAACATCAGATGAATAATTATACATATAAATTAGCCAGACGGTTTGATTCCGACCATGCGTGACTGTGTCAAGTTTGCACGTTCCCGCCGTGTCGGCATGGGTTTCCTCCAGGTGCTCCGATTTCCTCCCACAGTGCAAAGATCTGCAGGCCAAGTGGATTGGCCATGCTAAATTACTGTCCAAAGATGTGACGATAAGGTGGGGTGAGAGGGTTGCGCGGACAGGGCAGGGGAGTGGGCTAAGGTAAGGTGCCCTTTCGGAGGTTCAGTGCAATCTCGATTGGTGAAATGGCCTCCTTCTGCACTGTAAGGATTCTATGGATTCTACAATTGGGAACTGGTTCAATGTACTACATTCTACATGATAGAAAGTAAAGAATATATGTTCCAAGAAACAATTTATGAACATGTGAGGTGCTTTCAGTTTCCTCATAGGAGTGCCCTTGATTTTCTGTCCATTAATTTAAAGAAAGAAGAAAAGGTCCACCTTTGATGATATGTAACAACACTTTATAGCAAATGAGGTACATTTGGAGTGTGGCCATTGTTGTTTGCAGGCAATTGTGACAGCAAGTTTGCAGATAGCAAGGCCCCACAATCAGCAATGAGGTGAATTAACATTTAATCTATTTTGGTGATGTTCTCTGAGGGATAGATGGCGCCGAGGAGATTGAGAAAACTGCTATGTTTATCTATGAATAGTGCAAAGGGATCTTGTACAATCCGCTGAGCAGAAGAGGTGTCGATTCAGCATTTCATCCAAATCTTAGGGGGTGGGAATGGGCAGTGTAACATGTCCTTTCACTCAAATGAAGAATGTTGAATTAAAGGAACAATGAAGTGGGTTACATGACTCACTGGCAGTTAGATTCTGGAGGATGTAACAACCACAAGAATGCAAAGGAAACCTGGGAAGCTTCTGCCTCTGATCTCTCACTCTTACCTCGAGGCCCTGCTGTGGAATCACAGGGGCTGAAGTGAGGTGAGCTCGGCGAAGGACTGAAAGAAGGGGACATCCTGTCCGAACAAGCTGGCATGGATAGAAATAGCAGAAGTGTGGACCAACAAGAAGATTCAGCACCTCAGAAGGGCATGAAAGATGAGCGAGGTAACACTTTCTGGTGCCAAACCTCAGACTCTGACTTTCCCAGCGACCTCCCGCGCAGCCCTCCATCGAACATCACACCTTGTGGCCGGACTCAGTCCTCTCACTGCAGGCACCACTCAGTTTTCCTCAGCCTTTTGCCCTCTCGCACCCTTGAGTCGCATCCACCCTACACAAATGATGTTCTTCCCTACTCTCCACACCAGCCTTTGTAAACACTACAGCGACCCACATGTTTCTAAACCCGCATCCCCTTGCCTGGTAAAATTACCCTCATGCCCTGCTCACGATTAAAGCCCAAACATTCGGACAAGCAGACAAGAGTGTCACCACAGTGCCAAGGCAGATGCTTATGAATGGGAAAAACAGAGGGTGGAGGTGCCCAGCTTTCGGATAAACACTCCGCGAGAGTGCAAATCTGCACAGGGCACTGTTGAGGCACCCCTCCAGTTACAAGTCAATTGTGGCAAATGATGTGGACCCAATCATAGAGCAAATAATTATTGTAAGTTAGCACCTAATCACATACGAAATAAGCGTGTTGACTTCTATGGGAATTGTCGAGCAGAAACATCAGAGCCAAGATGGAAAATCAATGGGAAAAGCACATTTCTCTAGCAGCACTGAAGTTAATTATGCAAAAGGTGCTAGACAGGAAAAGAGCAAAATTGGATTCTGGCACATTTGTCGTAACCAGCCATGCACGTCAGGAAATTGTAGGTATGCTGCTCATCATTTTCCCGTCATTATGTCTGTGACCTTTCAGACTCCAGCCCACAATCTCTAATGAGTAATTGACCTACAACAAAGAGTTTGCCACTCTTATTTTCAAAGTGGAGTTTAATGGAAACAGCCGGTTTTCTCATGTGAAAAACTACATAGTGCTATAATTAGCGTGACACCTTCGTGATGGAATCTGGAGCCTGGTTTTCCCCTGACGCATTGTGATATTCGGATCAGTCATGAGGAAGATTTGAAGCTGATCAGCTGAAGAGGTGCAAAAAGAGACACTGGGAATCACGGAGATGGAAGTTTAGAACAGGGCGCCTACAGGTTGCAATTTGTTTCCCATTGAACAACTGACAATATGACACAGAAATTTTGTTGGACCCCACGGGCGGGATTCTCCGACCCCCCCGGGGGTCGGAGAATCGCCTGGGGCGGCGTCAATCACGCCCCCGCCATGTCCCGAATTCTCCGCCCCCTGAGATTCGGTGGGGGCGGGAATCGCGCCGGTCGGCGGGGCCTCGCACCAGTCAGCGGGCCCCCCGCGGCAATTCTCCAGCCCGCAATGGGCCGAAGTCCCGCCGCTGACAAGCCTCTCCCGCCGGCAGGAATCAAAACACCTACCTGACTGGCGGGATTGGCAGCGCGGCGGGCTCAGGGGTCCTGGGCGGGGGGGGGCGCAGGGTGATCTGACGGTGGCCTGGCCCGCGATCGGGGCCCACCAATCGGCGGGCGAGCCTGTGCCGTGGGGGCACTCTTTTTCTTCCACCTCTGCCATGGCCTTCACCATGGCGGAGGTGGAAGAGACCCCCTCCCCTGCGCATGCGCTGGTATGATGTCAGCAGCCGCTGACACTCCAGCGTATGCGTGGACTTACGCCGGCCGGCGAAGTCCTTTCGGCTCCGGCTAGCGTGGCGCCAAAGGCCGTTCACGCCAGCCGGCGGAGTGGGAACCACTCCGGTGCGGGCCCAGCCCCTCAATGTGAGGGCTTGGCCCCTAAAAGTGTGGAGAATTCCGCACCTTTGGGGCCCCCCGACGCCAGGACCCCCGCCCCGCCGGGTAGGGGAGAATCCCGGCCCACATGTGGGATAATAATCAAATAAAATCTCTTGATTGGATCTAAGCTATAATTAACAAAAGTGTTGGACAAAACATTATAAATGGATATTGTAATCTATAAATGGAAATATTTTGGTACTTTTATGGGTGGGATGTTCTTTGCATTTTATCTCATGATTCTGAAGGTGGACATTTTTACCCAGATACAAGTGAGAGAAGAGGGCAATAATTGATCAAAAACAACAGAGGTGCAGGAGAGATGATAACCATTGGGTAACAATTTTATGTTTGGAGTTCAGGCACATGCCTAACCTGGAAGCATGCAAAATCACGTGAACAGACATTTGGCATGGGTTACGACGTCATCGTGTACTCGGGCGATACTTCAATCAGTGGGCGCACGCAAGAGTCAGAAGCACACCCGACGACAATCAAGAAGCCAATAATAATGGTTTAAACATCAATGGACTGGAATTTTATACTTCCCGTCTGCCGTCACAGTTGGCATGTGTGCCAATCAGCGAAGTGGCCTTGATGTTAAAACTGCAACCTCACTCTATGAACATAGAACATACAATGCAAAAGGAGGCCATTCGGCCCATCGAGTCTGCACCGACCCACTTAAGTCCTCACTTCCACCCTATCCCCATAATCCAATAACCTCTCCTAACCGTTTTGGACATTCAAGGCAATTTAGCATAGCCAATCCACCTAACCTGCATGTCTTTGGAGTGTGGGAGGAAACCGGAGCACCCGGAGGAAACCCACACAGACACGGGGAGAACGTGCAGACTCCGCACAGACAGTGAGCCAGCAGGGAATCGAACCTGGGACCCTGGCGCTGTGAAGCCACAGTGCTATTCACTGGTGCTACCGTGCTGCCCCTCTATGTATGATCACCCTGCCTGGTCACTGACGGCATAGCTTTTCCATCGATATTTATTTCTCACTGGTCAACAGTACCCTAAGAAAGCTCCATAGCGGCTGTCCCGCTGAGGAAACACAGTGGCAGCGCCAGCCTGCATGCTCCCTCTTCCCTGCGCCCGCTTTCTTCCCACCCTCCCTGGCAGCACTCAGCCTTTCCCATTCACACTGCCAGGCCATTAATTAGCCATCCAGTATGAAATCACGCTCCGGGACTTATTGCGGCCGGGAGTGCGTGCGTGGCTAGTTCTGGGTCGACCGAGTGCACACCCCGGACGGGTGAAAAATTCAGGCCCTGGAATAGGCAGGTTGAAAGGCTAGGCAGAAGATCATGAGAATCATAGAATTTACAGTGCAGAAGGAGGCCATTTGACCCATCGAGTCGACACTGGTCCTCGAACGATCGCCCTACTTAAGCCCATGCCTATCCCCGTAACCCAATGACCTCACCTGGACAGAGGCCAAGCTTTAGAATTCATTGAAAAGTCAGAGATCACACAATCAAGTTGACAATTGGAATCCTTTGACTGCTGTCGGGTGTGAAACAATCTTGAGGATTGGCTAGCTGGCGGATAACAGAGAGTATGAGGAGTAATTTGGTAATTGCCATGCTGGTAGGCTGTGACTAGTGGGTACCACAAGGATCAGTAGTTGGGCCCCAGCTACTCACAATCTATATTAATGACTTGGATGTGGGGACCAACTGTATGATTCCCAGGTTTGTGGAGGACACAAACTAGGTGAGGATTTAGACTAAGTAAGTAAGTAGGTAAGAATATGGCAGATAGAATATAACATACATAAACATGAGCTTATCCATTTTTGGTAGAGGAATGGAGGTGTGGAATTTTTCTTCAATGGTGAGAGATTGAGGTGTATTGACGTCCAAAGGGACCTGGGTGTCCTTGTTCATAAGTCAATGAAAGCTACCAAGCAGATGTAATAAGCAGTTAGGGATCGAGGGAGTGCTGCAGAGTTTCACTATACTAATATTTAGGATGGTGGAGCTATCCTATGGGGAGACATTTGGGAGATTGGGCCTATACTCTCTAGAGTTTAGAAGAATGAGAGGTGACCTCACTGAAACTTAGAAAATTCTTAAGGGACTAGACAGGGTAGGTGCCAAAACGATGTATCCCCTGGGTGGGGTGCCTCGAACCAGGAGACTCAAAATATGGAACAAGCTATTTAGGACTGAGATGAGGAAGAATTTCTTCAGACAGATAGTAGTGGGACTTTGAAATTTTCTCCGCCAGAGGGCTATGAAAGCTCAGTCATTCAGTATATTCAAGTAAGAGATCAATAGATTTCGAGATTTTGTTCATAAATCACAGAAAGTCAGTATGTCGGTACAGCATGTAATTAAAAAGGCAAATGGAATGTTAGCTTTTATTGCAAAAGGACTGCAGTATAAAAGTAGAGACGTGCAATTGTAAAAGGATGTTGGCGAGATCACATCTGGAGTGTTGTGTCCAGTTTTGGTCTCCTTATTTTACGAAGGATGTGGTGGCATTGGAAGAAGTTCAGTGGAGGTTCACCAGATTGATTCTGGGGATGAAGGGGTTGATGTATGAGGAGAGATTAGACAGTTTGGGCTTATTCTCACTGGAGTTTAGAAGGATGGGAGGTGATCTGTTCGAGGTATATAAAATACTATATAGGATTGATAAAGTAAACGTAAACCAAATGTTCCACCTTGAGGGGAAATCTAGAAAGAGAGATCATGGATATAGGTTGAGAGGCGGTAGATTTAGAACTGAGGTGAGGAGGCACTACTTCTTGCAGAGGGTGGTGAATTTGTGGAACTCACTGCCCCATAGTGCGGGGAATCTGAGTCATTAAATGGTTTCAAGAAAGAAATAGAGACATTTTTCAATTTAAAAGTGGGCCAAAGGGATATGGGAAACAGGTAGGGCAGTGGATTTGAGCACAGGAAGAGATCAGCCATGATCTGATTGAATGGCGGAGCAGGCTCGAAGGGCTGAATTGCCTACTTCTGCTCCCAATTTCTGTGTTGCTATGTCAATACTAATGATATCAAGGGAAATGAGGATAACACGGGCAAATGGAGTTGAAGTAGATGATCAGCCAAGATCTAGTTGAATGGTGGAGTCGGCACAAGGGGCTGAATGGCCTACTGCTGCTCCATAGAACCATAGAATTGCTACAGTGCTGAAGGAGGCTATTCAGCCTATCAAGTCTGGATCCATTTAAGCCCTCACTTCCACCCTATCCCCGTAACCCAATAACCCCTCCTACCCTTTTTGGTCACTAAGGGCAATTTATCATGGCTAATACACCTAACCTGCACTTCGTTAGACTGTGGGAGGAAACCGGAGCACCCGGAGGAAACCCACGCAGACACGTGCAGACTCCGCACAGTGACCCAGCGGGGAATTGAACCTGGGACCCTGGCGCTGTGAAGCCACAGTGCTACCCACTTGTGCTACCGTGCTGCCCAAATTACTTTATTATGTTACGACTTAACTGTTATGGACTCCTTTGAAATTGGTGCATTCAGTTAAATATATTCAAGGAGTTAAAAAGGAGTAATTTCATAGAATTTACAGTGCAGAAGGAGGCCATTCGGCCCATCGAGTCTGCACCGGCTCTTGGAAAGAGCACCCTACCCAAGGTCAACACCGCCACCCTATCCCCATAACCCAGTAACCCCACACAACACTAAGGGCAATTTTGGACACTAAGGGCAATTTACCATGGCCAATCCACCTAACCTGCACATCTTTGGACTGTGAGAGGAAACCGGAGCACCCGGAGGAAACCCACGCACACACGGGGAGGATTTGCAGACTCCGCACAGACAGTGACCCAAGCCAGAATCGAACCTGGGACCCTGGAGCTGTGAAGCATTTGTGCTATCCACAATGCTACCGTGCTTTCAACTTTTTTTAAAAATTAGCTCTTCCATTCAACCGTTTGACCTGACAGGGTTGATAGCAGCTGCAGCATCGAAGCTGAGCTTCTGATATAAAAAACATTGGAAATTACTTTTGTTCAAGTCAAGCTCCATGTGGCTCTTAATAAAACAAAAACCAGGGGGAAAAATTGTTTTAAAAAAAGAACCAAATGGAAACTATGGGAGGCAGCATCCCGGTCATGCCTGTTGCTAACTCATTGTGGGCCATTTCATTGATCTGTTGTATACGATTACACTCCCGCCAGAATTTTCTGTTTGCTGCTAACTATATATTTATGGAGAGCTCCTACCAGTGCGGCAAGCTGCCTGAGAATGCTTACAAGCACCGTCAAGCAAATTTAAAGCACAGCGGCAGCTGTTTAAAAGGCAGCAGCAGTCAATTTAAGGGTTCTTATCTCACATGAACTGGAGAGACACAGAATTAAGTTTAACACCATTTCTCACCAATGCAAGATTCCCAAAAACACATCAGCACATTTATAAATTATAGCTTCAAGGGCTGATACATACGGTGAAGCAAAGATGAAATGCACTGGTTGGCACTTGATGCCGACTTTCCAAAATAGCCACCAAAAGCTTTCATTAACTCCCAGAACGTACAGTGCTCCGGGAACAGTGAAGTGCAGTGCAACTTTTTCTGGATTGTTTGAGAAAAGAGAATGGCTAAATGACCCGATGAAGCGTTTTAAACGTCTCTAAGGCTAGGTTTCTGAAAATCCTCCTCCTCTCATGAAAATATGCAAGGCAGATCTCCACCTTCACCCCTTCCAATCACACTACACAACATTTAATTAGTGAAGGATGCCACCACCTTTAGGTTATGTCAAAGGCCAGGGTGGTTAGGAACAACCTTCAGCCACGTGGATAGGGGAAACTGTTGTAATATGCTTTTAAGGGATAGAAACATGACATCAAAAGAAGGGAAGTGTGTCATGCAATCCAGTCTTACTTTTATTGCAAAGCACAGCGCGAGGCCCTGCTTTCTATCATTGTATAAATATTTCCATGTGTCTGGTCTAAATTAATGAACCAATAACATGCTTACCCAATCCCTAATGAGTAATTGGTGCCTTTAAATCCATATTAGAACACAACAGGAACCACAAGACTACTTTGGGCCGAACGATGAAGAACAATGAAAAGTTCAGTCTCAATGGAAGCCATTGCTATTTTTATTTTAAGTGAGGCCCATTGGTCCCTGTCAGGGTATAATACTTTTAGACATTCTTAGGACTTTCCAAGGGCTTCAATAAAATCCATGTCAATTCTCAGAGGCAACATGTGAGGAATTCTGAAGATATCCCAATAAATGCTATCTTGCTTTATGGAAGAGAGACTGCGACACTGGCCTTTTCCCTCATTGAAGGTATATTTGGATGATGAAAAATACTTGTGAAACTAGGGTCTCCTAACTCCTGGAGTTCAGAAGAACGAACATTGAAACATGATAGTTCATTGAAACATAAGGGGCTTGACAGAGTAGATGCTGAGAAAATGTTTCCCCGCTGGAGGATCAGAACACAGGGTCTTAGTCTCAGAATAAAGGGTCATCTCAGGCAATGTCCTGAGGCCGTCAATACGTGGTGCGGTGTACTCAGAGAATATGCCGCTTTAGAGGGGGAGGATTATCGCAAAAACATCGCCGCCCCCAATTTGGTCGGAAACTTGGATTCTGCGGCCATTCACTGAACACAATTTTGGCGGCGGTGACTGGAGAATCCAGTCCCTTACCTTTCGCCTGGGCATTGTGCAGACCTCTGGGGCTGGATTCTTCACCCTCGGGATGCTCCGTTTTGCCGGCAGCCCGGATGTTTCCCGATGGCGTGGGGCTGCCCCACAATGGGAAACCCCATTGACCGACCAGCGTAATGGAGCACGCCACCGGCGGGGTGAAACAGAAATGTGGCGGGGCGAAGAATCCAGCCCCGGTCTGAAAAGAGTGCTCAGTGGAGACATTTTATAACTGAAATAATCGCTGCCATATTTTCTCCGTGGATGTATTCTGATCTATTGAGTACTGCCGCATTTTTTTTCTTGTTACTGACTTCAGAAAATTAACAAGTCTTTTTTAGACTGATCTGTATCCTTCATTTTTATGCCCCAGTTTTCTCCCATTCATTTTTAAACAGAGCAAATCACAGCAGATGTTGGAAATCTGAAAACAGAAAAAGTCGGAAATACTCAGCACCTGTGAAGAAGAATCAGTCCGCTGGCCTTACAGGTTTTAACATGCTCTCTCAGGAACCTTTGGCATCTTCGTCCTTTCTCACACCTTTTGATACCTTAAATAAGCTGGTCTTGGAGCATTGTCCAACAGCTGTCACCAGTTTCCAATATAAAATAAAATCTATTTGCTCGTTATTCGGTCCATTGGGTACCTGTGCTAGAATTTAACATATTTGGCCAGTTAAATTTATATATTGCTCTTATCTCTGTTCTTGTTTCGATCAATCTCCTCTTCCAGTTCTGATAGACTATTCGGACATGAAACACTGAAGTAGAGCCCGACAGACGATAGCGAATTGGTCAGTTTTCCGTCTCTCCCAACTTTTATTTCATTGACATCGATCGAGTTGCAAAATGGGCTGCAATCCCCTTTCATCCATAGAATTCCTGCAGTGCAGGAGACAGCCATTCGGCCCATCAAGCCTGTACCTGAGGAAGGAGCAGTGCTCCGAAAGCTAGTGTTTGAAACAAAAACCTGTTGGACTTTAACCTGGTGTTGTCAGACTTCTGACCGTGCTCACCCCAGTCCAACGCCGGCATCTCCACATCATGGCTACCATTTAACCTGCACATCTTTGGACACTAAGGGGCAATTTAGCATTGCCAATCCACCTAACCTCGACATCTTTGGAAACTAAGAGGCAATTTAGCTTGGCCAATACACCTAATCCATTTTACATCATTGCACAAAGTCCCCGTTATCCTGTTTCCTTCCCCCTTTTTTTTAAAATGCCGACAGATCTATAAGTGCTTTTTCAACAATTCCAATTTTTAAAAATTCAACCTGTTCATCAAGTGAACAGAATCCCAGCACCCGAGCCAGTACTGGAAAAAACCAAATTACCACAGAAGCAGGTCCTATATCAGCACTGATTCAGATGGTACTGCAGTATAAACTGCCTTGGAAGGGAGGATATTTTAACACCTTTTGGCATCATATTTTCCATCAAACCATCTGCCTTATCCTATGCATAATGACTTCTCACCACCATTCCAATATTTTATTAAAAAATTTCTAAGTGTCTATGACACTTAAACAATTAAGCCTTTCTTTCTGTGCCAGTTCATCAATCAATTTCTCTTGTGCTGGCCACAGCTCACAGAACTAATGTTGGTTTATTTTGGCTGATTTTGCCAGAATACACATCTTGGCCTGGCAGGTCAAAGTCAATTAAAAACATTTGAGTTTTGATTTGTTTTCATTTAAAAAGGTATAAAAATAGTATAACATCCTAATCATCTGACTGCAAACTCGTTAGTGTCACTCTGTCAAAAGGGGCCTTTGATTGCTGGCCGGGCAAGACGTTAATTGCCAGCCATCACCAATAGTTCTCACATACATCAAAGAGCCACGGTTTAAATTGACAACAGAGTCAAAGGCCTGTGAGAGTCAAGTGATCGACAGCCCTGTTGCCGGAGAGGCTCCAGTGTGAATTGTCAAATCTGCACGTGGGCAGGCCACCAGTCAGTTAGGAGATAAAGATAAAAGCAAATTACTGCGGATGCTGGAATCTGAAGCAAACAGAGAAAATGCCGGGCAATCGCAGCAGGTCTGACAGCATCTGAGAAGAGAGAACGGAGCTAACGTTTCGAGTCTGGATGACTCTTTATCAAAGCAAGAGAGAACTGGAAAGAGATTTATACTGTTGCCGGGGGGTGGGGGGGGGGGGGGGAGACATGGAGCAATAGGACTGGTTAGAGGACTCGTGATAGGTGGAGATAGACAAAGATGCCGCGGACAGAAAGACAAAGGGAATGGAAATGGTGGAGATAATAACTAAGAAGGGGGCTGATAGTGCCACGGTAAGAGATCAGAATGTGTTAATGGCAGAACAAAGGTAAGCAGCGTTTCAAAGGACAACTTGGAACAGTTGGCCCTAGTGGGGTGGGGAGGGGAGACAATGGTGAGGGAAAAACAGATTGGTGGAAGATATGAAAATAAATTGATAGAAATAACAATGGGGTGAAGGGGGAGGAGCGAGCTCAAGTTGTTAAACTCAATGTTAACCCTGGAAGGCTGTAATGTGCCTAATCCTTTGCACTGGGCTTCACTGGAATATTACAGCAGGCCAAGGATGGACATGTGAATGTGAGAGCAGGACAGTGAGTTGAAATGGTAAGCGACAGGAAAGTCTGGGTCCTGCTTGCGGACAGACCAAAGGTGTTCTGCAAAGTAGTCACACGGTTTGCATTTAGTTTCTTCAATGTAGAGAAGACTGCATTAAGAGCAGCATATGCAACAGACAGGATTGAGGGAGGTGCACGTGTAGCGCTGCCTCACCTGAAAAGTATGTGTAGGCCCTTGGATGTGAGCAGAGTTGAAGAGGCAGGTGTTGCACCTTCTGTGATTGCATGGGAAGGTGCCGTGAGAAGAGCGTGAGGTGTTGGGGGATGATGGAGGGGTGGACCAGGGTATCCTCGAGGGAACAGTCCCTGCGGAATGCTAACAGGCAGAGTGAGGGGATGAAGTGTTTGGTTGTGGCATCATCCCAGAGTGGGTGGAACTGGTGGAGGATGATTCTTTGAATGCGGAGGCTAGTGAGTGAGGAGAACGGGTTCCCTATCCTGGTTCTGGGAGGGAGGGGAAGGGGTGAGAGCAGAGGTGCAGGAGACTGGTCAGACACGGTTGACAACCGTGTTAGCTACAGTGGGTGGGAAACAACGATTAAGGAAAAAGGAAGACATGTCAGTAGTAGCAGCAGAGATTCCGGTTCTTTGATGTGCTAAGTGTGTTTCACCAAGTATGAATTAAACTTACTATTAAAAGTTCAGTGTATGCTACGACATTGTTCAAGCGAACGACTTTTATTGTTTCTGATGTGCTGATGGAGGAAAATAGCGAAATTGGGATCTCGCCGTAGCATGGCGAGAAACTGATTATCACCACTTAAACCCTATTTCCATACAATTATTGGGAGCCCCTTCTTTAGCACACTCGGCTAAATCGCTGGCTTTTAAAGCAGACCAAGGCAGGCCAGCAGCACGGTTCAATTCCCGTACCAGCCTCCCCAAACAGGCGCCGGAATGTGGTGACTAGGGGCTTTTCACAGTAACTTCATTGAAGCCTACTCGTGACAATAAGCAATTTTCATTTTCATTTCATTATCCAATGGTTTCCCGTGATTCATCGGCCTCCCCAGCAAGTGGTCACACTGGTGCTGGCCAGTACTCCTTTTCAAAACACGTGAACTTGGTGGAAGGGCTTCTGTGGGCAGCCGAGGAGGTGAGTAGCCATCTTTGCTCACAGGCAAAGAGCCTGGGGGCCACCGTAGAGCTCGATGGGGGGGGGGGGGCTCTCTCAGCTGGGTGGGGGGGGGGGGAATCCTGGCTGGGGACCCTCCGCAAGCATGGGCAGCCATGAGAGGGAGGGCGGAGGTGATAGACGGGGGGCAACCATATGTGGTACCACCATGCCAACCCCTGGATGGTGTGTACTCGTTCCAGGGGTAACCCTTGTCCCTGCCCGTCTGCCCCACCGACTGCCCATAACCCCCACTGACTGCCAAGGACTCTGGTCATGCAGGCTATTGCTAATAGGGAATTTGCAATCATGGTTAAATAAGCACTTAAGTGGATTCCCGTGGGTGGTCAGGCCATGTAGCATGTTGGGGTCATCACCTAGCATCCCAATGACACTGCGCTTGAACATGGTGGGAGGCAACACCACACATGCAGCAGTCAAAATCTGAACACCCAGGGGATGGGAGGACAGTTCCAGGGACATGTACATGGCCGGAGGGTGGGTGAGTGCTACGGGGAGTGCAAGGTGCCTGGATAGATGGGCCAAGAGTTGAGGTCAGCCCACATTGCGGAAGAAAGTGATGGAGGCGCTATAATGCTTCTGCACAAGGGTGTTTAATGTGTAATACTATTCCCCACTCTTCCCATGGTGCCACCCTCCCCTTCCCACCCTCCTCATCCCCCATCTAACCTCTGCTGCCCCCCCCCCCCCCACTCCGGTGCCCTCAGTGATCCTCAATGTGCTTGGCCCTCCTAGCCCTATGTTACATTCAGGTGTGTCCTCAGGATGCAGATCTGAGGTTGAGACAGCCAGTTCCTTACCTCGTCCCATGGCCTTCGATGCCCCTGGTGGATGTCCTCAGGGAGCTCTGGGCCCAGAGGGTCCCAGCGCACTTGTCAGTGACACATGCATAGCCATGCCGCCCTGTCCCATGTGCTGACCTCAAGACGTTGCTTCATCGGAGGGGTGTAACTCGGGGGAGCTGGTGACCACCAACCCCAGCCCATGGGTTGGGTCTGGGTTGGCACCTAGTGCCTGCTCCTCCCGTTTGGTGCCCATGGGCCCCTATGGCTCAGCTTAGGAAGGAGAAACAGCTGGTTTGAGCCCCTGATGTCCCTGCATCATCTGACTCTGCCAGTCCTGGCGGTTCCCTGATGCCTGCACTCTTGTGTTGGTGCGCTCGGAGATGCTTCTCCATGACAGGGACAAGCTGTGCAGCGCCTTGGCAATGCCCATTTGAGAGCGGGACATGTCCCACAGCACCTCATCAAGATCAGCCTGGCACTGGGTCACATCCCCCAGTGAGTCATACATTCTGCCGAAACCCTCAGCCATGGCCGTCACCGATTGCGTGGCGCCTTGGACTCCTTCACTAATGGTGCCAACGTTGTGCACCAGGCTCTCCACTGCGGTTGCCACTCTAGCAGTGTTGGCCTCGGTGCCACACATTGCCGGCGACATCTTCTGTGACCATAGCCTCTGGAATTCCTCCAACCAGCTATGGATCTGCTGGAGTGATGTTGACATCTCCCTCTGAATATCCCGGTCACTCCCAAACTTCTCCATCAACTCCGGGTAACCCACTTCCAGAGGCTCAGCATCAGACTGGGACTCAACTGGGTCCTGGGCTCCAACAGCCCTCCATCTGCTAACACGCCTGGGGATTCCTGCCTCCACCAGATGTGCATCAATAGCTGATTGGTGCTCACCAGATTGCGCCCCAGAATCCTGACCACTAATGTTTCCCACTGAGGTGCGTATATCTGTGCTGGTAGAGGCTGGGGATGACAGCTGTGATGCCTTGATCGTGGCATCCTTGGAGCTGTCCTCCAAGATGGTCTCCTGGGAGGCTGGAGAGGGAGCCACTCTGGAGGACCTGTGGGAGAATGGACACGTGGCCAGTGGTAGGGATAGGTCAGTCAGTAAGGCAAAAACAATTCATGTTTGACAGGCCCTCCAGATGGGGCCCAGTGGTTCCTCACCTCTGTGGCTTCCGTCATCCTCTGCATTGGTAACCGCCCTGTTCTTGGCCAACCCAGTCATCTCCAGGGCACAGTCCTCGAAGAGGGTGAGGATTCTTAAGTCTGGCAGCCCACCAACAGTCTCGGCCCTCTCTCGAAGGTTGTGCGAGAGCTTTTCCTGTGGAGGCACCATTAGCCAAATGCGTGGTTCACAGTGGTGGGAGGGGTGTGTGAAGAATGGGTTGGGAGGTTGGCGGCCACATGGAGACTTTGGTGAGGTGTATGCTCAAGTGGGGCCAAGAGATCTCAGGAGGGTGAGGGGCGTTGGTGTCAACTCACCCATGCTGCCCGGTGTAGGTCGTTGATCTTTTTATGGCACTGGAGGCCAAACATTCTGGTCACGTTCCCAGAGCTTACAGCCACGTCCACCTCTACCCAGGTGGCACTGGCTGCCCTGTGGTTCACCCTCCGGGGCCCTTGGGGGAACAGGACATCTCTCCTGCCCTCCACCACGTCTCGGAGCCTCCCCAGGTCCACATCGAATCTTGGGGGCGGGCTTCACGGCGCCATCGTTGCGAGCTGACTGGAGTTGGCTAAGCAACTGCTGCTTAAGTGCTGCTCGACCTTGTTAGCGGGTGGGGGAGGGGTTTGTTAGCGGTTGGCAACCGCGGTGCCGGCGAATTGACTGGTGAGTCTTCATTTGGGACAAGAAGCCCATGGGACCTCATTAAGAGGACCAATTAACATTGAATAACGTTGCCGGCCTCACTGGGCTGAGCACCGGGAAGCTGGTGGCAGTTTCCGCATGCTACAACACTTAGAAATCTTTCCGGAGAATCACGCCCGCTGCTTTTACATTGAATAGGGTGACACGGTGACACAGTGGTTAGCACTGCTGCCTCACAGCATCAGGGACCCAGTTTCAATTCTGGCCTTGGTTGACTGTCTGTGTGGACTTTGCACGTTCTCCCCGTGTCTGCGTGGGTTTTGTCCAGGTGCCCAATTTTATTCTCACAGTCCAAAGATGTGCAGGTTAGGGTGGGGTTATGGAATAGGCCAGATGAGTGGGCCTGGGTAGGGTGCTCTTTCAGTGGGTTGGTACGGACTTGATGGGCTGAATGGTCTCTTTCCGCGCTGTAGGAATTCTGTAGTAATAATATCCATTTACATAATATTCATTTAAATAAGCTGTCTTTATACTCCTGCAAAGTGCTTTGGAACATTTTTACATTGTTAAAGGGGCTATATTAATAAAAATAGGAAATATACAGTATGTCAGACAGCATTTGTGAAGATAAGCAGAGTTAACATTTCAGGTCAATGACATTTCATCAGACCATGCATGTTATTGTTGTCTATGGTTCACAGCCTAAGCGTCAGTCCAATGCAGTCTACATTCAAACATAGAAGATTTGCACTTGCAGCTGCAGCACTTGTCAGATTTAAGTCAGGACCTCTGCTGTGAAGCAAAAATGTCTCATGCATTTGGTCTTCACTAAAACTGAGGTTGGAGAATTGTCCCCCTAAAGGCCCTCAATGGGTGTTGCTAACAGGTAAGTCTTCTCCCATTCGTTCTCTCAATTCTAGCACTGCATCTCCCTGTAAAGCAGACTAGCCACTGGTGCACCAACACGCTTCGAAATAAGTCTCTCTTACACACACAAAAGAGTGAGGGATCAACAACATTTATTTCATACCTTTGATGTAATAAGGCACTTCACAAGAGCATTAGAAAGTATATTTGATAGATAATGATGTGGAGATGCCGGCGTTGGACTGGGGTGAGCACAGTAAGAAGTCTTACACCAGGTTAAAGTCCAACAGGTTTGTTTCAAACACGAGCTTTCGGAGCACGGCTCCTTCTTCAGGTGAAGAAGGAGCCATGCTCCGAAAGCTCGTGTTTGAAACAAACCTGTTGGACTTTAACCTGGTGTTGTAAGACTTCTTACTGTTGATAGATAATGCCATTGATAACGATTCCATTTTATAGGTGCAAATGCCCATTTTTCTGTTCCACACCATCATAATGTCCTTATGAATATTTAAAAAACACTTTGCGAGCCTCTTTAGTGTTTTCAAATATTCCATTTAATTTTCTACAGCGGGCTTTTCCCCTCACTACTTATAATGTCCTGGGATAGGAGGATGCAGGATGGATAATTAAATTGAATTACTAAACTCTGGCTACCTCGTTCGTTCCTGACATGAAAAATCAACATTCAATTGCCAGCATGAGGTTTACAAAGTTTGCAGCAGGCTCCAGTACGTATCAGCGCCAGTTAAATTCAACTGAGGGAAATATTACCTACTTTGAATCTTCTTGCATCAATATTTCAAACTGCTGCACAATCTACTCAATGAATTAAACAAATAAATATTCAAACTGTATAATTTATGATGCATAAGATTTGCATAAGACAAATTGAGAATGTCAACGGTTGTGCTTTGTTTCTATTTTTTAATACTTCCCTGAAAAGACTTGCAATTTAAAATAAATTATCATATTGCAAATAGAAAATATTAAAATTCAGATTCTAACACTTAAGCATAAATAGACAAAATACTCAATCGAACTTTAACAGCCATGGTTTGATATTGCAAATTAAAGAGATACCAGATTTCCACGACAAAGATGACCTCTCTTTGGAGGGCTGCAAAGACACTCAGCAAAATATACTTTTCAGACAAAGCTAGTGGGGTGATATTGACAAGGTCTCGGACCACTGGCGGGCTTTCAAAGCAAATTTGAACTAAAATTTCACCATCTGCCATGGTGGAATTTGAACCTGAGAATGACCCTAGGTCTTTGGATTACTAGTCCAGTGACAATGCCACAACACCACCACCTCGCCCTGTTAGGAGAGGCTATTGGCCTTTGCAATAACTGGGGCATATATCTCTGAAGCACCAGTTGTTAATGAGTTTCCTCACCTACACAATAAACAGAGCGTAGGCTGTTAAAAATGTAACTTAGAAGGGAGGAGCAAACCCTCCTTGGGGACGTCAGTCCCTTTGTTCCTGGTATTTCCAGATGCTTCTCTTTACCTTGGTAACATCTCTTTGTATTTTTCCATTTCTATTGCAGCTCTATTATAAGCAACACCAGCTGTCTCCTTTTTTAACCTGTGCTTTCCATTAGGAATATTCATTGACACAACTTTGTACATTAATCGCTGTTTCGTGCTGCCACAATGCAATAGCTACGCAAGTGGTACTTTCCGCTAATAGGATGCTGCCAGCAGCTGAAAAAGATGTTCTGCCTCCCACAAGATTGAGCAACATCATGTATGGGTTTCAGTGGCAGTCCAATGCCAGGTATGCAGGTCGTCCTACATCCCGATGACTGGCTTAACCATTCAAAAAGTATGTTCCTCCAGTTGCGCAAATGACACAGAGCAAGACCGTACTACACCAGCTGTTAGATGTGATTCCATGATTGGGCAGCACTGTCTGAATAATCTGGAGTGTGCTAAAAGCTATAATAACAACCACTTGAAGGTAATCAGCCTAGCTTGTATCATGGCGCATTTATGCTTGCTAGAAGCGAAGTAGATTTACACACAGGAACCCCTTTTTGGTAAACAAAAGGAACTTGTTCAAACCTTGAACCTTTCCTGAATTATCTGGGAGCTTGGGGAGTCTACAGTTCCCAGTTGCTTTCTCCATGGCAACACCTCAGTCAAAGGTAACTTGCCAAACAATCAGTACCTTTTTCTCCTGTACCATTTTTGTATTTGTCCTGATGAGTGGAAGACATAAAGCTTTGGTACCGTGTCTTTCTTTTCATTAATGCCAATATCATTGAATTCTTAAATCCTCCATTGGGTTTTCACGATCCTTGCTACCTCTGATATTGAATTAAAGGCTGGAATTTGCAGTGGGGCTGGCAAGGCTTTGAAATCTCCATTTCAAAGGGGAGGCAATGGTCTAGTGCAGGGGTGGGCAAACTTTTCCGTGCAAGGGCCACATTCAGAAATTCACAATTCACAAAGGGCCGCATAGTATATTAAGTAAAATAATTACTTCACCCGGTTATGATTCTGGGTGCCTCATATAGAACAGTACAGCACAGAACAGGCCCTTCGGCCCTCGACGTTGTGCCGAGCAATGATCACCCTACTCAAGTCAACGTATCCACCCTATACCAGTAAGTAACCCAACAGCCCCCCCCCTTAAAAAAATTTAAAAAAAAAAAAAACAAATTTTAAAAAAAAGATTTAAAAAAAAAAAAATTTTTTTTTTTTTTTTTTTTAATGACTTGGTGGGCCGCAGAAATACCTTTGGCGGGCCGCATGCGGCCCGCGGGCCGTAGTTTGCCCACCCCTGGTCTAGTGGTATTGTCACTGGACTAGTAATCCAGACACTCAGGGCACTCTGGGGTCCCAGGTTCAAATCCCGCCACTGCAGATGGTGAAATTTGAATTCAATAAAAATCTGGAATTAAAGTCTAATGATGACCATGGAGCTATTGTTGATTGTTGTAAAAACCCACCTGGTTCATTAATGCCCTTTAGAGAAGGAAATCTACTGTCCTTACCTGGCCTGTCCGATATGTGATTCTTAACTTCCCCACAAGGGCAATTAGGGATGGGTAATAAATGCTGGCACAGTCTGTGATGCCCATATCCAATGAATAAATAAAAAATAACATCAGCAGGTCTGGAAGATCACATTGGCGGCACTGGAGGACCTCGCTGCCGTGAAGGGATGAAAAATTCTGACCAATGTCTAATTTTTAAAATTTTATTTTCCTCTCTTTTCTTTTTCTCTGCTTTAAAATCTGTCTGACCTCCTAAAGGTACGCTAATAAATACCTAATATTATTTTGCCCTCTGTCTTGCTTCAGTACCTGCAATTCTCTCAGGCCGTTATTTTTTCTTCTTTCAGGCAGACTTGAGTTGTTTCAGTTTGCATTCAATCCCTTTTCAAAGTATCTTCTCTTTCTCCCAGATCTGCCATTTTCTGTCTATCTCTCCCTCTCCCCTGCTATCTTTTGGCATTTCTATATGATTTAGAGATATTTTTAATTTTGAGTTATATCTACCTTCTCTGCGTTTGCTATATTGTTCTGAGCAGACTCCCACAATTATGCCACACATCAGTGGAATTCTAATTGAAAGGAACAGAGAGTGTAAAACAAAAAGGAGAAGAGAACAGCAGACAGGACTAAGGATTGAGGCAGGTAATTTTCACCTTCACCTTCTAAGGGCGGGATCAGGTCGAGTGAATCGTCACACTCAATGTAGTCGTCGCCAGATTTCCAGCGCATTGATTTTACAGGGATGTAAGGAAATTGGGCTGTACAACAGGTGGGTCAAGGTTAAGTAGTTTTCAGCTCTGGGAAAAGTGCGGAAAAAATTTAAAAAATGATACCAGATCTATAAGTTGGGAAAGATTAAATTTGCGCTTCTGCAGAATGCAAAACCCTTATTCATTAATGGAAGACTGTCACTAATAATACCAGTCAGGAAGTCAGCAGAATTATTTTACTCAGAGAATGGTTAGGCTGTGGAATTCACTTTCACATGAGGGGCGGCATTCTCCCCTACCCAGCGTGACGGAGGGTGCCGGAGTAGGGGAGTGGCGCCAACCACTCAGGGGTCGTGCCTCCCTAAAGGTGGGGAATTCTCCCCACCTTTGGGGGCCAGCCCCGCGCCGGAGCGGTTAGCACCAGAAGACTGGCGCAAAAAACCGGCGCCCCAGGTGCGGGGCTGGCCGAAAGGCTTTCGCCGGTCTGCGCATGCGCCGGTAGTGACGTCAGCGGCCAGCTGCCGCTGACGTCACTGCCGGCGCATGCGCGATGCGGGGTTCTCTTCCGCTTCCGCCATGGCGGAGGCCGTGGCGGCGCGTAAGGAGAAAGAGTGCAGCCAGGGCACTGGCCCGCAGTCTGAGCGGGGGGCCCCAATCGCGGGCCAGGCCACCGTGGGGGCACCCCCCGGGGTTCAATCGCCCCCCAGGACCCTGGGGGCCTGCTCGCGCCGCTGAGCCCGCCGTTCCAGAGGTGGTTTAAACCTCGGCGGCGGGAGAGGCCTCCCAGCGGCGGGACTTTGGCCCATCCGGGCCGGAGAATCGCCGCAGGGGCCTCTCCGATCGGCGGGGCGAGATTCCTGCCCCCGCCACTTCCCGGGTGGCGGAGAATCTCTGCCACGGCGGGCGCGAGATTTTAGGCGCCCCCAGGCGATTCTCCGACCCTGCTGGGGGTCGGAGAATTTCGTCCCAGATCAGTTGAAGTCAACAGGGCTGGTTTAGCTCAGTGGGCTAGACAGCTGGTTTGTAATGCAGAACAAGGCCAGCATAACGGGCTCAATTCCAGCTGAGAATTCTGAATTCTCCCTCTGTGTACCCAAACAGGTGCTGGAATGTGGCGACTAGGGGCTTTTCACAGTAACTTCATACTTGTGACAATAAAAGATTATTATTATATGTTTAAGTAGAAGCTAAAGAACTACATGAGGGTGAAAGAAATAAAAGGTTATTGTCAAGGAGTTTCGGGAAAGTAGGGTGGGGTAGGCGTCTACAGCACATAATTAATGGCGTGGACCAGTTGTGATGAATGGTCCATTTCTATGTTGTACATTCCAGGTATGGTTATCACCTGAGCATTGAATGTGAAACTCCACCATCCACTCAACCTAAAGGCTCAGAGAGGAGTAGAGACAAAAGAATAGGGATAACTGAGAAGATGAAGAAGACCAAGGGAGGAAAGGAGAATATTGGACAGACGGAACTGCTGGAACAATATTTATCGTTTGATCACAATTCCAAAAAAATAGTCCCAAACAGTCTCTGATGAAAGAGGAAGTGTGAGAGTTAAAACTAGAAGTGGACAACCTCCACGAAGCAGTGAATTATAAATGTTATAACATCCTTAACAACTTCCATTGTTCCCATACCTTGCTCGATATATTTTCATTAATGAATGTTTGCAACACCTGAGATTCAAGAGCTGATAACTCTGGGATTCCACCAGGCACAGCTGTCCAATAAAAAGTATTCCCATCATAATTACCTGCTGTTTTCTATTACCCAGCTAATTAATAATCCAATTTGCAACTCTATAATGCATTCTGTGCGCATTCACTTCAGTCATACATCTCTTCTAATGGACTTTATCAAATGTTTTTTGTAAGTCAAACTACTTGATATCTTAACATGTTCAACAACTCTTTCATTTCAGTTGGTAGAGGGCAGCCAATCTCAGCTCAGGGATGCTCCCCAAGGGATAATGGCTGGGATCTCCTGAGCAACAGCAAATGAAATGAAAAAAATGAAATGAAAATCGCTTATTGTCACAAGTAGGCTTCAAATGAAGTTACTGTGAAAAACCCCTAGTCGCCACATTCCAGCATCTGTTCGGGAGGCTGGTATGGGAATTGAACCTGCGCTGCTGGCCTTCTTTGGTCTGCTTTAAAAGCCAGCTATTTCGCCCTGTGCAAAACCAGCCCCTATGATTGCCGGATTGCGGTTTTGGTCGTGAATTCTTGACTTGAGGTGGGTAGATTGGGTGAAATGGGTAGGTGGGGAGGTGGATGTGGGTAGTGGGTGAGGTGGGTTCACAGATGAGGTGGGTGAGATAACTGGATAGTCAGGTAGTCAGGAAGGGTAATCGACTGACTGGGAGAGAGGGTTGAGTTGGACTATGGGTGGGGCTGAAGTGGGGTTGGGACAGTCAAGTCAGGTTGTGAGAGTGCTCAGGTCAGATTGTGTCGGGAAGTCAGTCGACGGGTCATTGGGGGGAGGGGTGTGGTCTCAGTTGTGCAGTTACCAGGTGTTAGACTAGGTTTTAATCTGGCTAACATGTCTGGGTAACTAGCCATGTAAGTAACACTAAACTGACCGAAGAATCCACTCTTACCTCAGACTTTGAGACATTTGTGAAGGGTGCCAGATAGCAGGAAAATTGCCTCAATGATTCAGAGACCATGTGATTTGGTCCAATAAAGACTCAAGCACCATGGGATAAATTCTCCATAGGTCAGAGGACACCATCGCAGACTGAAGGGACAATCCTTTAAAACAGAGATTTTTTTTTTTAAATTTAGAGTACCCAATTATTTTTTCCAATTAAGGGGCAATTTAGCGTGGCCAATCCACCTACTCTGCACATCTTTGGGTTGTGGGGGCGAAACCCACACAGACACGGGGAGAATATGCAAACTCCACACGGACAGTGACCCAAAGCCGGGATCGAACCTGGGACCTCAGCGCCATGAGGCGGTTGTGCTAACCACTAGGCCACCGTGCTGTCTCTTTAAAACAGAGATGAGGAGGAATGTCTTCAGCCAGACAGTGGTAAATCCGTGGAACTCTTCGCCGCAGAAAGCTGTGGAGGCCAAATCACTGAATGTCTTTAAGACAGAGATAGGTAGGTTCTTGATTAATAAGGGGATCAGGGATTATGGGGAGAAGGCAGGAGAATGGGGATGAGAAAATATCAGCCATGATTGAATGGTGGAGCAGACTCGATGGGCCGAGTGGCCTAATTCTGCCCCTATGTCTTATGGTCTAAAATCGGGATTGGTGATTGGGCCGAGAATCGCTTCCGGCGCCGGAATCGAGGCATGCGCCGGTTTGACTCTGCTTCGCGATGCCCCGCCCCTCCAATTTGGCATCATCGGGACGCGCGCCATGCGCAGCCGCAATGCCATTGGCGCATCATCAGCCGGCCCCACCCACGATGCTCTGGTCCGATGGTCAGAGTTCCCATGGCGCGGGCCACGTGTGTCCCAGCATTCAGGAAGCTGGTGTGCCGGCTACGGTCTGTGTCCAGCGCCGCCACACTCATCTGGGATCCGTGCCGCTGTCCGAGGGGCTTCTGCTATGGATGATGGGGGGTGGTGGGGGGGAGTGGTGGGTGGACGGTCAGGGGTGGACTATGGGGTCGGGCTGGGTGGTGTTAGAGTTACAGCATGGCCAGCGCCATGTTTTCCACGCGACCGGTGCAGCTTGTCAGGCCTGCGCCTGTGCAGACCGGGTCCCTGTAATTCTCCTGCCATTTTGCGCAATCCACAGGTGTTCCACGTGTCGCCAGTGCTAGCCTCTCACTGGTACCAGAATCGGTGAGGGGTTCGCGTTGATTTTCCCATCGTGAACCACCCATTCTCCATTGGCGCCGGCACTTATCCTCAGGAACTGTGAATCCAGCCCTATAGCTCTGGATACCAATGTGCAAAAGGGTTTCCAGAGCATCACAACACTCTATCAATTTGTTGTCCGACAGACCAGATTCTTTAAATCCCTCTACACCTGGATATGATCTTGTAGGAATATGCTTAAAAATTTGGTTAAAGATGCTGCAAAAATACAATGGAAATAAGCTGACAATTCTCAGAATGTGTTGTGGTTTACAATACTGTTTTTGCTATTGGACTGCTAACGGTTGTGTTTTCTCAAATGACCTTTGATACAAACAATAATTCATGACTTAGAGGCAGTCACATAACCATCTGTGAAATGGTTGAGCTTGAAGGAGACAATAAAACAAGTGCACCAGATGCCCTAATGTAGCTCAACATCTTTGTGAAGGAGGAATTTGTAGGGAAAATGACATTTTGTGTTAATTATAGTTCGCTGTGGATCAGAAACTGATCATGTATCAAAGACACAGAAGGATTAGACATGAGGACAGTTGCTGTGCAGCCAATTGATAAAAGAGGCCAAGAACCCTCATCAACACATCACTGCTGGAGTGAGACCATCAAAGACCAGATCATTCCTAATCAGATTAGTCAAATCACCCTGCAGTCAACCTAGACTGACTACCTAGAGGGTAGATGTGTATTTTCTAAAATCTCCTGTATCTCAAAGTTTGGAACAATTATGAGATTATTGTGTTTTGGGACTGTGGCTTTAAATTTAGAGTAAATAGAGAGGGTTTTGTGACATGTTCTGCAGTTTGCCTAGATGCTTTGATTAGAGATCAACAGAAGGCTTAGATTTAATATACTCAGAGGAAGGTGCAAAGTATTAATACTTGGAGACAATGGCAGCAGGTTCTGAGCATACCATGCACAGACTTTGAGTCTCCCAAAATCCTAATTAGGTGGTGTTGATATCAGGTTATAAACAGCTACACTTGTGCTCAGATTGAACTGATCGAGTTCATGAGGATTTAAAAGAGGCTGGAAGATTCACCTAGTTTGGGTCAGAGAGAATGAATATCTAGTAGAATGCTAACCATGAAAGTCAGTTCAGGGATTAGAATTTCCTCAGCTGGGAAAGTAAAAGAATAAGCAACTTAAGAAGCTGGGAGCAGCTGCCAACTTCTTTCTATAAGAACTGTAAATCCATGCAAAGTGCAATTTGATGGAAGCCACCATATATGTTTGTAATTTGAACATAAGTTGATTCTGTATACACCTCCCGCTGCCTCAGGAAGGCAGACAGCATTGTCAGATACCCCTCACACCCAGGCTTTGCCCTCTTTCAGACCCTTCCATCAGGCAGAAGATACAGAAGTCTGAAGACCCACACATCCAGACATAGAAACAGCTTCTTCCCCACAGCTACTGGACTCCTCAATGACTCTTCCTTGGACTGATCTGTTCCCTGTAAGAACACTATTCATGACGCCCTATGCTGCTCTTGTTGGGCCTGTGTTCCGTACTGTAACCAATCACTATTGTTGATGTACCATTGCTAAGGTGCTCTGTTGATTATTCTTGTCTGCTATGTACGTACTGTGTACATTCCCTTGGCCGCAGGAAAGTACTTTGGTACATGTGAAAATGTGACAATAAATATCAATCCAAAACAAAAAAAAGTCTTCAATCAATAATTAATTTTTTAGTCATTTTGTGTTGGAGAATTTTAATTGAAATCTTGTATTGCCATTCTTTCCACTAATTTTAAATGTAATATTTTTGTTTAAGTTCTCACGCTCAATGGAAATCATAATAAGTAATAATAAGATTTGCAGTAAAGTTGTGTCCACTGTAATTCTCAATTTCTCAGATGGTACAATCTCCTTCCAAAGGCCCTTCACACCCTCCTCCCTCTTCCAGCAGCTTGTCATGCTCTGCTCATTCTGCAAGTTATGTTCAATGCCAAGAGAAATCCCCACCGGGCCCCAAGTCTGGGAGAAACTAAAGTGCGTAGAAATCTTTTAGTCAATAAAAATGTACTTCAGCGCCAGTCGCATCACTCTTCTATATTACTAGAACTTTAACCAACTAAGTCCTCAGACTCAGGACACAATTGGTTCCTAAACACCATGTTGTAAGTTGAAACATCATAAGTCAGAACCGATTTTCTCACAGGATTCATGGTATAAATAGAGGATTGGTTCCTGAACCAAGGCCATAAATCCTCTCATGGAGTGCCCTGCGGTGTAATATGCTCTCAACTCTTGCCCTGTCAAGTCAGTGAGGCGATTGTTAATGTCTGCACGTCTCACCACAAGCTCCTCAGTTGGTGTGGGGGGATATAATTAAGCTATTTGATCACTGTCAGTTGCCTGTTTAACTTTGAACATGCATTTAAATTGCAATGATTGCAGAAAAAAATTAATCGAACAGAATAAAACACTTGTTTCCAACCTAATAAAGACATTTTGTCCAGTCGTATAAATAGGTGGCGCAGAATGTCACATATGTGCATGTATGAACGTGCTGATATGGCACTGAAATCGGGTGTTGATTTATAAACGTTGTAAGTGCCGTTCATCATAACTTGAATGTTGTAAAGTTGAGGGCTGCCTGGATATCGATAGAATCCTTACAGTGCAGGAGACGGCCATTCGGCCCATCGAGTCTGCAACGCCCCTACCAAGAGCACCCTCCATAGGCTCACTCCCCCGCCCTATCCTCGTAACCCCACCTAACCTGCACATCTTTGGACTATGGGAGGAAACCAGAGCACCTGGAGGAAACCCACACAGACACCAGGTGAACATGCAAATTCCACGCAGACAGGCACCCAAGGCCGGAGTAGAAGGAACCCAAACAGAATTGAGAAGCCAGAAGAAATACGTCAGCAAGTAGCTTAGAATTCCTTAAAATAGCGCTGCTGGAGGTCCTTCATGCTGCTTAACATTAGCTTCAGCTCCGCTGAGGAGTGCACATGGTTCCAAAATACCACATGTTAGGTGCACATGTGTTAAATTCTTTACAAACAAGGTGATTGGGATTTTATGGTCCCAAGGGCGACCCCCCCCCCCCCCCCACCCCCCGCCCCCGCCCCCATTGCAGCAGGTTCCCTGGCGGCATGACAGGAAAGTCACTTAAAACACATGGGGTGGAATTCTCCGCAAGGCCCGACGCCGTCGTAAAACCCGGAGAGGTTCACAACGCCGTCGGAAGCCTCTCCCGGCCTCCTATTCTCCAAGAATGACGCCGCCGCGGCGCCTAATGACGTCAGCCGCGCATGCGCGGTTGCCGTCTTTTCCCTCAGTCGCCCCGCAAGACGTGGCGGCTTGATCTTGCGGGCGGCGGAGGGGAAAGTGTGCGTCCCCTTGAGACGCCGGCCTGACGATCGGTGGGCACCGATCGCAGGCCAGTCCCCTCCCGAGCACGGTCGTGGTGCTCGATCCCCGATCCGCCCCCCACAGGCCCCACACTTACCTGGCGCGCCATGTTCACGACGGCAGCGACCAGGTGTGGTTGCCGCCGTCGTGAACAGGTCGGGAACGGCAGGCCGCTCGGCCCATTCGGGCCGGAGAATCGCGGGCCGCCGTGAAAAACAGTGGCCCGCGTTTCTCTGAGCGGCGTGTCGCAAAACCGGTCACGCCATTTTGGGGGAGGGGGTGGGAGAATAGCGGGAGGTGCGGGAGCGGACCTCCCGCTATTCTCCCACCCATTGTGGTTGCGGAGAATCGCGCCCTAGATATGGGGGGGGGGGGACCAGACGATCCCACCAGCGGCCAATCGTGTGCTGCCGCTGTCACCAGAAAGAACACTACAGTGTAGGGAGGGGGGGGGTTTCTGCCATTGTTTGGAACATTTTCCTTGGCCGCTGCGGACACCAATTTGCATTCTTAAAGGGCCTCAAAGCATCCAAAAACAAACATGACCCAGGCCAAATTTACCCCAATACCTTTAGAAAACAGGAAGATAAAATTGAAAAGAAAACATGAAGGGAGTGAGATTGGTCTTGAATGATAGTATAAAGCCAGTGGCAACATTATCAGCATTCTGTACCCAGCCTGATTTTTATTGGTGTTAATAAGGAGGCAAATTGGACACCCTGTAAAATGGGCTGTCTTTTCATTATCGCCCACTTGGAAACATCACCAAAGACTTATCTCATTGTCAAAACGTTTCTGAGCAGAGAATTAACAGTTAATTCACATTTAATCGGGTAGACACTAAGCCAAAAAGCTTTTACACTTGAAATTCCAGGCACAAGAATCATAAAATGTTACCGGTAGTCAAAAGGTTGCTTCAGGATGAAAATTAGGTACTTAACATTTAGAAGTCCAGTAAAGAAAAAAAAAACAACAAGCCTATCAATCTGGAAACGTGGAATACAAGAAACCATTGTAAATGCAGGGAAATCGAGGAATAATTAGGAAAAATATGTAGGAATTTGGGGAAAAAAAGAGAGAGAATGTAAAGTTCCAAGACTGGCTTCTTGCGAATGTGAATGTGAGGGGAAAACTCAGGAATTAATCCCTTTCAACAAGCCAGTTGCCAGCCATTGGGATTTATTGTTTGAAAATGGAAGTTTCAAGGTTAGCTGTTAATGGACTAATTTGTTGATATTCAGCAGTGGGTTCATCTCAGACTCTTTCCATCAAGATGAGGTAGAAATATTATTATTGTAAGAAATTGATTAAAAGTAAAAATAGCTTTGCAGGGTGTCAAAAAGTCATACATAATCATAAAATAATCTCCATACAATTGCATCATAACTGGAATTGCTTTCACCTTACATTCACCCTTCTGTATTTCAAGTTTAAAATGCCCCCAGTAAAACATTTTGCTTCAAGAAGCAGCAGGGGATAAAAATTAAAAATGTATCAAATAAAAGTATTTTATGACCCGGCTCATTCTGTAGTTAAAATCCACTCTTTTCCCACATTAGGAAAAATACTGCTCTGAATCGTTGAGATTGATTTTCCATTTACCATTTGCATCACCTTAATCCTGTAACTCAGAAATTGGGACTAGCACCAGGACACTGATACAACTGATGGTTTAAAAATCAATCTGCCAAGAAAGTCTCTGCTTCAATTAAAGGAGTAACTGTCCACTTTTCATTTAATTGGATGTATGCACTGTGTGATATGGTAATGAGCCATGGAGATCGGGGAAGGCCCTGGTTCAATTGCTGAATAAATAATTGCTAATCAGGTCTGTGATGAGAATTCTGCAAATGCCCCCACTGGCTGGATTCAGAACAAAGAAATAGTGTTCACTTTATTCACAATCACTACTCAAGGTGCCTGAGTGTGAACAAGTTAAGGTTCTGCTGTCTCAGGCTCCAGAGCTAAATACCCTGCCAAGATCCACTGACCAAATGATTTCATGAAGAAGGACCACTTAAAGGTGAGAAAGCATGGGCTTGGTTCTCCATTATTGAGACTACGTCCCCACGCTTGTGTCAAAACGGTGGAGTTTTACTCCTGAAATTCCTGCAAAAAAGTGAAACAATGCAGCACGGTAGCATTGTGGATAGCACCATCGCTTCATAGCTCCAGGGTCCCAGGTTCGATTCCGGCTTGGGTCACTGTCTGTGTGGAGTCTGCACATCCTCCCCGTGTGTGCATGGGTTTCCTCCGGGTGCTCCGGTTTCCTCCCACAGTCCAAAGATGTGCGGGTTAGGTGGATTGGCCATGATAAATTGCCCTTAGTGTCCAAAATTGCCCTTAGTGTTGGGTGGGGTTACTGAGTTACGGGGATAGGGTGGGGATGTTGACCTTGGGCAGGGTGCTCTTTCCAAGAGCCGGTGCAGACTCGATGGGCCGAATGGCCTCCTTCTGCACTGTAAATTCTATGTAAATTCATAAAACTGCAGGGGGCTAGCAGGGACCTGGAGTGAATCTCGCAGCTTTTGCAGCAGACACAGGCCCCCGCACTTCCGAGTCAGAAGCTGCACATGCGCACGGCAGCGGCCACGCCATGCTCCATGGCGGACTTGGACCGCAGAGCGAGACCAAAGAAAGAGAACCCCGATCGGCCACGTACCCGACCCTCAAACCCCGCACATTAATTCCCCAGCCACCTATAAGGCCCCCCCTTGGCGCGGCGAACTCCCCTGTGACACCGACTTTCAGTGCCCGGAGAATCGCCAAACCGGCGCGGGCCCGATTACGGCATCAAACTGGATTCTCCGCCACGGCGCCGGCCGCGATTTCAGCCTCGTAGTGCAGAGAATCCAGCCCTACCTTTGAAACAGTACACCAGCAAAAACAGCTGCCACCAAGAGAGCAATGAGCATTGAATGCTTCAAGTATTTGCTGTCAACTGGGTCATCATGATGGCCTCAGATGGGGTACCGGATCTCGACCAGCAGTCTGACCTGCAGGCTTATGATGGACAGACAATCCTCATATCCTAATCTTGGCAGGTGCCTCCCAGTGTGGGCTCTGTGCAGCCTACATACAAAATGGCTGACCAATAGCCTTTGATTCAAGGATATTCACTGACACTGAGACTCATTATGACATTTTACAGATAAGTTTATGAGGGACCAGGTGGAATAAATCATGATGCAGTCCAAAAATAATCACCATGACAAAAATATTCAACATTATAGCCACTCAATGAACAGTCTGAGACATCAAGCTGAGAATTTAGGCGGGAAACAGCACAGTTTGGCAGGACAATGACGTTTTGCAGTGCAGAGGCCAGCACCCTCCAAGCAGAGCACTATGTTTTGCTTTTGGGAAAAAATGCAATTGATGGGCCAAATGGAACCTCTTCCCTGTTAACAGCAGCATGTCTGCCAATCGATCTCCAAGGGCTAGGCGAGTTAGTAAGATCAATGAATTACAACACAACCGCAACCAACAGCAACAACATCAACACAAACATTGACATTATACAACAAAAATGTGGAAACTGCCATGGAAAAGGGAGAGATCTTCACTGCCCTACATGTACTCTCTAGTAACACCAAGCTTCAAATTAAGATTGATGTTGGGATGAAGTGTAATGTATTATCTGGCAAAGAAAACCACAGGACCCAGATATGATACAGGATCCCGACGATCCCGACCAGCAGTCTGACCTTGAGGCTTACAGTGGACAATCACTACCAAGGGTGTAACAACACTTTGTTGTGAACAAGACAACTTTGGTTTCCACATTGTTAATCAGAATATAAGGCCATTGTTCGGACTTTGAGATAGCATCACACTAGTGCTCATTCAACTTGGCCCAGAAATGCAGGCCTGTTAATCATAATCTTTATTACTGTCACAAGTAGGCTCACATTAACACTGCAATGAGGTTACTGTGAAGATCCCCTCATCGCCACACCCCAGCGCAGGTACACTGAGGGAGAATTCAGAATGTCCAATTCACCTAACAAGCACGTCTTTTGGGTGGAAACCGGAGCACCCAGAAGAAACACACGCAAACACGGAGAGAACGTGCATATTCCACACAGACAGTGACCCAAGCCGGGAATCGAACCCGGGTCCCTGTTGCCGTGAAGCAACAGTGCTAACCACTGTGCTACCATGCCAACAGAGTGTCATTTTGAGTTTAGAGTGTTCTTATAAGCCTTTCTCCTTGTTCCACTGGCATCTGTTGAGAGTTCAGAGCATGTGCAAGCTTTGGCGGGCTTTTTCAGCCTGCAAGAAGGTGACCTGTAAGCACAACCTGTTTTACTAGAGCTCCTGTTTTCATGGCTATTACCATTACTACTGTTCTGCTGACACGCTGTTACTGTAAAACTTTGCTATTTATTGAGATAAAG
This sequence comes from Scyliorhinus canicula, assembly GCF_902713615.1. Classification (NCBI taxonomy): domain Eukaryota; kingdom Metazoa; phylum Chordata; class Chondrichthyes; order Carcharhiniformes; family Scyliorhinidae; genus Scyliorhinus; species Scyliorhinus canicula. Next base: position 22,939,565 of record NC_052154.1, read on the forward strand.
AAGTTTCTTCTTTTAAACAACGCATTTGACTTCCCACTTTGTGGTCTGAAGTTACCACAAAGCCCTACAACTTCAAGCCCCAAAGATGACAATGAACAGCGACAATTTTGACTGTCAGGTCATCGGCAAACTATCAGTCTTATATCAAACATGATTAAATGATTCGGCTCCACTGACAGTTTGTGCTCCAAAGTCAGGGATCTCCAATTGAAATTCAACACTGTGAAATGCAAATTCAGGGTAAATCACGTTTCAAATGTTTCTCACTTACTCACGGCTGCTGGTGTGAAACCTGCTCCAGGCAAGGCTGCAGTCTTAAGAAATATGGCTATTCCTGTGGACCGGTCCCTTGACATGTTTTTAGCATGACAAACTATCTTTCCAAATTCATTGCATGTTGCAGTGGGGTCACTGGACCACTTTGTCAACTCCTCCTTCAGGATGTCGAACACCACACAGCATCTTCCAACTGGCTCAAACAAGCATTAGCAGCCCCACCAATACAACACTTGAAGTTCAAGCACTTGTCCTGATCTCAGCAACTGCCTCCAAATGTGGACCCAGTACAATGTGGATACAAAAGGGCTGACCTTTGCCTCAAGGACACTCACTGACACTGAGACTCATTATGCACAATTCGAGAAGTACTCATTGCCTTAGTTTTTGCATGTCTCAAATTTCACATATGGTCATTCTGCAACCACTGAAACCGACCACGAACCACTCATAACCATCCTGAAGAAACCTTTCCACACTGCCTCATGATGGCTGCAACGCATGATGTTAAATCTACAGAATTATAATATCAGCGTCACATGAAAATGCAGAAAGGAATTCTACCTGCTGAGGGCCTCTCAAAGCCTTCCGACCCACTATGGGCCAGGCTGATTGTGAGGTAGATGTAGATAGAAATGGAAATAGAGGTGTTGGCCTCTCATCACATCGAGGTGCTTAAGCAGGCTCTATGAGAGGACATCACATGCACACGACAGCATGACATAACAATGAAGGTTGGCCAGAATCCTCCAGCGAGCTTCCTCACGAACGTCGCTTTTTCTTTGCCTTCAAAGAAGAACTAACCATACAAGATGGCCTAATCCTGCATGGTCAACAATTTGTTTGTCTGCCTATCCTCCGGCGATAGTGTATCCAACAGCTGCACCAAGGGCAGCCTAGGTTGGAAGCATCTAAAGCCAGGGCCAAAGAATTGCTGTACTGGCCATCTATGTATGCTGATCTAGACAGGGAAATCTCAACGTTGTTGTAACGCACTAAAACATCACCACGCGAAGGAACCATTACATCTGCATGAGGTCTCAGTCTTCCCGTGTGCTAATATTTTTCAGTGGAATGATAAGCAGCACCTGGTTCTCGTTGACTTATTTTCCGGGTGGTTCGAACTCGACTTCCTTCCAAACACAACCAGCTGTTTGGTGATCATCAAGCTCAAGAAACACTTTACCACATGTGGCATCCCTCCGAGAATCCTGGCCGACAATGCTCGACAATTCACCTGTGTGTGGAATTTTGGGACTTCGAGCACATCACAAGCAGCCCCCTCCACCCACAGCCAAACGGGCTAGCAGAAAGAGTGGTACACTCAGCCAAACTCCAATGGGAATGTGTGCATCGGGCCACACTGATTAGAATGCTGCGCTACTTAGCTTGCAGAACCTTCCACAACAGCGTCTGTCTTCGTCTGCACAGCAACCTTTTGCAAGGTGCACTCGAACCTTAATTCTCATTGCCAAGACTGTTGCAGCCTAAATTTAAATCTAATCTACAAAGTGCACTGTTGCAATGCAGCCTGCGCAACAAAGCACATTATGATCAACATGTTCACAGCATCAGCCTCCCCGGCACCAGTCCAACTGGTCCAGATCCAGACAGCACATGACTGTGACCAGTTGCCAGTGGTCAACTCCAAGGCCCTGCAGCCTAACAACTATGTGGTTACTTCCACTGGCATTCGGTGCAAATACAATAACTGTCACCTCTTGCAAGTTTCAGAGCTATCATTGATAGCTGATGCTGCAACTCAACCATCTTCCCTTGACCACAGACCTTCGACACCCATATTCATGCAGAACCCATCGGAGTCCAATATGGCCGGTCCCACATCTGTACAACACACACGTGTTTCGTGAGTCCAGCAAAATGGTCATAGAACAGTCTCCTGTTGGTGTCATCACATGCTTCTGGACATCTGAATAGTCCACACACACAATATTGGGATTTTGTCACCACATAGACTAGTTGGACTGGCGAATGTTGTTTTATTTTGTCTTCTCTGTTGTTCCCTCCCACCACATGTTGAAAGAAGTGAGGTACACACAGCGGGCTATGCACCAAGTTGCAAGGACCAACTCTATGTTTCATTGTTCCCACAAACTATTGTACACTGTTGAATAGTTAACTGCTTTTGTACACATTTATCTGTATATAGTTTTCACTGCATACACTGTTACACCTCATACCACAGGGGGCTTAAACTAATCTGGGAGCATGTAGACAGGACTGTCACGTGATGATGTGGTCATGTCTAGCGTCATGTGGCGGGAATGTGCAAGATCTCCCCAGGTCCTTGGGCAGAACACAAGCGTTTCTTACTGATGCAGAGTTAGTTAAATAAACGTACTGGTATCACAGTCCTTGTTGCAGCCAGCGTTACAGCAAACCACTGCATTTGTATAGAACAACATAAGAACTAGGAGCAGGAGTGGGCCATCTGGCGCTTCGAGCCTGCTCCGCCATTCAATGTGATCATGGCTGATCTTTCGTGGACTCGGCTCCACTTCCTGCACCTTGTCATATCACCAAACATTTCAAAAGGCTTCACAGGAAAGAAGATTAAAAGATGAATCGGAGTAAGTTTTATTAACGATCATCTGGAGAATTTCGCTGAATACAGCTGGGTCAAATGAACATTTTGTTTTTACAGATACCAGCTTTTTACTTCCAGATTTTAAACTGAAATTCAAATCCTCAAACTGTCATGCTGCAGGGGGAAGTGGTGGCATAGTAGTATTTTCACTGGATTAGTAAACCAGAGACCCACAGTAATGCTCTGGGGACCCAGGTTCAAATCCCACCACTGCAGATGGTGAAATTCGAATTCAATAAAAATCTGGAATTAACGTCTAATGATGACCATGAAACTATTGTCGTAAAAACCCATCTGGTTCACTCATGTCCTTTAGGGAAGGGAATCGGCCGTCCTTACCCGGTCTGGCCTACACGTGACTCCAGACCCACAGCAATGCGGTTGACTCTTAACTGCCCCCTCAAGGTAAGTTAGGGATGGGCAATAAATGCTGGCACAGCCTGCGATGCCCACATCCCATGAACAAATAAATCTTGACAAGAAATTTAAATTCTCATTCTCTGATTATTAGCCCAGCCTTCTGGATTGCAGGTTCAGTAAAATGACCACCATGCACACCATTATCGATTGTAAAAATACCACGTCAGTTGAGATTATCAGATGATGTAAAACACAAATCTGTTCCCCACCTTTACGGTAGCATCAACATTGCACTGATGTTATCAGTGTCACATTTGAACGTTGCAGGAACAGGAATTCCCGACTTGCTTATCTTATTGTTCATTAGGCTTGTGTCATTTGTTTGACGAATAGGGGGCGGGATTCTCCGACCCCGCGCCGGATTGGAGAATCGCCGGGGGGGGGGGGGGGGGCGCGGTGTGTGAATCGCGCCACGCTGCCCTGACGCCAGGACACGATTCATGGCGCCGGCATGGTTGGCGCGGCGCCAGTCGGGGGCCGCTTTTTGCAGCCCCACCCGCGATTCTCCGGCCTAGATGGGCTGAGCGGCCGTAAAAATAAAAACTAGTCGTTCGAACCTGCTCTGAGCCAGCGGGACCTCAGCGTTCGGCCTGCCCGGGGGAGGGGGCCTCCAATGTGGCGTGGTCCGTGATCGAGACCCACCGATCAACGGGCCGGCTCTCTGTCTCCTGGCCTCCTTTCTTCCACATCGGCACCAGAATTGCTGATCCTGGGGCCATGTTGACGCCGTTGAGATACGCAACGGCGTTTCCGACGGCGTCAACACTTAGCCTCAGGATCAGAGAATCCCGCCCAGAAAGCTTTGCATTTATTTGCTCATCGTGGTACCAACTTCACTTAACCAATTGATGCCATTTTCCACAACTAGCAGTTCTGAAGTTGCCATGAAATGGTAAATTTGGAGCAAAAAGCTGTGTTGCCGATCCGTTTAAGTCTGCCTGACTTCATTACACATGAATCTTCATTTCACTAAGAGGGGATGTTTACTGTCTTTGCCAGCACTGTAGTTAAATCAGGTGCATCTGTTGAAGTCACTGATTGACATGTTTTTTGCCTCAGTGGTTATTTACATAATCCACCTTGTTGAACGTATGATGCTGGAAGCAATTTATATTCACATTAAATATAGTATGAAAGCAATTCATTTTGAGACTGCAGCACCACATCCGACACTATAATCTCCAACGAGTGTCTCTGCTAATGGTATTAATGAACTTTCCGATGTGTTTAAAATGAGATTAGAGCACAGGCAAGCAGAACTTCACGCTTTAATCAGTATGAGGTTCCCTTCTCCATGATAAACACAAAGTTCACTACAATCGTTAGGAGACAGGCATATTAAGACTCAGTTCTTGGACTGTTGTAATATACCAGCCACAAAGAACACTTGAGCATTGTCACTGTGCTTATATTAGCAATGCAAGCTTTTGTCACGTTGATCCTTGCTACCTTAGCCAATGAGATCACTTGCTTTGATAATCTTTCCACTAGCACTGAATAGCACACCTGTCAATTAGTGGAATGAAACACTTAAATGTATCATTATTTGTAATTGAGGTTAGCTTGGTTTGTTGTATCTGCATATTCCCAACACCTTTAGTTCAATTTGCATAAATTTAGACAATAAGTTCCAACTCTCTGAAAGTCAAAGCTTCAAATTCTGAATTGGTACCAAAACATTCTACCCTGTAAGCAACACAATAAAAATACTTAATAATCTCTTTCTACACATACAGTTCCTCCTGTATTAAAAGTAGCTTTCAAATTTGGAAGATTTCTCCAATACGAATAGCTTGCTTAAAAGTATTCACCATGTTAGGAGGAGGGAAATGGGTTGGTCATGTGTGACCCAGTCTGATTCTGGGTGATCAGGATAACGTTACATGCCACAATAAATAATAGCATGCACTCATAATTATGTGCTTTATATTCTTATTGTAAACATGTTACTTGTCTTCGTATAATACTTTGTATTACTTTGCCTTTGTATAATGGGCAGCACCGTAGCACAGTGGTTAGCACCGTTGCTTCTCAGCACCAGGGTCCCAGGTTCGATTCCCGACTTGGGTCACTGTCTGTGCAGGGTCTGCACGTTCTCCTAGTGTCTGCATGGATTGCCTCTGGGCGCTCCGGTTTCCTCCCACAAGTCCTGAACGAAATGCTGTTAAGTGAATTGGACATTCTGAATTCTCCCTCAGTGTACCTTAACAGGCGCCAGAGTGTGGCAGCTAGGGAATTTTCACAGTAACTTCATTGCAGTGTTAATGTAAGCCTACTTGTGACAATAATAAAGATTAATATTCTTAATAGAAGATGCTAGACTACATTCTAACATTAATTAAAGTGACACAACATTACCAATGTTATTGACAGGAGGTCAACTGTAAAGGGAGTTAAAATGATTCATTGGTTAGCAGAATAACAGATTACTGGGAATATTTTCTATTGTCAAAGCAAATCATTCATAAGCATTTTTATTTATTATATGAAATTTAGCCACTAGTTAACCCTATTTGCAAATGTTTCCATTTACTGTTTTTTCACTTGGCATTCACATCAGCTTCAATGATTATAGATGCCACATTATAGTATTTGTTTGTGGGTTAGGCGTAACTGTCAGTGTGGATGCCAACTGTTGGAGCAACTCTCAGAGGTATGCAAAGAACTGGCAGAGATGTTCAATACAAGGGAGGGAATACCTTTTCTCAAGGATGTTAAACAGGCAATATTGGATCAGTCGCCCATTCTACATGTTATCACAAATACATTGATCAATAACCACTGAAACGAGGAAGTAGTCCGAATTGAAGGCTTTAATCAACAAGATGTTTCCCCAGCAGCTCGAGTACAGAAAGAAGGCCGGCTGCTGGGAAACATGGGTTCTTATACCCCGCCTCACTGGACGGAGCTACCTTACATTCCGACCAATGAAATGCAAACACTTGGGCTAATGAGCAGCGAGCCTTCTCCACCAATGGTAGCTCACAGTCCCAGGTACCGTAGTACCTCTAGTCATACTACCACACACATGTTATCATTCTCGACAAATTCGTTCAGAGGAAATCAACATTTTTGAAAATTCTATCTTTCGTTAATTATAAAACAAATATTAATTGCAAAATATAAGAAAATATGGGTTTCCCACCTCACCACTGACAAAATTGGCAAGGAACGCTTCACACTGATCCTGGCTAACCCGCAGCTATTTAATGCTCTGGAGTGATAATTGGCTGGTGGCGGGAGCTCCAACTACTCACTTGGGAGGAAGTCTCGCATCATCAGACAGCTACTGGACAATCTGATTGGACAACGGCTCTGCAGTCTCGGGTGCACCACCAGGCGTGGTGGCCTCACTAGACTGAGCATCGGAGCCTGGAAGTGATCCTGGATGAAAGGGGAGGCTTTGCGTTGTGGGTGTGGGGGTTTGCGGTTGGGAGATCGTGGTAAATGTTGTATTGACAAGGTCAGGTGGGCAGACCTTGGTATCGGCGTTTGAGCCACTCCTCCTCCGACCTTGCCCTCCCCAAGGCCTACATCAGGCTCCACCCCCACTCTCTCCCCCCCACCCACCCACCCACACTTAACTCCTTCCGCTGGGCCTCAAAATCAAGGTTAGGTGGGAACCAGCAGCTCATAAGTTGCCAATTATGGAGCTCTTAACAGTTTAAACTGAGTCAAGGGCTGCCGTAGGCCTCACCCATCCCCAGTGGGTAGCACTGTTGCTTCACAGCTCCAGGGTCCCAGGTTCAATTCCCGGCTTGGGTCACTGTCTGTGCGGAGCCTGCACATTCTCCCCGTGTCTGCGTGGGTTTCCCCGGGTTCTCCGGTTTCCTCCCTCAAGTCCCAAAAGACGCGCTTATTAGGTAATTTGGACAATCTTAATTCTCTTCCGTGTACCGAACAGGTGCCGGAATGTGGCTTTTCACAGTAACTTCATTGCAGTGCTTGTGTAAGCTGACTTGTGACAATAAAGATTATTATTATTATTTATTATTATTATTATTATTATTATTATACCTGTGAACAGGTCAGAGGTGGGTACATCGGCGACTGGAAGGTCCCTTGCCTGCAAACCAATAAGATTCTGCCTATGGAATAGATATTAGAAATAGAAATTCTGGATACGGTCTGCACTGTGTTGGAATCTACTCAAATATTTTAATCACCCGATGAAAGGCTTTCCTCAGGTTAAGTACAAAGAACACGAATATGAATCTCTCCATACCTTCCACATTGTCTAACATTTCACATTACCACATCACACAATGCGTGGCTCCTAATGGAATAATATTTCTCTGCACAATTGCAACAGCTTGGGAATCATCATGTTCCATTCAGCATTTAATTATTTCTATGTCCAGCTATAACTCTTCATCCCAATCATCTGTCCTTTGAATTATACAATAAGGGATTCAGTTTTTGACAACCAATTCCTAATCTCGTTCAACCTGTTACAGAGAAATGAAACAATGCAGAACAGAGGGAAATGAAATATAATTTCTGGTAAATTAAAACACATTTTTGCGTCTAACAAATGCATATTTTTCGATATCTCAATCCTACCTGCTTGCTCCTTCATGCCACACCCCCGAATCTCTTCCTTTGGGAAATAGACTCATGAATTTTAAATCTACCTTTATACCAGATTTTACAGGATGGTGGTGGCTCAATTCTCTGGCCTGGAAATCGGAGGCAATATTACCTCCACTGGTCATGTAAGATCTGGCTTTAGTGTTGATTGGGCAGTTACGTGCCTGCAGTCATGGCTTCCACTCCTCTAGGGAGGAGGCTCCACTCCCAAGAGCTACCCACCTATTTGGAACTGCAGCCAGTACTGGAACAGCCACCATGAGGAGGACCCCAGAATGAAGCTTAGTTGGGCCAGACTGGCTGGGGCCTTCAGGGGTTGTGGTCCTCCAGTGGGGCAAGCCCACAGGGTGCCCAATCAAGGGCGGCAGGGTAGCACAATAGTTAGTACTGCTGCTTCAGAGCGCTAGGGTCCCAGGTTGGATTTCCGGCTTGGGTCACTGTCTGTGCGTAGTCTGCACGTTCTCCCCATGTCTGCGTGGGTTTCCTCCTGGTGCGAGGTTGACTTCCACAAAGCGCAAAATCCATGTTTTTTAGTGAATTGGACATTCTGAATTCTCCCTCAGTGTTCCCGAACAGGCGCCGGAGTGTGGCGACTAGGGGATTTTTCACAGTAACTGCATTGCAATATTAACGTAAGCCTACTTGTGATAATAATAAAGATTATTATCAGAGGTCCACCTTCAAGCCTGAGCGTGTAGGGTGCAACCTCCCACAGTTTTATTTGGCAGCCTCCCTACATGACAGAGAGATTATCCCCGGCTTATCAAAAAAGGCTCTTAAGTGGCCTCAATGGTCCAAGGGCAGGCGTCACATCACCCCTTTCCCCACCACTGGTAAAGTAACAACAGTGGTGGGAATGCATGGGCATCATCCAACATGGCTTTATGCCCCCTTCCTCCTCCCCACCTCCCAGTACACTTCTCGGGTCCAATAAAATCATGGCCACTGACCTCAAGCGATTCCCCAATTCTATTATGCTCAGAACGTAAGAGTTTCAAAGCTAAGCAGGTCCATTTTTTTATTTTCTGCAGAGTTATGCATTGCAATCCCTGCCTTAATGATCAGTCAATTTCTCCAAGTCAAAAATATGTGCACTGGCTGATGAATGTGCATCAAAACATAATCCCAACGCACAAAAAATAATTGCTACTGCCTGCTGCAACAGTATAAATAGCTATAATTAAAAGTTTACATTCTGTAAATATCAGCGCACTTTCAGTGCCGGAGGTAAATTTTCAATCCTAATGATTGTTACATTCAGGAACAAAATTTTGGCTGGTTAGAAGAAAAGAAAAAAAATGAGGAAAATAAATAAATCCCTGGATTAGATACATTCATCAAAATACAAACATTTAACCTTGACAATTTATAAAAGTGACCTGCAGAATTTGCCTGCTTCTCTGTGCCTGCTCGCTTGTGGAGCAGAACATTTCCATTTCATAACTAAGTTACTGTATAGCTGAAAAAGAGACATGCCGTTGAAACTTCTAATCTTGCACTCATCAGGACAGGCACGAGAATGCAAAATTTTAAAGGCAGACACAATTTATACTGTATGAGAAAAGGGGGCTAGTTTGTGGATAAATTAACATTGATTTGTTGAGACACTTCCATGGAGAATGCACCAGGAAACTATTGTTCCCCAAGCTTCTGCTTAATTCAGAAAAGGTGCAATGCCTGGACATGTTCCTTTTGCTTGCTGAAGGCAGGGCTCTTCATATGAATATATGTAGCTTTCAGCAAGTGTAAGTGAGCCAAATTATCTTAAATTGTTATTATTGCCATTCCTATCAGATTCAGGATTGTTCAGTAAGTACTATCCAATCTAAATGACTTGGATGAGTAAGTGGAAGATGGGTTAGTGAGTTTGCCGATGACACGAAGGTTGGAGGAGTTGTAGATAGTGTTGAGGGCTGTTGCAGGTTACAACAGGACATTGACAGGATGCAGAGCTGGGCTGAGAAGTGGCATGGAGTTTACCCTAAATAAATGTGATTCATTTTGGAAGGTCGAATTTGAATGCTAAATACAGGGTTAAAGGCAGGATTCTTGGAAGTGTGGAGGGACGGAGGGATCTTGGAGTCCACGTACAAAGATCCCTCAAAGTTGCCACCCAGGTTCATAGGGTTGTTAAGAAGACATAAGGAGTGTTGGCTTTCATTAACAGGGGGATTGAGTTTCAGAGTCGCCAGGTTTTGCTGCAGCTTTAGACCACACTTGGAATACTGTGTCCAGTTCTGGTCGCCTCATTATAGGAATGACGTGGATGCTTTGGAGAGGGTACAGAGGAGATTTAACAGGATGCTGCCTGGACTGGAGGGCATGTCTTTTGAAGAAAGATTGAGGGAGCGAGGGTTTTTCTCACTGAAGCGAAGAAGGAAGAGAGGTGACTTGATAGAGGTGTACAAGCTGATGAGGCATGGATAGAGTGGATAGCCAGCGACTTTTCCGCAGGGCGGAAATGGCTGTTACGAAGGGACATAATTTTAAGGTGATTGGAGGAAGGTACAGGGGAGATGTCAGAGATAGGGGGCGCGATTCTCCGCTTCCCACGTCGGGTGGGAGAATCGCGGGTGGGCTGGGCGACTCACGATACGCCGCCCTGGCGATTCTCTCACTCCCCACTCGGATGAATCGCCGCTCGCCGTTTTTCACGGCAACCGGCGATTCTCTGGCCCGAATGGGCCGAGCGGCTTGACATTCCCGACCGGTTCACGACGGTGGCAAACACACCTAGTCGCTGCCGTCGTGAACATGGTGGCAAATGCTCATTTGTGGCTTGTGGGGGGTGGAGAGGGGAGTGAGCACCACAGCCGTGCTCGGGAGGGGACTGGCCCGCGATTGGTGCACACCGATCGTTGGCCGGCGTCTCCAAGAGACGCACCCTTTCCCCTCCGCCGCCCCGCAAGATCAAGCCGCCACGTCTTGCGGGGCAGTGGAGGGGAAGACGACAACCGCACGTGCGTGGGTTGGAGCCGGAAGCCTTTGTGACATCAGCCGCGCATGCGCGGGTTGGAGCCAGCCAACCTGCGCATGCGCGGCTGACGTCACGAAGGCGCCGCCGTTGCGTCATTCTCGGCGTGCCTACTTGACGCAAGTGTCAAGGTCTGGCGGCCGAGATGTACGGAGCGCCGCTACTAGCCCCATGAGGGGGGGGGGGGGTGAATAGGGTGCGAGGAGTGGCCTTCCCGATGCTGTGCGGGAGCAGAGAATTCCGCCCAGGTTCTTTACACAGAGAGTGGTGGGTGCGTGGAATCCACTGCCAGCAGAGGTGGTGGAGTCAGAGTCATTAGGGACATTTTAGCGACTCTTGGACAGGCACATGGACAGCAGTAAATTGAAGGGTGTAGGTTAGGTTGATCTTGGATTAGGATAAATGGTCAGCACAACATCGTGGGACGAAGGGCCTGTACTGTTCTATGTTTTAATCGCAGAATCGCATCTAATGTTAAACACCATGGGCAGGATTCTCCGACCCCCCGCAGGGTCGGAGAATCGCCCGGGGCCGGCGTCAACCTGCCCCCGCCGTGTCCCGAATTCTCCGCCACCTGAGATTCGGTGGTGGCGGGAATCACGCCGCGCTGGTCGGCGGGCCCCCCGTCGGCGATTCTCTGGCCCACGATGGGCCGAAGTCCCGCCGCTGACAAGCCTCTTCCGCTGGAGGGAATCAAAACACCTACCTGACCGGCGGGATTGGCGGCGCAGGCGGACACCGGGGTCCTGGGGGGAGGCGCAGGGCGATCTGACCCCGGGGGGGGCCCCCACAGTGGCCTGGCTCGCGATCGGGGCCCACCGATCGGCCGGCGGGCCTGTGCCCAATTCACGTTGGCTGAGTACAATCAGTACCTTACGTATTGCAAACGGCCATGGGACATACTGTTTGATATAATCACCCAGCCATTTGGATATATGGTCTACCTATCTGGCTTTGGATTCGCACTGAAATCCATAATCACATTTCTTATTTGTGGGGTTATTGTACATTAGGCACTTAAGCAATTAATTTGGATGTGTGTTGGTTTTGCACGGCCTGAGTTCTTAATAGATTGGATTCCATTTGGAAAGGAAATTGCTCAATTGTGGTTATTAACAGATGAGAAATTCTTCAACAAAGTTTTTATTAATAAATTTAGAGTAGCCAATTATTTTTCTTTTCCAATTAAGGGGCAATTTAGTGTGGCCAATCCACCTAACCAGCACATCTTTGGGTTGTGGGGGTGAAACCCACGCAGACATGGGGAGAATGTGCAAGCTCCACACGTACAGTGATCCAGGACTGGGATTCGAACCCGGCTCCTCAGCGCCGCAGTCCCGGTGCTAACCACTGCACCACATACCCCCCCCTTCACCAAAGTTAACATGAATATGAACGTCACTGGATGACTTAATTGTGCTTAAGTTTGAAGTGTTAACACGGCCGTGATTTCCCTGGAGATGTTAAATATGCAAAATGCATTTGAATATTGGACACATTATTGCTGAGTTAAAGCTGACCTCACAATAATATTTTCATGCCACATTTAGGGGAGATACAAAATGATTTGTGCATTTTTTTGGGCTTTGTTGTTAAGATTATCTTGTGTTGTGGACAAATTACCCTTGGGAGGAGCTTTTAAAGTTATCATCCAGTTCCTCGTGTTTCAGAGGTTAAGTGAAGAGATGTACAATTTATTTTTATTCTTAATGGAAACTATTTCCCTGTTTGAAGGGAGACCATGACATGTTCTATTTGGAACTCATATTACTGTCCTGCATGAAAGCAACCAAAGTAAAAGTAGGAACTGGAATATGTGAATCAGAAAAATCCCTTGTGAATACTGCCTATTTAATGTATCTTCAAGACTGTATCCTGGTATAGTCTTAGATATATTTGAAAAATGCTGACATGGTCTGAGGCTCCGATTGTCCACACATTATATTTTACTTTTAAGTTGATGCAAGTAGAGCCAGCACATCTGCTAGCAAAGGGAAACATGTGCAACTTTGATGAAACAGTCTACATTTGGTTCCTCAACTTTGCCCTTTCCTCAATGTTGCATGGTCAAGCACAGAACCTTACATTTATCAACAACTTAAACTTTCCTTTTCAAATTCTTATCTTCTCAGGTCCAGCTTGATGTGTTATCTAAGTTGGTCTAACATCGACTGCAACTGGATGCAGTGAAACTAGAAACAGGCTTGCGACATAGGAGATGGTCCAACACTGTTTTATTGAACTTGCTGATTGCTGTACATAATCTGCTGTGGGTTGACACTCTATTAATCTAACTGATAACCTCCTACTGGATTGACCAAACTAGCTCTCTACCAAATGGAGATGATGCTCACAGGCTTGTGCACTCTAACTATCTCAGTAGCTGTGTCTGGTGAGAGAGGGAGAGTTGTAATGCCCTGTGGGCTTTATAGTGGTGGTGTCCTGTCTGGTGATTGGTTGTTCTGTGTCGTGTGTGTTCGTTGGTTATCCTGTGTGTCAATCACTGCCTCTGCATCTCATTATATACATGAGTGGATATTATGACACAGCTGATGAATTTATTTGCTCTGGAGAATAAAGACCATTAGCTGATAATTGACCGGAGCCAAAATAGTCAAATTCATTCACTCAACATAGAATCCCTACAGAGCATAAGGAGGCCATTTGGCCAGTCATGTCTACTCCAACCCTCTAAAAGAGCACCCTCCCTAGATTCCCACCCTATCCCCGTAAACCCACCTAACCTGTACATCATTGGATACAAAGGGGCAATTTAGCATGGCCAAGCTAGCTAACTGGCACATCTTTGTACTGTGGGAAGAAACCGGAACACCAGGAGGAAACCCACGCAGACATGGGGAAGAACATGCAAACTCTACACAGTCAGTTACCCAAGGCTGGATTCAAACCCGGGTCCCTGGTGCTGTAAGGCAGAAATGCTTGCCACTGTTTTGGGGGCCTCGGAGATCAGGACGCGATTTAAAAATGGCGTCCCAATCTCTGGCTACAACAGAGAGCTCCGGTGAGCCCATGTGTACAAATAGGGGCTATGTGCGGCCTTGACCGCACGATACCCGTTCAGGCCCCTTGATTCAACGTTGAATAGCCATGTGTTTCTTGGCTCTGTGAGTGCCGAGAAAAACGCGTCTAAACGCACTCGCTAGGGACCTTGGTTCCCTTTTGGGAGAATCGCACCCATTGTGGGAGTAAATTCAAAGTATTTGCCAATTGGGCAAAACATGTTAAAGTGTAGCCAAAACAGATATAATCATGGTTCATCTTGGCCTACCATTAACATTATACTGTATGATGGAGTGACTCCACTCTACAGTAATGAACTTCTGTCTCTGATATTTTAACAGACAACAGTGCCAGATTGCTGAGACTAGTACAGATTTGGAAAACAAGATAACGGCAAATCATGCAAACAATTAATCATTATACAGCTATCGTTACAATTTTAAACAGAACCACCACCAGAAATCAAACAAATTTTGCAGTGGAACTGCACAATAATTTAGCTTGCGCTTTCATGTTTTCACTTCAAACATATGGCACCAATGATCAGGAAGTTGGTTGAAGCGGGTGCTATTTAAAATAAATCCCATACGCGAGTAAGGTAAGTCGCTGCAAAGTCATTTTTTGGCTACTGAGAATTTTTGGAGCCATTTTGACCAACTTAATTTTTAGGGCCCACTACCAGTTTGCTGGTTTGGTTCCACTTTTGTGATTAAACTCAGGCTTTTGACATTCCTTCTAGGCCCAGAAATGGAACTGCAGGAATTTCCACCTATTTGCATTTCGCAAGATAATAAAAGTGACTCAGCAAGGGTGTTGTTGAGATCGAAAGAGCCTGCTGCACAATATTTAATTCATATTTACATCTTGTTCATTTTTACTGCAGTGCCCACAGACACAGGTGATTGAAAAGGAAGCCAAGCCACACTGCTCATGCACCACATCAAATCCACGGAAAAGACAATTTCATCAGTGATGCACAATCAATGGACACGAAACGGAAATAAAGTCCAAACAATAGGCTTTAATACACAAGAAGTGGACCCGGCAGCAGACGTACAGAAGAATGGCAGACTGTCGGGGAACACGGGTTCTTATACCCTGCCTCATAGGCGGAGCTACTTACCTCTCAGCCAATCGGCTGAGAGGCACATGACATACCTGGGCCAATGGGCAGCGAGTCCTCTGCACCAATGACAGCTCACACTTCCAGGTACCGTAATACCCCTAGTCATACTACCACAATCAGACAAAATAAGAAAATTTCCATACCCCCATCAATTGCAGCTGTACCTGACAACAACACAATTACACATTCATGGTAACTTAAGTATATATAATGTATAGAAGCAATTAAGAATTCAGCAGCTGACCTTTGTATGAATAACTGAAGGGAGTTTCAATTAAAGTAAATGTTTCTATCCCTGGGCCTAAATATGCTGATACATATTGTACAGCATGTGTCGTGTTTCCTGATTAGAAATATTCAGTTCATGTTTTTGCTTTTCTTCTTTTATTAATGTTAGGTTTTCTAAAAGGTATTCATGAAGCGATTTCTTGACAGATAGGCAAATCAAAGAACTGTGAGGCAAAATGTCACTGGAGGTGAAGTAAACCTGAAAGGAAAAGATCCTTACCGGATCTCTAAACACAGTCTTACTGCAATTCGTTCCAACTAAGAAGGGCAATTTTGGAAGTTCCGCCAATTTCCAGCACCCCCATCTTCAGCCTGACTCACTGTTCAAGTGAATAAATGATGATCTAAAGCCACACGAGCAGCGTAAATTAATCCCCGTTGACTTAATTTGTCTGAAAATTTTCCTGCACTGCCAGATTCTGACTAACAGCTCTGACCTCTACTTCTCTATTTGAGGGTAATCTGAAGCTTAAGTCTATCAAAGCCAACTAATTACAGAGAGTTTATAATACCTCTTTAAGTAGTCTGCATTGATATTAATATTTATCAGCAGCTTTTATTTAATTTTGTGGACGTGAATACTCAAAGAATAAGCTGAATATATCGGGCGCGATTCTCCAGAAACATTACCAAGTGCTGTAGCGAGCAGGAATTGCTGCAAGTTTCCCGACGCTCGGCCTGGTGAGGCCGGCAACACTAATCAACGTCAATTGGTCCACTTAGCGAGGCCTCACAAGCTTCCCACCCCGAATGCTGGCTCGCCAGCTGATTGACTGGGACCGCGTTCGCCAGCCCTCTGCGAACAACGCGAGCAGCATTTAGGCTGCAGTTGCTCAGCCAACCCTAGCCAGCTCGCAACAATGGCGCCGAGGAGATTCGGTGATGCTGACCTGGGGAGGCTCCTATGCTGCCTGGGCTGAGGTGGTGGCAGCGGTCAACTCGGGCAGTGTGGCCAGGAGGGCTAGCCTCCAGTGTCGGAAGAAGGTCCACAACCTTCACTGGGCAGCCAGAGCTAGTAGACATCCATCCCCCAACACCCCCACCATCTCCCTCCCCCTTCAGCACTCCCTCTATCCACCCCTTCAACCCTCCCTCCACCCCAACCCTCCCTTCATACAGCCCCACCCACAGCACCTCCCTCCCCCACACTCCCATGGCAGCCCACCTCTGTGGAGGGTCCCTCACCCCCGCCGAGCACTGGGGTAGCAAGCCCAGTGCCCCAGGGCTCTTTGCCAATTAGCAAAGATGGCTACTCCCCTCCTCGACTCCCCACTGAAGCACTTCCGTACGGCTCACGTTTTTAAAAAGGAGCACTAATCAGTGCCAGCGTGAGCACTTGCTGGAGAGGCCGGTAAATGACAGGAGGCCATTGGATGACAGGTGGCTCTCATTGATTGTATGGAAATGGGGCTTAAGTGGTCATAATTGGTTTCTCACCACGCTTTGGGGATATTTTCCAAATTCACCTACGGAGGCGGGCCGGTTGCATTGCAAACTGTTTGGTGCCTGAAGCTGTTCCTGTTTTTGGCCTCTCCCGCTATTTACCGGCCCCGTTACGCCTGAGCACGAGTGTAACGATGCCGGGAGATCGAGCCCATCGTGTTAAGTTATTCCTCCTTTTGTAACACCATGTGATTGTGAAGTTTTATTCCTTCAATGTTCTTGTGCATAGTTTAGTTCAGGAGTACGATTAGATTTCCAAATTAGTGGCGCTAGGAATGGACATCAAACGTGAGATCGGGTCCGACGTCGATCCCGCGATTCTCCGGTCCCCAGAGAATTGCCGCCAATCGGGCCCGAGCGGCTGCCGGTCGGGGGCCATTGAAAGAGGCCCCCACAGCGATTCTCCAAATGCAGCTGGCCAAATTCCCGCCGGCGTGGTTCTCTCATGGTTATACCCGGCAGGCACTCGGCATGGCGGCTGTGGACTCAGTCCGCACCCTACGGGGGGGGGGGGGGCACGGGGGGGGGGGGAATCATTCACTGGGGTGGGGGGGGGGCCCAAAGGATGGCCAGCCTATCGATTGGGGGCCACCGATCCGTGGGCGCGCGCGATCTGGGGCGGGCCTATCTTCTTGGTGCCAGTCCGCAGTGGGGGTCCGCCATGTCGCGCGGGGCGGCATGCGCGGACCCCCGACCGGAAGTGCAGGGCCCCGTTTTGGCAGCCAGAGCTGTGAGGAGACCTCCAGGACCCTGCTAGCCCCCTGCAAATCTTTCTCCAGCTACGTCCAGAGTGATTCAGGCCCTTTTTTGGCGCCGATGCCACTGCGCATGCCTATTGGGGCCAGATTTGCTGATTCTGAGGCCGTGTTGACGCCGTCGAGAAATGCGATGGTGTTTCCGACGGCATCAACACTTAGCTTCAGGATCACAGAATCCCGCCCAAGTTATTACGGCAATCGGCATAGGTTTCATAGACTCATCGAATTTATGGTGCACAAGGAGGCCATTCGGCCCTTTGAGCATGCACCGGCCCTTGGAAAGAGCACCCTACTGAAGCCCACACCTCCACCCAATCCCAGTAACGCCACCTAACCTTTCTTGGGCACTGAGGGCAATTTAGAAAAACCCATGCAGACACGGGGTGGAAGTGCAAACTCCACACAGACAGTCACCCGAGGTGAGAATTGAACCCGGGTCCCAGGAGCTGTGAGGCAGCAGTGCTAACCACTGAGCCACCCTGCTGCTCCATCATCATTAGAATTTTAATTCCAGACTTTTTTTAATTGAATTCAAATTTCACCATCTGCCATGACGGTATTCGAACCCGGGACCCCAGAGCTTTTCCCTGGGTCGCTGGATTACTAATGCACTGACATTACCACTGCACCTTGTAACTAATTGGAGGGACTGTTGGTTTCATCTCTCTCAACAGATTCACCCTGCACGGGGCCACCAGCACTTCATGTTTGAAGGCAGTATGTTGTGCCTGTCAATGAGGCTCTTGCATGCAAGGTGTTACTGTGTAGCAAGAGGTTCCTGCCATGAGAACTATGCCTCAAGCAACAGAATCATAGTCAGTCCTTCAAACATTCTTGAAATTCACCATTACCCACATGGTCATGAACCTTCCTTCTTAGGTTTGTAACAAGGGTGACTCTCATTCTCTACCTTCCTACCTGTCTTACCTTCATACCATCCAGCCGTATACCCAGAAAGTTTTAGTGATTGGACTTGATCAGAGAACCAGCCCTCCTCCTCTTCCTGCAGGGCAACCCCATTCCCACCACCTGCCCACAGTTTAAAAGCCAGTGTATAAAGTGCAAATGTTACTAAGTTAACGCTATTTGTCAAAGTTGGAGATTATTTAACGGCTCTGGAGAATCTGAATTGAGCCTGTCAAAATCTATCAAAGTTACATTGAAGCGAGGTGCTACTTTAGAAATTCCACTATATAATAGAAAATGGGAAATTGGGGTGGGGGATTATCCTTTGTAACTCTGGAATAGGGACATTAAAAGTCAGAAAGTGCTTCTCAATTACTCCTGCTGGGAAGTGCATGCGTATGAATGTGAAGTGACACAAATATATAGCTTGGCTGATGACCCCCCAACTGCTAATAATCACTGTCCAGACTCTCACTTCAAAAATAGTTATTTGAAACAGGTACTGAAAGACTGCTCCTGCCCATGGGAATAAGTAAAAGAAGGGAAAAAAGTTTGAAAAAAGGGAAGACAGTCAGAAAGAAACACAAATGGGAAAGTAAAATATTCACCAAATCCAGCTGGTATAATGATCCAAATAAAGAACTTAAATGTGCCAACTAGCTGCATGTTCATTGCCTCACAGTTCCAAACAATCCTCTAGCATAAATAGCCCAGTGACCAGAAAATTAACTGGACCAGTCTCTGACATAATATGGTCATAGTTAGGAAATTCTGTAGCAAGCAACTCACCTTCTTACTGCCCGAAGCCTGTCCACCCTCTACAAGGCACAAGTCAGCAGTGTGATGGAATACTCTCCACTTGCCTGGATGAATGTGGCTCCAACAACTCTCAAGAAGCTTGACATCATCCTGGACAAAGCAACCACCTTGATTAGCGCTCCCTCTACTACCAGCCACCAATGCACCGTGGTAGCAGTGAGCACCAAATAGAAGACGCACGAGAGCAACTCGCCAAGGCCTCTTCAAAAGTCCTTGCAAATCTGTGATCTCAACCACCATGGAAACACCACAACGTGTGTCCAAGTGCTCCAAGTCACATGGCATCATAAAGTGAAAGTTTACCACTGTTTCTTCACTGTCGCTGAGTGAAAATCCTGTCACTCCAGGAACTGTGTGTATCCATCCCACAGAGATTACACTGGTTTAGAAGGAAGTGCACCATCAGTTTGTCAGAGGCAATTAGGGATGGGTGATAAATGTAGGGCAGTAAATGCCAGTGATGTCTATGTCTCATAACTCAACAAACATCACTTACAATCATAAATCATAGTATAGTA
Organism: Scyliorhinus canicula; assembly: GCF_902713615.1. Classification (NCBI taxonomy): domain Eukaryota; kingdom Metazoa; phylum Chordata; class Chondrichthyes; order Carcharhiniformes; family Scyliorhinidae; genus Scyliorhinus; species Scyliorhinus canicula. The sequence goes on from NC_052154.1 coordinate 22,959,312, forward strand.
CCGAGTGAAAGGAGGTAATTCGGCCCATCAAGTCTATTCAATTCTTGATCTAAAGCATTCTATTTAAAAAACAACCTGAGCAATTCTTACTTGAGGAAAAGCAGCACGAATGGAATGCACGGACTGAAAAATGGTCCCAATGGCAATATCCCTTCTTTTTGCTGTGTGCGGCTGGCTGGTCATGCTGTGCGGCCTCTTTGAAATTGATACTCAGTCACGCATGCACTCATCTTGAAGGGAATATTACCTCTGGTCGACTGTTCTTTGTGTGGCACATTGCAGACAACCGCACACCTGCAGAGCTTAGAGAGAATATTGATTGTTTGCTCATCGGCCTAGAAACCACAATGATCTGGTGTCCGCCATCTTGAATGGAGTCCACCAGTTGGCGGTCAATGCGCTGCGACAGGAGCACGTTTGACATGGGCCAGTCTTAATCTGGTGAGCTGTATCAGGACAACTGTTAGGTGTCCTGTAGCTTACTGGTTCGATACAAGGTCAGAACCTCAAAATTGTGGCCTTCTCTGCACCATTACGATGGCCAACTGGGTGGTGCGTTCTGTTCTTTGGTCCCGTTAATGTTAACAATAAACCCTAAGTTCTCAATTGCTCAATTGGATCATTTATCACATAGTACATTAACTCTAGTAACTGACTGCCAAATTTCACAGAAGATAGTAACTTATCCATTTATTTTGTATAAAATCCATATTCTTTCAGTGTTTCCTTGTTATTGCAATGCTGAATCAATGATTAAATAACAATTTTCTGCAGATAGAAGCACTTTCAAAGCAAAGCACTTGCTTCTTTCTGTGTCACACAGTTATATTTGTTAATTAACTCATCCTTGTGAAGATGAATCTCTCAGCAAAGGACTTGTCCCTACAGCACTCAGAAAACTGATGCACCACGAGAGAAAAAGCACTCAACAACTTTTGTCAGCCATGGGCACCATCATTACTTCCATTTCTCGCGGCCAATCTGTATCATGATTAATTTCCTAAAACAGCTCCGGTCAGGTTTTGCGGCTTTGAAAGATCGCCGGCAGCAAACCTCGGCTAGTACTGCTTTAGGAAATCAATTATAGCTTCCTTCATCCAAAACTAAAATGCATGTCAAATTACCAGACAGATGTGTCTCCTGACGATAGTCTGAATTGAGTTAGCTGAATGGGTACATTCTCAAAAATTACTGTTCTGGACAGTGCTGACTGACTTGTCCATTGGATGCGAGCATAATCCTGAAATAAGCATGTTATTTACATAGAATTTGCAGGATACAAACAGACCATTCAGCCCAACTGGGCTATGCTGGTGTTTATACTCCACATGTGTCTCCTCCCACTCTACATCAACTAACCCTTTAAGTATATCTCTCTATCCCTTCCTCTCTCAGGTACTCATTAAGCTTCTTGTTAAATGCTTCAACTACACTTTCTGATAACAATCCTCATGCTCCAACTATTTTTGCTGCAAGTTCTCCTAAATTCTCTATTAGATTTATTAGTGTCTGTCTCATATTTATGATTCATTTTTTTGGACTCTGGACAAGGAGAAGCATTTGCTCTGCATGAATTCCATCATAATTTTGAAAATCTATGTGCGGTCACATCCCCCCACCTCCTCTTCTCTGGCGAGACACAACCTTGTTGGCAGGGAGCAATAGTTATTCATTTCTTAGCATTCAATTCCAATCCAAATGTATGAATGGAGAGTTTGATGGATGCAATTTTTTTTTTTGCAAGACAACAATTTCTCTGATTGCCATGTGTAACAGCATTGTGAATAAGTTGGAACAGTATCCCAATTTTTGTATTTACTGGTGGTATTGCAACTATATTGCTGCACATAGTGATGATCATAAACAAACAGAGTAACTTTAATACTTCGGTGCTTTGACCAAATGAATAACATAAGTGTCCTTGTGGTTTCTGTTCTAATCTCCCAAAGTATCTATAATTTAAAGCTCAAGGTTAATGCCCCAGAAAGAAAAACCTCAGCAAGTGTATATATATATATGTATATACATGCATATACGTATATATAATATGTATATACATATATATTTTAAACTGATTTCAACTTCCAATGTTTCAGTCTTTGAAAGAAAGCAAGCTGTCAGATCTCAACGCAGAATTGTTTCACACAAGCCCATATTTGCAACTTAATCAATCCTTTACTTTATCAATTTTATTATAATAGTGTTAGCCATCTGGGAGGATCAGTCAGTGACTTGCGGTGACCTGCACCACAGCAAGGAGTATTCCTGAAAGAGCGTGCTTGACTTTTATTTTGCACAGCCGAGTGTCTATTGGAATTCATCTTGCTTTTACATTGCAACAGTTAGGCTGCAACACTTCTGGTCGAGGAGAAGAATGGCGGAGCAGACTCAATGGGCTGAATGGCCTAATTCTGCTCCCAGATCTTATGGTCTTATCAACATTGCACCTCCCGATCCTCATTTCTCAATGACCCGAAGTCTATCTTTTTGGATTTAGCTTTCTACTTAAATGTAGATTTTATCTGAACGGTGATTGAAGATTTAAACCTGGTGCGATTTGGGGCACCCCCTCACAGGAAACCTCACCACTCAGTACAGTTCAAATCAGATTTTTTAAATCTTATCGATAAGAACATAGAACATAGAACAGTACAGCACAGAACAGGCCCTTCGGCCCTCGATGTTGTGCCGAGCAATGATCACCCTACTCAAACCCACGTATCCACCCTATACCCGTAACCCAACAACCCCTCCCCCTTAACCTTACTTTTTAGGACACTACGGGCAATTTAGCATGGCCAATCCACCTAACCCGCACATCTTTGGACTGTGGGAGGAAACCGGAGCACCCGGAGGAAACCCACGCACACACGGGGAGGACGTGCAGACTCCGCACAGACAGTGACCCAGCCGGGAATCGAACCTGGGACCCTGGAGCTGTGAAGCATTTATGCTAACCACCATGCTACCGTGCCGCCCCAAAGCTTTTGTTCTGGTTGCCAGATGGTACATGAGTGACCACTCCTGACCCCAGTTGAGCTCTAACCTAATACTGCCCATACTAGGGTAGGAATTGTAAGAGTCGAGTCTCAGAGGTCCACTTTCAACTCGCGCTACTTGTCTCTGGCCAACTGGTGGGTCACAGGTTTATCACTTTACGTACATGCACAGCCTCACAGTGATAAATATTCTTAAGTACCGTAAGCAGTGCCCAACAATGCCTACGTTTCTTAACAAACTACCAATAGCATTTGAATGTCGGCTGTCTCTTCACAGGTACGAGATCCATCAATCATCTTACACCACCAAGTTCCGGGATAAATTCAACAACACTAATTATGAGTAAATATACTCACCCAGTATTCGGGTGGCATCAAACGACCGATCGGACCCTGCTCGCAGCGCAAAACTGTCAGCCGAAATGAATCCAGAAGAATCATTTAACACTTGAATAGGCTTCAAAATCAAATGGTTCATTATGCTAGCAGGGAGCTGTCTTCTGGGCATCTGTCCACCGAGCACAGACAATCATGAACATTTATACAGCTATAGAAACAGCTACATAGCCCATGTCGGCTGTTCATAACAAGTATTGGTTGCTAGCCAGCGTGGGGCTGTGTGGTCTGCTCAACAACAGGTGGAAGTCCCCCTTATCAACTATCCTTGGGGTCTGTGGTTCTGTACTACAAGCAGCATTCCTCAGAAGAAGCTTCTGATAAGCGATGTCCCACTGAATAAGCCATTCCCATATATGTCTGTGCGAATGAACAAGGTTTCACAAATGGTCAAGTCCATTAGACACAAACCCCATGATGCCTCACAAACTGCTATGTTTCACTTTGAAGCAGGTTTTAGGATTATATGCGATTTTAGCGTGCATCATGGTATGTATGTTAGTATGTGTGTATAATGATAGTTAGCGTGTGTGCATTATTACTGTGTATATGTGTTTAGTGTGTGTCTATAGATTGATTGCATATCCACGCACAACATATACATATTGCAGGTACCTCTGCCCTGGCCCCCATGCCTACATTGGGCCCCTGGTTACTCCATCGGACAGATGTGCAACTGGAGTGAGCTCCAGAAGCCTCAAAATCATCTGACACTGCCAGTCCTGGAGGCCCGCCATTGCCTGAACCATGCAGTTAAAACCCTTAGCCATGGTCAGCCATAGGGGCAGCAGGGTAGCATGGTGGTTAGCATAAATGCTTCACAGCTCCAGGGTCCCAGGTTCGATTCCCGGCTGGGTCACTGTCTGTGTGGAGTCTGCACATCCTCCCCCTGTGTGCGTGGGTTTTCTCCGGGTGCTCCGGTTTCCTCCCACAGTCCAAAGATGTGCGGGTTAGGTGGATTGGCCATGCTAAATTGCCCGTAGTGTCCTAATAAAAAGTAAGGTTGGGGGGGGGGGTTGTTGGGTTACGGGTATAGGGTGCATACGTGGGTTTGAGTAGGGTGATCATGGCTCGGCACAACATTGAGGGCCGAAGGGCCTGTTCTGTGCTGTACTGTTCTATGTTCTATGGTCCTCAGGGACTGAGCCATACTTTGGTCATGGTTCTGACCACTTGCCCCAGGCTTTCCACTGTGGACACCATTCTTGCAGCATTGGTGTGGGTGCCATGCACTGCCGGAAACCAATCCTGTGTCAGAAAGCTTTGGGACTCCGCCATTCGGTCTTGTAGTCGCAGGAGTGCCAATGATAACCCTTCCTGGCATTCAGGGCTCTGCTTTTGCATCTCCAGCATCTGAGGGAGCAGTGTGTCCAGAAGCACACAGCACCTGACTGGCACACAGTTGAGTCCTGGGATCCAGCAGACCTCCAACCATCCTGCTACTGCCTGATTTGCATCAGAGGTTGTGCGGTGCTCACCAGACTGTTACCCAGAAGCCTGCCTGCTAAGTTTGGCCACCGAGGTATGTGCCTCTGCGATGGTAGATGGTGCGGCTGATAGCTGTGACCCTTCACCCAAGTCCTTCTCTGAGATTTCCTCCGAGTTCGTGTTGAGGGTGATTGGGTCGGGGGCAGGGGGTGGGAGGACTGGTGCTAGATGGGCCAGGCTCTTCGGTTGATATTCCCGCAAGGCAAGGGAAGCACGTGACTCGTTCAAGGGTTTGGACTTCAGTTGAGACTGGTCACCTGGATGAAGGCGCAGTGCCTCCTCAGTTTTCTCTCACAGGCCCACCTTGCTTTCAGTGCAGGCCCACTCCTGCTCCTTCTCTGTGAGCTCCATGGCTCTCTCCTCAAAAGGTGTCAGGATCTTCAACTCGGGCATCCCACCATCCTTTTTCTCTCACTCACTGTGGTTGTGGACGAGCTTCTCCTGTGGGATCACAAATGTGGATAATGTGAGATGAATGCCTGGCGGGCCAGTGGGGGATGACACCTGGCATGTGCAGACACTGCACTACACCTAAGCAGGGAGAGGTTCTGATAAGGAGTGCCAGGGGGCGTTTGAGGCTGTTGGTGGGAAATTGGATTCTGGGGCCCTTCGAGGTGATGGCATGTGTGATCGACATGACATTCTGGGGGGGCGGGGGGGGGGGTTGGAGTGGGGGTGGTGACTGAAGGGCGGAGTGCAGAGAAGAAACAGGGAGCACTTACCTTGACTGATCGGAGTAGATCATTCATCTTTATTCTGCATTGCACACCCCTCCTCTTGGTCAGGCTGCTGCCATTATTTCCCAGGCAGGATTTGTCACCTTGCTGAATGGCATCCCACCAGCCCGAAGGTACACTGTAGGCCGACTCACCTCCATGGCATCCAGCGAATGGGTGAGTGCTCTCTCCCTAAATCTATGAGCTGACTTCCTCGCTGCCATCCCCCTGGCTTGAATGGAAGTAAATGCTGTGGAGCTGTTTGTTTAACTTCATTGAAGTGCTCAGGTGAACTCCAGGACAGGTGAATCAGATCCTTTATGCCTCGGACACGCTGGGCTGGATTCTCCGAGCCTCCGCATCAAAATCACATTGGGCGCGGGGGCGGAGAATGGGCGTCTGCCCGGAAATCATGCCCGGTGCCGCCGAAGCAATTCTCCTGTCCCTGGAGAATGACTCGGGAATTGCGCGTGCGTGATCTACGTGCCCTCCCCCCCCCCCCCCCCCCGTGATTCTCCGTGCGTACTGGCCGGGTACCGACACCGTGGTTCTAATCATGTATCGGCCGAAAGGGAACTGCGGGTGGCGACTGCGGACTTAGTCCATGGCCACCCTGGTGTGGGGCGGGGGGATCAGGTACTAGGGGGCCTAATGGGCGTCCGGGGTTGGGGGGGGGGGGGGGGGGGGGATCGGGCGGGTAATATGGAGCGGCGCGGAGCTGATCATTGGGACCTTCTTTCCTGGTCCAGGTCCGCCGGCTGACTCCACCACGTCGCACGGGATGGCCGGTACAGGCTGCCGTCGTGCGCACGTGCGAATTCCCGACCTGAAGTGCGGGGCCCCGTATCTGCAGCCAGAACTGCGAGGAGCACTCCGGGGCCCTGCTAGCTCCCTGCAGATTGGAGAATCAGTCAGGACTTTCTTAAGGAAAGTCCAGAGTGAAACACCAGCGGTTTGGCGCTAGCGTGGGGACGTAGCCCCATTTTTGGAGAATCCAGCCCGATGTTTTTCACATGTTTAAAAGAAAACGTGCAAATTGCGGACCTGATTGCGCTGCCAGGGCCAGTGGGAAACACACTGATTTTCTCGCCAAACATGACACTATCAATTGGGACAATTCCACCATTGTTTTGAATCTGTATGAGAGCCAGACAGACTCAAAACCTTCATTCTGTTTATCTCTCCACAAATGCTGCTGGACCTGCTCAGTTTGCCAGTATTTCCTATTTTTAATTTCAGATTTCCAGCTTTCACAGTATTTTGTTCCTTTTTTTTTGCTTTGTTTTAGAACCTGTTTTTGCAAGATGACATAGCCCCTTCTACAAAATATAAGTGCTTTGCTGCTTTCTGCTCCCATTAAATATAATGACAGTGTGCATTGATTTTACTTTTGCTCCTCAGGACTCAGAGGAATACAACTTCTGTACAGCAAATAACTGAAATACGCTCCAAACAGTTTTAATCCTTATGAAGGGAATAGCAAACTTTCCGTTGAGGCCCCGTTGTGTCAGTATTCCTATCATCCATACCAGGAGCCGTGTCATGTCTTACATCCTTCTTCCAGTTCAAATGTTCAGTTTGAAGAAAGTAGGCGTCTCCAACTGGTCCAATTATCTGCTTTTGTTTTTATCTGGTGCAACAGTTCAAAAACATTCCATCTACCGGATCAACTGTCCTTACAATTTGTCCAATCAAGCTGCATATCACTACTGTTAATACAAAAAGATTTATGCTTGATTATTTTCCCATTTCTTCGTCAATGATACCTATACAGCAAGACTTTGGCGAACTCTGTCTTATTCAGACTGTAATGAGTGACAATAGGATAAGTGGATAGGATAATGAGCATAGAAATATTGTTCATGCTTCCACTCAGTCAAGCCAGCTAATTAACTCTCTGCATCAAGTAAGCAATGGTGGAAAGCCAATGTCATCTCTATGGCTATGTCGTGGGAATCCACTCCATGGTTCATTTCATAACACTTTTGATTGGGAAGTTGTATTTTACAGGCGAATCATAAAACACAATTAGGCACCGAGTTACACAAAAAGAGATCAGGGTAGTTGGTCAAAAGCCCGGTCAAAGAGATAGGTTTTAAGAATCTAAGGGTGGTAGAGGTGCAGAGATGTTTAGGGAATGAATTACAGAGCTTTGGCAGCTGATGGTTGTCATGTTCTGTAGACTGGTCGAAGTGAATGATGAACTACAGAATATTTAATTCAAATAATGTATTGTGGAACAACTGTGTAATAAATCAAATAATAAACTACTAACACTAATGAACTATTGTGGAACTACTGCAAAATATGTCTATCCTCGAGCATAACCTACTCCCAACCTCCAGGCCACAGGGTCATGTGACGAGTTTACACTGCCACCTAGTGATCGGAGGCCGTGGTTAACATTATGTACAAACTTGCCTTATGCATATTATCACCATGGTAGCATCTCCAATAATAGAGTATTTGAAATTAGGGGTGCTTAAGAGGCCATAATTAAAGGAGTTCCGTTATCTTGGGAATTTATAGGGATGTGGAAATTACAGAGATAGGAACGGGCTGAGGCCATGAAGGGACAAGGGTGAGAATTTTACCTCTGATGTCCACTGACAAGCATAAGGATTATTCAGTATTGAGAAATTAGCAGCTCGGATATACAGCTTGAGCTTCCCCTGTGTGATATGAGCAATGAGACCATTAACCAGTATGCCTGAAATTCTTCTATCTTTACTTTGACAAATATATTAATATGTTGAAAGCAAATGGGCTATTGTCTTTATTGAAACAGTGCATGATGGAATCCTAAGGGAACATGTTCTAATCATACAGCACAATCTCAGAGCAATGGAGCGTTCAGTCCAGTCTCAGCCCGAGCAGAGCAAGCACAAGTTTTGAGGCCACAATTACTGAACTGAAGCTCCGACAGTAAATATATCGTTTCCACCAAAACCCTGCATTCAAATTGCTTTCTCACTGAGCCAGATCTCAAGATTCAAAGCAGAACCTGGTTCGATCTGGTTTGCAGCAACAAGATTTTTACATTTATAACACTCTTTTCATTTTGCCTTTGAAACTCGGTGTAGCAGAGATGGAGGAGGTAGACCCTACCCTTGCAGATTCTTAACTAAGAGTGGTAGCTTTCATGTGATTGGAGGTCAGGTTGAACACTGGGAGTCAGAGTGGAACAAAGGCTCAGCCTTAGCAATGACGGCATGAGCAGGTTTTACAAAGGGTTGCATCGTGATCATTAGCAGTGCTATCACATGTCGAGAAGCAGACCCCATGCAACTGTACTTTTACAGCATCTTTCGTCAATAACAGCAAGTTTCTTACAGGGAGGGCCATAGTCTACATTTGGTTAAGAAATAAATCATAAATTATCAAAGACTAGCAAGAAAATGCCAGGAGGTCAGCCATGTAAGTAAAAGAAAGACAGGATAACATTTTAGATCAGATCCTTTGTCAGAACCATTCTAAATACTAATGGAGGATGCCGACCTAATAGGTTAAACTGTTGTTGATTGTTTAAAATGCTTGTCTTCTGAAGTGCATTCAAAACATTTTCTATTTTATTTCTGATTATTGATGACATTTACCATTCTCGGCGGGAGCGGCCTGGGTCAGCAGGAGTCAGCTGACTTACGGGAGTGCAATGGGGGAGTGGGGGGGTCAAGCAATTGCTTGGCCGCGGGAGTGGGGGGGGAGGGGGTTGGTGCTGTACTGACTGAGGGGGAGCTGGAGATAAGAGGGAGAGTCGGGGCGGGGAGCCTCCGCCTGGGGGGGGGCTGGAGAGTGCGGGAGGCGTTTGCACGTGGCTGGCCTAAAAAAGTAAGAAGTCTTACAACACCAGGTTACAACGCCGGCATCTCCACATCATGGCCTAAAAAAGGAGATGGCTAGTCGGCAAGGGGGGGTGGGGGGTAGCCCCCCAATCCGGCTGATCCCGTGGAATGTGAGAGGCCTGAATGGGGCCGGTCAAGAGGGCCCGGGTATTTGCGCACTTAAAGGGACTGAAGGCAGACGTAGCCATGTTACAGGAGACGCACCTGGAAGTTGCGGATCAGACCAGGCTGAGGAAGGGATGGGTGGGGCAGGTCTTTCACTCCAGGTTGGACGCGAAGAACAAGGGGGTAGCAATTTTGGTGAGCAAGTGGGTGACTTTCGAGGCGGTGGGCATTGTGGCGGATAAAGGGCGCCGGTATGTGATGGTGAGTGGTAGGCTGCAGGGGGCCCTGGTGGTGCTGGTGAATGTATATGCCCCAAATTGGGACGATGCAGGGTTCATGAAACGGATGTTAAGCCAGATCCCGGATCTGGAGGCTGGGTACCTGATTATAGAACATAGAACATAGATCAGTACAGCACAGAACAGGCTCTTCGGCCCTCGATGTTGTGCCGAGCAATGATCACCCTACTGAACCCCACGTATCCACCCTATACCCGTAACCCAACAACCCCCCCTTAACCTTACTTTTTTAAGGACACTACGGGCAATTTAGCATGGCCAATCCACCTAACCCGCACATCTTTGGACTGTGGGAGGAAACCGGAGCACCCGGAGGAAACCCACGCACACACGGGGAGGACGTGCAGACTCCGCACAGACAGTGACCCAGCCGGGAACTGAACCTGGGACCCTGGAGCTGTGAAGCATTTATGCTAACCACCATGCTACCATGCTGCCCATGGGAGGGGGGATTTCAACGCGGCAGTGGACCCGGCAATGGATCGGTCTAGGTCAAGGTCGGGTAAGAGACCGGCTGTGGCCAAGTTCCTGAGGGGGTTTATGGATCAGATGGGGGGAGTGGATCCGTGGAGGTTTGCTAGGCCAAGGTCGAGGGAGTTCTCCTTCTTTTCCCATGTGCACAAGGCCTACTCACGGATAGACTTTTTCGTGGTGAGCGGGGCACTGATCCCGAGAGTAGAGGGGACGGAGTATTCGGTCATTGCGATTTCGGATCACGCCCCGCACTGGATGGAGCTGGAGTTAGGGGAATAAAGGGGCCAGCGCCCATGGTGGTACATGGACGTGGGATTGTTGGCGGATGAGGAGGTCTGTGGGCGGGTCCGGGGGTGCATTCAAAGGTATATGGAGGTCAATGACAACGGGGAGGTCCCGGTGAGTGTGGTCTGGGAGGCGCTGAGGGCGGTGGTCAGACGGGAGCTAATCTCCATCAGGGCTCACAGAGAAAAGAGGGAGAGGATGGAGAGGGAGAGATTCGTAGAGGAGATAATTAGGGTGGGTATGAGATATGCGGAATCCCCCGAGGAGGGTCTGCTGAAGGAGCGCTGGAGCCTCCAAACGGAGTTTGACTTGTTGACTATGGGGAAAGCTGAGGCCCAGTGGAGGAAGGTACAAGGTGCAGCGTATGACTATGGGGAGAAGGCGAGTCGGATGCTGGCGCATCAGCTGCGAAAGAAGGAGGCGGCTAGGGAAATTGGGGGAATCAGGGACACGGGAGGGAACACGATGTGGAGTCCAGCCAAAATAAATGAGGTCTTTAGGGATTTCTATGGGAACTTGTACAAATCAGAGTCCCCGGACGTGGGGGGGGGGCACCAATTGAGGTTTCCGAGGGTGGAGGAGGAGCAGGCAGAGGGTTTGGAGGCCCCGATCCGGATGGAGGAGCTGATTAAGGAGTTGGGGAGCATGCAGACGGGCAAGGCCCTGGGACCGGATGGGTTCCCGGTTGAGTTCTATAGGAAGTTCTTGGAACTGTTGGCCCCATTGCTGTTGAGAACTTTTAACGAGGCAAAAGAAACAGGAGCTCTTCCCCCGACTATGTCGCGGGCTCTGATCTCGCTTATTCTCAAGCGGGACAAAAACCCGCTGCAGTGTGGCTCGTATAGGCCGATTTCACTTCTCAATGTGGATGCCAAGTTGCTGGCGAAGGTCCTGGTCACTAGGATTGAGTATAATATCCCGGGAGTGATACATGAGGATGAGACAGGGTTTGTGAAGGGCAGGCAGCTGAATGCAAATGTGCGGAGGCTCCTGAATGTGATTATGATGTCCTCGGAGGGGGGGAGAGGGGAGGCAGAAGTGGTGTCGGCAATGGACACGGAGAAGGCCTTTGACCGGGTGGACTGGGAGTACCTGTGGGAGGTGCTGGGCAGGTTTGGGTTTAGGGAGGGGTTTACAGGGTGGGTTAAATCGTTGCACCAGGCCCCGGTGACAAGTGTATCGACGAACCGGTTGAGGTCAGAGTACTTTAGACTGCACCGTGGAACGAGGCAGGGGTGCCCCCTGTCCCCCCTGCTGTTTGCTGTGGTGATTGAGCTGCTGGTCATGGCGCTGAGGGAGTCCAGAAGCTGGAGGGGTTTGGTCCGGGGGGGAGGGAGGAGCACCGTGTCTCACTATACGCGGATAACCTGCTTCAATACATCGCGGATCGTGGAGGGGATGGGGGAGGTCATGCAGACCCTTAGGGAGTTTGGAGACTTCTCGGGATATAAACTTAACGTTGGGAAGAGCGAGCTCTTTGTGGCGCATGCGAGGGGCCAGGAAAAGAGGTTGGAGGAGCTGCCGCTCAAGATGGTGGAGAGGAGTTTGTGGTATTTGGGTATCCAGGTGGCCAAGAGTTGGGGGGGTCTTGCATAAGCTCAAACCGGAGCGGTTGGTGGACCAGATGGAGGAGGACTTTAGGAGGTGGGACATGTTGCCACTCTCCCTAGCGGGCAGGGTTCAGTCTGTTAAGATGACGGTCCTCCCTAGGTTCTTGTTCGTGTTTCAGTGCCTGCCCATTCTCATTCCTAAGGCTTTTTTCAAGCGAGTGAGCAAGAGTATTATGGGATTTGTGTCGGCAAATAACACTCCAAGGGTTAAGAGGCAGTTCTTGGAGCGCTGCCGAACCTGTGCAGCTACTACTGGGCAGCAAACGTGTTGATGATTTGGAAATGGATAATGGAGGAAGAGGGGGCGGTATGGAAAAGACAAGAGGCAGCGTCTTGTGTAGGTACTACCCTGGGAGCACTGGTGACGACACCGTTGCCGCTTCCGCAAACACGGTATACTACGAGCCCGGTGGTGGCGGTGACGCTGAGGATTTGAGGGCAATGGAGACCGCATAGGGGGGAGACGGGGGCCTCAGTCTGGTTCGCGATACGAAACAACCATAGGTTTGCTCCGGGCAGGATAGATGGTGGGTTCCGAAGCTGGCACCGGGCGGGAATTAGAAGGCTGGGGGATCTATTCATTGATGCGACTTTTGCCAGTTTGAGGGCGCTGGAGGAGAAATTTGGGTTACCCCCGGGAAATGCCTTCAGGTATATGCAGGTTCGGGCGTTCGTCAGGAGGCAGGTTGGGGAATTCCCGCTGCTGCCTGCCCGAAGGATACAGGACAGGGTGATCTCGGGCGTGTGGGTCGGAGAGAGTAAGATCTCGGAGATATACCAGAAGCTGCAGGAGGTTGAGGAAGCCTCGGTGGTGGTGCTGAAGGGCAAGTGGGAAGAGGAGCTGGGTGAGGAGCTGGATGAGGGCCTGTGGGCTGACGCCCTGGTCAATTCCTCCTCATCTTGCGCCAGGCTCAGCTTGATCCAGTTTAAAGTGGTACACAGGCCGTATATGACAGGGGCAAGGATGAGTACATTTTTTGGGGTGGAGGACAGATGTGTGAGGTGTTCGGGGAGCCCAGCAAACCACGCCCATATGTTCTGGGCGTGCCCGGTGCTTATGTCCAAGGTCTTGGATACTCGGGTAAAACCGAGTTGGGGGATAGCGATATTTGGGGTAACGGAGGATCCGGGAGTGCAGGAGTCGAAAGAGGCCGGAGTTCTGGCCTTTGCCTCCTTGGTAGCCCGGAGAAGGCGCTTGTTAATGTGGAGGGATGCAAAGCCCCCAAGTGGAGAGGCTTGGGTCAACGACATGGCGGGGTTTCTCAGGTTGGAGAAGATAAAGTTCGCATTGCGAGGGTCCTTGCAGGGGTTCTCCAGGCAGTGGCAACCGTTCCTTGACTTTCTTGTGGAACGTTAGGTGGAGGTCAATAGCAGCAGCAACTTGCCGCGCGCGCGCGAGGGGCGGGGGGGGGGGGGGGGGGGGGGGGGTTTGATTTATTTCCCTTTTTGAAACAGGCTCTTGCCCTATTTTGTTTTTTCTTTTGAGTTGGGTGTTAATTTGTTAAACTGTTTATCATGTAGAGGGTTAAGTTGTTCTGATTGGTTGGCATGTTGCCCTTTTTTCTTTGTATTATTTTCCTTTTTGGAGTGTTTTGTAAAATTATTGAAAAACTTTGAATAAATACATTTTTTAAAAAAGCATTTACCATTCTCTATTTTATTTTCACTCAATTATAATGAACTAGATTTCACTGAAGCTAGAAAGAACACTTCCATCTCACACACACACAAATACAGGCACTCTCTCACACACACTTTCACACATACACAGACAACTTCTCTCTCTCTACATAAGACCATAAGATATAGGAGCAGTATGAGGCGATTTGGCCCATCGCGTCTGCTCCGCCATTCAATCATGGCTGATATGTTCCTCATCCCCATTCTCATGCCTTCTCCCCCTAACCCTTGATCCCCTTGTTAATCAAGAAATACCGTTATTAATCAAGAACACCAGATTTTGTGTTTGAGGTGCTTTACCTACAGGGCTACAGACAGGGGCAGGAAGGTGGAATTAGACAGAATATTTCTTTCTTAGAACATAAGAACTAGGCGCAGAAATAGGCAATTTAGCCTCTCAAACCTGCTCCACTGTTCAAAACAATCATGGCTGATCTCATCATAGCCTGAACTTCATCGTCCTGCCCATTCTCCGTAACCCTTAAACCCATTACTGATTAAAAATCTGTCTGACTCCTCCTTAAATTTACTCACAGTCCCAACATTCACTGCACTATGTGCAATGTTCTTGTCGGATGGCCTAATTTATTACAAGAACACTTGTACTAAAGCTATAAATGATTTAGCAACATTAACTGTAGGTAAACTATATACAAGACAGCAGATGAAAAACAGTAACATCGTGCCAAGCAACTTCTCCCTTCAACTTCTTCTAGCCAGTCTGAGATCAGCTAACTTTAACATTCACTTATATACTAGTGAGACACCTAATAGTCAGTCAGTGAATTACAAAACAACCATGATATCACTACACTATGGGGTATCGAATTCCACAGATTCACAACCCTTTGGGAGAAGTAGTTTCTCATTTTGGTTTTAAATGTGCCACGTCTTATCCTGAGACTTAGACCTCTCGTTCTAAAATGCCCACAGAGGAAGCATCCACTCCACGTCTACTTTATCCATACTTTATCATCTTATATACCTCAATTCGATTTCCACACATTCTTCTAAACACTAGAGAGTAGAGGCCTAAACTGCTCAACCTATCTTCATAAGACAAATACACTGTGAAACACACACCACACACACACAAATAGTCTTTCTCTCCCTCTCTCTCTCTCTTTCACCCACCCACATACACACAAACACACACACATGCTCTCTCTCTCGCTCTGTCTCACAGACACGTTTTGAGGCTGAGTTTAAAAAGAGAGTTCAGCTGCGTCCAAGAAAACCTCACATAAAATGCAATAACTCTCATAATGACAAAGTAAATCTAAAAGGGAACGGTTAATGAGAGTTAATGGGAGCTCCTAAAAGTTAAATTACATCCATTAGGATTACATTACATACAATAAGTGGGAAGAACTCAAGGTTCATAGTGGAAGCATAGTGAGAGGGATGTTATCATAAAAGGCTTATGAGGAAAAGGAGTATTCTAGCACCAATGGCTCTAATTCCAAATCAATCATATCTAACATGGAATAAATCAACACCTGTGGATAATTATCCCCCCCCCCCCCCTCCCCCAGTTTCCAGCAAATTGATTGGTATTAACAGAATATTTTCCCTATAGGCCTGCAGGTGGTGGAAACTGCAACATGGGACCATGCTATCATCTGACACTTCTGAAAATTTGCCTTTGCAGCACAGGTACGCTTTCTGGAAAAGGGCACATTAAATATGGTTCATTACAGTGACATGAATGTCAGCTCATTAAAAGGATTCTCGTTATGAATTATTTTGATTATGTATTACTGAGATGATTTACCAAAAGTCAACCTAGTTTCTGCATCTTATGAGGTTTGCTTAAATTGCGAGAAAGTAATCTTGCCTTCTCGCTGTCGGTGTCCCATCACAAGCATTATTGCAAAGGACAGGATGCCTTCATATCCAGTCATTGAAATCGACTGAAGGACAGTTTGAGACCTCTTTCTCTTTGAAGGCAGTGCTGCGCTATGAAGGTAATCACACTTTAACGAGGTGCAAACTGCTGTTGGAACGGCCAGAAATAGTAGGTGTGCTTTATGTACTTTAAGTAATGCCTTTGTAACTGGGACTAATGATAATGGCAACTTGTTAGTGTAATTTGCCTGATCATAGGTGCCTATCCAGGACCAAGAAGGACACTGTATGCAGTATGAAATGGTATGGTGAGCAAGAGACTGAAGGTAGAAAAGCACCTGCACAGGTGTAATAGGCTGAAAGATCTTATATACTGAATGATCTGTGCTCCTATTGAAGCACTGAATACATGTCTACAAATAATTCACCGAAGGACAAGCTAATGTTTCGAAAGACAGTAGATAAACTCAGCGTAGCAACTAATGATCTCGCGAGGTGTTTCACATTATTCCACAGCATTTCAGAAGGACCGACACACTGGAGTTCACGATTGGCACTTCATAACTACTTCTGATACACCCAGCGATTAGATCCTTTAAAGTCAAAGGATGTTGTCCGAAGGATCCCCAACATTATGCCACTGATAGCTGAGAGATCCAGTCTATTCAGGTTGATCACAAACTCAGAGCTCAGAAATGAAAGACAATCTTGTCACACATTGTACTCCCCAGAAGATTATTCCTTTGAAAACTACTGCATCATTACTAAACTAAAAACGGAGTGCGCCAAAGCTATACAAACAACTGATATTTTCTATTTCTTATATTGCAATTCAATTCACTTCCATGTCCAGTTTTTGGATTGTAAAATCAAGTCCCAAAGCCGGTATCCCTGACGCCTCGTGAGACAGTTTTATAAACGTCCTCTCCTTACGGCCTTCATCTTAGTAAAGTACTTGGTTTTACATTTTATCAAATCCAATTAATTCATCCAGCTGATGCTTGGCTCCAGTGATCACCCATGAGTTTACTCTTTAAGCAGCAGCCCATCTCATTTCACAAGTTTGTCAGTAAAAAACAGATCTGCTTTCACAATCATACAACCACAAATTTCATATTCTATATATTTCATAATGAGAAGTCTTACGACACCAGGTTAAAGTCCAACAGGTTTGTTTCAAACACGAGCTTTCGGAGCGCAGCTCCTTCCTCAGGTGAATCCGAAAGCTAGTGTTTGAAACAAACCTGTTGGACTTTAACCTGGTGTTTTAAGACTTCTTACTGTGCCCACCCCAGTCCAACGCCGGCATCTCCACATCATATTTCATAATGGCAGCGGTCCAAAGCGTTCGATAACCCAGCACAGAAGAAAGGGAGGGTCAAAATTTAATAATACCAATCCCTTATTGTCACAAGTAGGCTTCAATGAAGTTACTGTGAAAAGCCCCTAGTCGTCACATTCCAGCATCTGTTCGGGGAGGCCGATACAGGAATTTAACCCGCACTGCTGCCTTGTTCTGCATTCCGAGCCAGCTGTTTAGCCCACTGTGCTCAACCAGCCCCATTTAGTCAAAGTGAATAAATTCTTTAAAGCTATTAAACAGAATTAAAAAGAAAAATGCATGAAAATGTAATGATCTACTCCTAAAAAATGACATTGGATGAGGAAACATAGTAAATCAGTGGGTAATAATTGGGTGGAAGAAAATAAACTCTCGTAATAAGGTGGTGCACGAGGCAACACAATTTTAATGTGTTGAATAAATACCAGATCCCATGACAATAAATTTATATATTACATAGAGGGTACAATACTGCTTGTTATAATTCAATACTATATACAATGCTGTTGTACTATTTGCTAAACTTGGAGGTACAGGATGCAATAACTTCCCAAATAAATGTCAACACCAGTGGTTATTCGCACGCTAAGCACTTCCCTGGGCTTTTATTTCGAACATCTTTACTTCAAAACTGATTTCTATTTACAAGGCTGGGCAGCTCTGTGGGTTTCTGCATCCATTCATTTGCTCCACAGTTGAGAGAAGCAGACATATTCAAGTGATGCAAGCCTAAGGGCCTTGTCTTCTTGTCAGATACAATGCATTGCAGGTAGGTCAGTGGTTATAATCTACTCAGTGATTGATTACTGGTTGGCAATTGGCAGATTTATTTTGTCTGCTGAATGATGTGGTAAGGTTTAGCTGTTTCATGGTGAATGTGAAAATGGGCAATTTAACCTTTCAGTATAGGAAAATGTATAAACTAATGGCGCTATCCCTCTGTTGAAGCTCTGCAGAAATATGTTGACTTTCCACTCCATTCTACTTTGATCATTATCTTGCTCTTTAAAAAAAATCACTGCAAATTGTAGAATATCTATGAAAAAAACATTCAGTTGGAAACAGAAAGTATTTTCTTCTATTTTGCTTCTTAAATCTGGGCAAAGCTTTTTCAAGTCCAACATTTATTTGTATACAGCCTTGCCCATAGTCAAGTGTCCCAAGGTGCTTGAAAACTAATAACAAAGAGTTTTCAATCAAATTAATTCCAACGTAAATGCCACCAATTCAGGGTGGACCTCTGCTCAATCAGTCAATGCAACATTGAGGATAGAGTTCCATCAAGGAAGATGAGGATCAAAATATATTGGAAACTTCCTTTAAAATGAATCTATTTCCTGCTGACATTTCTTCATAGGTCATATGATAAAAACAGCTCAATTTTATTACTTCAAAAGCCTTTGGAGGCACTTCCTTTCAAGGTTAAGTAGATTTCAGGATGTCTTTGCCACTGCTTATTGCTGAGGAATTCATCCATGGGCTGTTGGTGTCTCTGGCTAGTCTCAGCATTTATTGCCTATTCCTAATTGCCCTTGAGAAGGTGGTGGTGAGCCGTCTTCTTGAACCTCTGCAGTCCATGTGGTGTAGATACACGCACGGTGCTGTTAGGGAGGGATTTCCAGGATTTTCACCCTGTGACAGTGAAGGAATGGCAATGGTTCCAAGTCAGGAGAATGGGTGACTTGGAGGGGAACTTCCAGGTGGTGATGTTCCCATGTGTCTGCTGCCCTTGTCCATTGAGATGGCAGTGGCCATGGTTTTGGAAGGTGCTGTCCTAAGAGCCTTGGTGAGTTACTGCAGTGCATCTTGTAGATGGTACACACTGTTGCCACTATGGGTCAGTGGTGGAGGGAGTGAATGTTTGTGGGTGGGGTGGCAATCAAATGGGCTGCTTTGTCCTGGATGGTGCCAAACCTATTGAGTGTTATTGAAGCTGCACTCATCCAACCAAGTGGAAAGTATTCCATTACACTCCTCACTTGTGCTTTGTAGATGGTGGGCAGGCTTTGCGGAGTCAGGAGGTTAATTACTTCCCACAGGATGCCTAGCCTCTGACCTGCTCTTGTAGCCACAGAGTTTGTATGGATAGTTCATTTGTGCTTTGAGTCAATGGTAACCCCCAGGATGGTGATAGTGGGAGATTCAGCAATGGTAATGCCATTGAATGTCAAGGGGAGATGGTTAGATCTTCTCTTGTTGGAGATGGTCATTGATTGGCACTTAAGTGTGCCGCAAATGTTATTAGCCGCTTGTCAGCCCAAACCTGGGTACTGTC
This sequence comes from Scyliorhinus canicula, assembly GCF_902713615.1. Taxonomy (NCBI): domain Eukaryota; kingdom Metazoa; phylum Chordata; class Chondrichthyes; order Carcharhiniformes; family Scyliorhinidae; genus Scyliorhinus; species Scyliorhinus canicula. The sequence continues at coordinate 22,978,671 of NC_052154.1, forward strand.
CAGGTCTTGTTGCACTTGGGCATGGACTACTTCAGAATCTGAGGAGATGCTGAACATTGTGTCATAATCGAACATCCCCACCTCTGACTTTTTGATGAAAGTAGGGTCATTGATTAAACAGCTGTAGATGGTTGGGACTACATTACTCTCCTGAGAAACTCTTGCCGCGATGTCCTGGATCTGAGTTGATTGACTGCCAACAACTACAACAATCCTTGCACCAAATATGACTCCAACCAACAGAGACTTTTCCCCCTGATTCCTATTGTTTCCAGTTTTGGAGCAAAACTGGGGCTTGTCGATACCATGCTCAGTCAAATGCGGCCTTGATATCAAGTTACTCTCACCTCACTTTTACATGTAAGAAATAAATGAAGATCTAGCAAGCAATGCCCACATCCAATAAACGAATATAAAATAAAACCTCCGGAGTTCGGCTCTTTTGTCCATGTTTGAAACAAGGCTGTAATGAGGTCAGGAACTGCGTGGGCCTGGCGCAACCCACACTGAGTATCAGTGATTAGGTTATTGCTAAGCACGTGCCGCTTGATTACACAGTGAATGACCTCTTCCATCACTTTGCTTATGATTCACGGCCAGATGTGGCAGGATTGCAGAGCTTAGATCTGATCTGTTTGTTTTGGGATCAAAAACTCTATCCATTTTGGACCATATAAAGATAAAGCAGGCTACTTTCTAAGTGGGGAGAGGTTAATTACAGTTAATGTCAAAGAGACTTGGGGGTTCAGGTGCATAGAATTTTCAAATGCCACGAACAAGTGCAGAAAATAATCAAAAAGGCTTCTGGAATGCCCGCCTTTATATCTAGAGGATTGGCGAATAAAGACACAGAAGTTATGCTGCGGCTATACAAAACCCTGGTTAGACGCCACTTGGAGTTCTGGGCACCACATCTTAGGAAGGATATATTGGCCTTGGAGGGAGTGCAACACAGGTTTACAAAAACGATACCTGGACTACAGGGATTCTGTTATGAGGAGATATTATAAAAATTAGTCTTGTTTTCACTAGAAGTTAGAAGGTTAAGGGCAATCTGATCAAAGTCTTCAAGATATTAACAGGGAAAGACAGGGTAGATAAAGATAAACTATTTCCACTGGTTGGAGATTCTAAAGCTAGGCGGCATAGTTTAAAGATTAGGGCCAGACCATTCAGGAGATATGTTAGGAAGCACTTCTTCACACAAAGGGTGGCAGAGGTTTGAAATTTTGTAGGTCTTTTTATTTCAAGGAGACTTTAGGTCGGGTTCAGCTAGGCATGAAAACCCTATTAGTATTAACACTTTTAGAGCGTGGAAGATGGCCTACCTACTAGAAGGGGGATCTAAATTGATTCCCACTCTTTTCCCATCTAGGACAGCCTGGATTTCTCATCAGGTCTTATTCAAGATAGAGGCATTTATAGGTGAACAGCTATGCCAACAATTTGACATTCCGAGGCATTCCTTTTTTAAGTATCTGCAACTAAAGAGATTTTACCCTGAACAACACAACTTTGTGTCTTAACTCTTCTATTGCCCATTAGAACAAAAAATCATGATTTCTGCAGACCATAGACAGTTAATTAGCAAGTTTTATGAAACTTTGTGTTCTAGATCTTGTGTTAATACACTGGGTATCTTGCAGGCTTGGGAAAGAGACTTGGCCACTAATATTGGTGAGGAGACATGGGCAGTATATGAGACTATGCCAATAAAAATTTGGTATGCAACAGAATGAAGGAGACTCAGTACAAGATACTACACAGTTTGCATATCACACCAAGTTTAAAACACAAGCTTGATCCTGCTCTATCCCTGATGTGCATCAAGTACCTGTTGTAGAGGGTGATTATGTACACTACATAAGGACCTGTGTCAAGAATAAATTCTACTGGTCTTGTGTGGTTAATGACTTGAGAGGATATTTGACAGGGCCTTAGAATTTAACCATTTGTTCCTAATTCTGGGTCTTACAGGTAGGAGAATTATTGACATTAATGGAAAAAGGCTGTATAACATCCTAACTTTCCCAGCTCTTAAAAATATACTGTGTGCCTGGATCAGTGACGAGTCTCCTTCAATTCAAAATTGGCATAAAATAGTTCTGTAATGTATTCCTGTGGAACTCTCAACATATGTGGCTCTATTCGAAGTCTGAGCACAGTGGTTAGCACTGTGGCTTCACAGCTCCAGGGTCTCAGGTTTGATTCCTGCATGGCTGACTGTCTGTGCAGAGTCTGCACATTCTCTCCTTGTCTGCGTGGGCTTCCTCCGGGTGCTCCAGATTCCTCCCACAAGTCCCAAAATACGTGCATGTTAGGTAATTTGGACATTCTGAATTCTCCCTCAGTGTACCCGAACAGGCGCTGGAATGTGGCGACTCGGGGTTTTTCGCAGTAACTTCATTGCAGTGTTAATGTAAGCCTACTTGTGACAATAATAAAGATTATTATTATTGTTAAGTATTGGACCCCCATTCCTCAAATTTAGTCTCCACTTTGTCTGACCTGCTCCTGCAAGGTTTCCCAAAATTAAGTCGCGATCTCGTTATATATAATGTTGTGCCGCTCGATATATTATCCTATATTGTTTATCTAGCCTTATCCTCTTTCTCCCCCATTTTCCGATTGATTCAGTGTTAAAACTGGAGGCACTAGTTCTTAAGGCCCACTGTTCTGAATTTATCCTATCTTGCTTGTTCTTACCTTTGCAGAAATATTTGTTCTGTACTGTACCAGTTGTGCTTTGGAAATGTTGTTGCGTTACTTGTAAAAAATGATAAACTATAATCAAAATATATATTTAAAAAACTGCAGGCAATCTGGTTCTAGTAGTTTGTGTTTTTGGAGAATTATTTAGTTTTGTTACACTTTTATTAGAAAATTTAACACTGAAAATTGAGTGTGAGACTTGAAGTGTGAAAGAGACACGAAGGACAGGAAAAGTCTGCCTGATGTTGTTTTAAAAAAAACACTTCCTTATCTGCTGCAGGGCTGGACTTTAAAAAAAGCTGTGTGAGAAGATTTGAACCACAGGGTTCTATTCACCTGCAGCCTCTAATCATTTCCAAGCCAGTGACAAACACAATATGGTCATTAGCAAGGGAAAAGCTAGCCAACAAGAGCAGATTAGTCTCAGAGCAAAAGGTCTCAGCTGGGATCGCAATAAATTGGAGAAGATGAAGCAGATTTTCCCACTCATGCACCTGGGTGTATTGGATTGTTTGGCCACAACAGAGACAAGCATATTACATGGGGAGGGGTACATGTTCCTCATAGAGACCAATATTTGTCAGTTAATTTAAATGGATGTGAGATCAGGCAGGCTGCACGGATGTGTGTTTCCCGTGCACAGTTATGTATTAACTCCACAAGTAGGAACACAAAAACATGCTCCAGCGCTTTTAGGTGTATTTATTTATGTGAAAGAGTTGTTTTGTGATAGGAAAGGATTTGAAGTGATCGACTAAAGAGCCAGATGCATGGGCAGCACGGTGGCGCAGTGGGTTAGCCCTGCTGCCTCACGGCGCCGAGGTCCCAGGTTCGACCCCGGCTCTGGGTCACTGCCCATGTGGAGTTTGCACATTCTCCCCGTGGGTTTCGCCCCCACAACCCAAAAGATGTGCAGGCTAGGTGGATTGGCCACGCTAAATTGCCCCTTAATTGGAAAAAATTAATTGGGTACTCTAAATTTATTAAAAAATAAATAAAGAGCCAGATGCGATATGGGTCAAAACTTTCCTTTTTAAAAAAAAAACTATTTTTATGCAGGACATTTTCCTTTTCACAAAATATACAACACTAATTCAGCCCGATCCAATTTTCATATTCAACAACTGACCCACCGTGCCGTCTTGTGTGCCCCGTATTTATTATAACAAAATAAAACCCCTCTTCCCCTCTTCGCTGATGATTACCAACTATTGAAGAAAGATTTGAACAGCCTCCATCGCGATTAAAGCTCCGCCTCTAACCCCCTGCCTGCAAACTTAATTTTGTCCAAATGTAGAAATGCCGACAGGGCCCCCACCCACGCCGTCGCCCGAGGCGCTTCTGGAGCCCACCACTCTGGCAAAATCCTCCTCCGGGCCATCAAGGCGGTGGCATGGTGGTATTGTCACTGGACTAATAATCCAGACACCCAGAATAATAATCTGGGGACCCAGGTTCGAATCCCACCACGGCAGGTGATGGAATTTAAACTCAATAAAATACCTGGAAATAAAAGTCTAATGATGACCATGAAATCATTGTCGATTGTTGCAAAAGCTCCAACTGCTGCTCCACCACTTCCAGGACTGCCCGAATTGGTTCAGTCACTTTTTGCCAAATCTTCAGTGACCTTTTTTTATTAAATTCCGTCCATTGGAACTCCACCAACTTGTCCGTCAATCACTGAGCGGAAACGATGACCGGTCCCTCCGCCATGTTTTCCCCTCCTGCGCATGTGTGTTCTCTGAGGGCCAAAGTGTGCTCCTTATTCAACACACTCCCCGTTTCTTAATTCTTCGACATCTCTCACCAGAGGAGGAACCTTAGTTCTTCCACGGTACCACCTTTCCACCTGCACAACCTCCACAAAATGGGCAGAAAGAGCCACAGTCCTCAGGCAGAAGCCACCTTATGTGCGACCACTCACCAAAACCTTCCAATGCAACAAGTGGCCGTGATTTGGAAGGCACTCCCTCAAGGTGTTATGGAAACATATTTAATAATAGCTTTCAAAGGGGAGTGGGATTAAAACTGATGGAGAAATAATTGCAGGGATGTGGAAAAATAGTCATGGAGTGGAATTAACTGGATTTATTTTTAAAAGAGTCAATGCAGACTCAATGAGCTGAATTGTCCTTCTGTACCATGCTATCCTATGATTCCAGGTGTGCATGCAAGATATATTTCCCTGTACATATAATGTACAATGACTGGATAACATCAAGTGGCATCATGCCCCACTAGGTACATAGGTACTTCCCATCCTTAGTAAATTTTCAAATGGAACATTTAAATTGGCCAACTTTGCATCTTTCTAATAACACTAAAAATTAGACTGCATTAGAATGATAACTATTGTGTACTACATAAGCTTGATGGCTTGATGGCCAAGGAAGATGCGTTTTGAGTGGGAGAAACAGCTTGCTCATCAACCTGCAAATGATGGACACCAATGACTGACAGTAAGAGCTGGAGATATTTCTGGTCATGCATCTGATGGAAAGTTGGAGCCCCTACCATCGCTTTCCACAGCTCCAGGCTACAACATGCAAGTAAAAGCATTTGTTGCCACGGCAACTCAGACCACCTGGGTGATCTGTAACACACCACCACACTACATAAAGAAAAACAGAGATTATGGTAGAGTGGAGCATCCAACTAGGATGAATTCCATCAGCTCATTGTAAAAAGTGATATCGGTTCCAATGGTCAACCATGGAGAACTCGTCCAACGTCAATAAATTGAATGATTCCTCTTGCCGGCCTGCTATATTGCCTTAATTGATTTCACAGTTCACTCATTTTGAGGGATACAATGTAAAAATATTATGCAAGGATTATTCTCAAAAACAGATATTAAGTGTTAAATATCACCAATTTAGTATTTTTTACATTATAAATGCAATATGTTTAGCTGGTGTCCCATTTGCAGTTTGTCATTATAATCTGATTTACCGAAATAACAGACACAATTTTCCAGCGGTGGCGATCCGCCCAGGGTGCTTTGCGCGGGTGTTGATGTGGGGGTGCCAGGAGACCCTCCCATAGTGCGTTGAAGCTTGGCGGGGGAGGGTAAATCGGGAATCACTTCAGGCCTCCAGAGATCGGGATGGTATTTTAAAATGTTGTCCTGATTTCTTGCTACGCTGAGGAGATCCGGCGAGCGGAGCTCCTTAGTGCACAAAACGGGGTTATGTGCCTTGGCCACACATTCCCTGCTGAGGCTCCCTATTTAATGTGTGTGCTGTTTTATAGCATTGCGTTTCTCAGCATTGTGACTGCCAGGAAACATGCAGCTAAACGTGCTGGCTATGGGACTTTGTTCCTATTTCATTAAATCCCGCTTAACATTTCTGACAGAAATGTTTGAGATCTTAGAAATGCATATCTTGTGAATGTTTACAGTCAACAGGAGCTGTGTTAATAAAATGAGTGCATCTTTTCTCAAAATGACTAACTATGCCTTAGCTATTTATAGATTATTTCAATGTTTTCAATAACTTAGTGAATTTATCAATATATTGGAACATGACACATTATTTTCCTCTGGCAAATATCATCAGTTGCTGTTAAAATACTGGGGCGCACATTGCCTTTGTATAATACTTGAAATTATGTGTAAGAGAAACTATCTTTGAGACAATTTTCAAGAATCATATAAAGCATTCATACGGAAAGGATATTAATATGATTTGTCTGTCAGTGAAGGTGTAAATACTAATCTACATATCAGGGGCTGTAGCACTTTTGATGTATTATAGCAAGTGCTGTCGAACACTAAATAAATGCCTTTTCACATACTGGAATGGGCTCTTTTGAGTAATGTGTCAACATTTGAACTGTTTCTTTTTTAATATCAGAAATTGATGTTAATAGGAACTGTTCACAAAAGAATGAGCAATGTGGAATGAGGTCTGCAGATCACATCAACTCTCTTTTAAAATCGAAAGCACAACACAAAGGAGTTCACAGAGGCATTACCAAAGTAATAACTTCCAAGGTGAAGAAGTATATATACGTACAGGCCCTATAAAACTTGTTTAAAGATATCAATATTGAGGACCTTTAAAGGAGGAAAAGAAAAGAAATCCAGGTTCTCGATGGTTGAAAGTCCAGGTTGGCACAATGATGAAGGATGCACTAAACAAAAGACTTGGAGGAACAGAGAGTTCAGTGGAACAGTAGGACTGGAGGAGGCTAGCGACAGAGCATGGGGGACAGGAGATCAGTCAAAAGAATATGGGACCAATCAAGGTTGGAGGTCAAGGTCTCAGCAGTAGATAGACGGAGGTTCGTTGGAGGTCAGCAACATTACTAAGGTGAAAGCATGTAATCTTTGTAATAGAAAGGAAATTGGATCAGGAACTCAGCACAGGGTTGAATAAAATGCAAAAGGTTGTGAGTGTACTGATTCAGCCTGAAACGATGAATTCTGAGGGGTGTGGAACTGAAAACAAAGGTATGGAGCCTTAGAATCTGCAGCTATTTCTGACATGTGGACTTGGTAGTCTTCCACTCGAGGCTTATGACAATGCTTGGAATGGTTGCAAATGGGTGATGCAGCATCTCACAGTTAAAAGATTAGGCAGACAGAATTGGTCCAATCTAATAATGCACATTCTGTCAACTTGCCAGGAGCAACATCATATAGAGATTAACTTCCTGCATCATACTATCCTCTTAGCTGAAGGAGGGTGATATGAAGATAAATACAACCAGCATTCCAAACAAAACAATTGGGAGGTTACTCTTGACATAAATTATAATGCTGAATTCATACTGCAATGAAACTTTGTCCACCACAACAATTATTTATGCATATATTTCAAAAACATTGGACCAACATGAGCAGCGATACTCATGATTATGGTTCTCTGATTATGCAATGTGCCCTGGAAATGGGCTTTGCGTTGAACCATTGAACACAACAACCAATACACCTTTCACTCACCTCCCGGTCCAAGATTGAAGGTGGCACCACAGTGACAATGTCCCCTTTCTCTGGATCTATGTAGAACATGTTCGGAGACGGTGTCGCTGGCGTCTGTTTAGTGATGCTGTAGCGCAGAACTGCGTTGTCTGTATTGGGATCATCTGCATCGTAAGCTGTCATGCGCATGACAGTAGTTCCTAGAATGAGAGTTATAATGACAGTTTATATCACTTCTTTATTTTTTACTTTCCGCAGCAGCAAACATAAATGTCAGTGTGTGCTCTCCTGATAGTTTCCTACTCGGCCCCTGCCCTGCCTCTGTGTTGTGTCCAACAATATCAGTAGCTGTATTGTTAGCACTGAAGACTGGGTGCAAATATTACCGGTGTCGTGGTAATGTCACTGGATTCGTAATCCAGAAACCCAGGGTAATGTTCTTGGGGCCTGGGTTCAAATCCCATCAAGTCACAAGGCAAAATTTTAATTTAGCAAAATCTGAAGTTAAAGGTCAATTGGCATATAAAACCCATATGGTTCACTCATGTCCTTTAGGGAAGAAAATCTGCTGTTTGATGTGGTTGACGCTTAACTACCCTCTGAAATGTTCTAGCAGATCATTCAGTTCAAAGGGCAATTAAAGATGGGCAATGAATGCTGGCTAGCTTGGGAGTATCAGCAATCGATTAGGAAATAATTGGTAATGAGCGACAAATTTAGACAAAGGCCTGGACTTTCAGCTTGTCGCGATGACCCAGGAGTCCTTTATAAAATGGAAAGCATGTCCCGATTTTGGGATTCCCGGCCAGGAGCAGAGCTCCTCAGCACAGAAAACAGGGCTGAGTGCGGCCTCAGGTGTATGTTCCCCCTCACTGAGGTCCCATATCTAACCCGACGGACATTAAATAGCAGGATGTTTCTCGGCACTGCGAGCGCAGGGAAACACGCTGCTAAACACGCCTGCTTTGGGACTCTGTTCCGATATGGTTAGATCGGGCCACAGGTGTGGGTGAATATTAGTCTGGATCGCCAGGAATCACCCCACAAACCCTTTGAAAATGACACTTAAGTCATTTTTTTGGGGGGCGGGGAATTGTGCCCATTATCTCTGTTGTGGCCAAAAGAAAAAAAATCACAGTTCTCAGATGTATAACAACATGCCGGCAGACAGTCCACAATTCTGGTTATGATTCTGTGCAGTACGACACCTACGTAGCATATTTGTGTGCATTGAATGAGGGCAGAATTGAGCTCAGCTTCGATGGCAATGTTTGAACAGCTTGTTGGAGCTCATTATCGAGTCTCGGGCTTACTGAATGACCATTGGTTGAATTGTAAAAGGGCATGAGACCACACTGAAGCACAAGTCTGCACCTTCAGAAGAGAAAGGGAGAAAAATAAGGAGGTGCAGAAAGGTTGAAGTTCAATTCATTTTTCACGAGGCGGTAATACAGTGAGAGTGGAAAAAAGCAGAAAAAGGTCATATCAGTTTTCAGAAGAAATATTAACTTAACATTTCCATAAATGTCAGACTTGTGAGGTTTGATCTTACTTTGACCCAGTGTTCTGATGTAGGTCAGGTAGATTTATTACAGTTCTTCATTCAGGTCATATTGTACCAAAGAAATCACAAAGGTCTTGTTCCTTGATGCAATTATATCAGGATTTAACATCCTATGACAGTGGCTTCAAGGAATCCCATGTGATCTCAGAATTCAGTTTCAAAATTCTCTGAAGTAAAGAAAAAGATTTGTGTCATGACCACCAGATATTTCAAAGCACTTTATAGACAATGAACTACTTTTTGAAGTGTAGTCACTGTTGTAATGTAAGAGCACAGTAACCAATTTGCATGCAGCAAACTCCTACAAGTCAATGTGATAATGACCAGCAATTTATTTTGTGATGTTAATTGATGGATAGATAACGGCTAGGATACTGAGCATCAGTCACCTGCTCTCTGTTGAAATAGTGCTTTTACATGGGGCCACATGGTGCTTTTACATCGGTAACAGGCACCTCCTTCAGTGCAGCACTCTCTTGATAATGCACCGAGGAGGAGTCACTTTTGATTTACATGCTCAAGCTCTACCAATGGGACTTGAACCAAGGACCTTGTGACCCAGAGTTGAGAGCGCGACCAATCGAGCCAAGGCGGATACCACAAAGACTAGACAAACACTTCTTCATCCAGGATTGTTACCAGTTGAACAGACGATGAAAAATGCTTGGAACACAATACTTCTCATGAAGTAGAGCTGCAGCTTTCCTTTAACTCTCTGCATTGTAATTTCAACAGAACAAAACCCCGCCAATTTTATATTCTGAAAATAATTGCTCTGTTTTTCTTTTCAGCATCAGCTCATTCTGGTAAAGTTATGAGTACACAATGTTCTTAAGATGTCCACTTTTTGAATAATTTTGGATTTAATTCATGCAAGAAATGGAGGAAAAAAATCTGTGTTCTCGCAAGCCATATAACTAGGGCGATAGATAAGGATTTTGGTTAAATTGTTGGGGGGGCATGGATCATGTGAGGGGAGATGTAAATAAAAGAGAAAGGACAAAGCAATAGAGCAGGGTAACGATATGGGCAGTGATAACAAGAGCGTGGCAGAATGGGATAGAGTGTATAAATCTAAGAGTGCACCACCAGGTAAGGCCAAAGTCAGATGCCCGCTAACAGTAACCATATAGTAGTACAGAGAATACAGGAAGGACTAATAGAGGCTTGGAAGAAAGGCACTGCAATAATCATGGGCGATTTTCATCCTCATGTAGATTGGACAAATCAGATTGGCAAAGATAGCCTGGAAGATGAGTTCATGGAGTGTATTTGAGACAATGCGAGTGATTCTCCTGATTGGAGACTATTGCTCCCGGCAGCGGGAAAACTGGAGGGATTCCCATCGCCTCTCAGAGCGAACCCCATGTGCCGTTCAATGTCATTTCGAAAATCTTTTACCCAGGATCGAGGTTTCCGTGCCATTCAATGGCACATTGGGGCCCTTGCCTGTAATTTGGGTGGGAGGGTTTTGCCAACGATCCAGGGAGGGCTGCAACGACATTTTTAAAAAGGATAACCTAATCTCTTGAGGAGTGGGACCTATCAGACAGGTTAGGTCCCACCTCTCTTGGGTCCACGTTGCGGTGATGGTGAGATTCCAGAGCTTTAAGGCAAAGGAGAAGGTTTTGTAATGGGCAAGGGAACATTGCACTTCTAAGGTACAGAGATTGCGCACATGTTGAAGTGAAATGGGATGCGGGATCAGGGATTCACAAGTCCTTCCGATTCTGTGCAAGCTACTACTCGAATAAGACAAACCATAGTCCAGACAAAATAAGGATGAGGTTTCGGCCAAAGTGTGGGATGGGCTCGATCCAACTCAGACCTGTATCCACCCTCACCCACCATTTTGCAAAACATGCCAGAGAAGTATTGTGTGGGGGTAGACCCTCACACCCCCTCCAGCAGCCCACCAATCCAGATTTTTTTGCCTCCTGGACGTGTTCTCTAGGGCGTTCACCTTGGCTCTTAGCAATTTATTTGTTTTGGCCACCAAAGTCAGTTCATATTCCAGCACAGCAATCTGATCGCCGTGGTCCGATTAGGCCACCTCCGTACTCTTGATCCTGGCTCCCTGGACCTCAACAATCTCATTAATTTCCCCCAGAGCCACTCGAAGGGGGGCCAAGGCCTCTCCAATTGATCTTTTGAGATCCTCTGACACAATTTGTCGGTGCTTCTCAAATTCTTTCGCCATGGTATGAGAGAGAACCTCTGCCGTTAGTGGAGTGGATGGAGAAACAGAAACTGTTTACTTGCTGTTAACCACAGAGCCATTTTACTTGCTGTTAACCTCTAAGAGAGGCCTTAGACTCCATCGACGAGTATCTGTCCCAAGCTTTCGTTTCCCTGGATTTTTTGGACATTTCAGTAACAATTCCTCTATTCCAATAACTATCCTGCGTTTCCAAGGAATAAACAACCCATGACACCAAGAAAAGGGGCAAAAGGTACAGTTACCAGTGGGAACCATCTCATGCACATCTTCCCCCTATATTACACCACCAGAAGTCCCCACATTCAAACTCACTGGGATTGCTGCACAGCACAGTGTACAATAGGGAGTAACTCAGCATGACACTTCCATCATGGACCCCAAAACTTACATGAAAATTTATCATTTCATAATGTATTTCACAGCATTCATCCACAAATGATTCAGAAGTAGGAAAGTGCAAATTTTCTCTGTACAACAATCAACAATCAATCATGTATACTGAATCACAGAGGGGAAACTCTTGCACCATTGGCGAGAAGCTGAAAATTGGCGCCCAGGTCAAGCAAGGCGCTGCACAAGTTTCCACGTCACAAAGATTGGGATCACTGAATCAACATTTCATGGGTAGTTTAATAAAGTTGAATAGAAGTTGAGGAAGGTGTTGATGGGAATGAGTGAAGGAAGCCACGCAAGGAGGAAAGCTCAAAATGCTGACAGCATTCCTCTCGATGAGGCCTTAGACCTCTGGTTCACCCAGCAGAAAGTCAAAGACGTATATGTGTCTGCTCATATTTTTCATGATCAGGTTAATAGGTGTTGCCACCAAATTAGTGGCAATACCAGTACCCCTGGAGAGTTTGAAGCTAGCAAAGGAAGGTTAGCAAATATTACGGACAGGGATAAGAGAGATCTGAAACCCCTGTTGCCTTTCCTTACTGTCTGTAGCAGAGTGTTTTTGAAAAGGGTGATATGAGTGTTTGTTCACCGCTCACAGTATGATCAATTTGAATAACCAGCAAATGTTTTTTCATGTGTTTACCCTGAAAGTCTAATGCTATGTCACTCACTCACTACTCATACACATACTCGAGAAAAATACAGTTAAAGAGGATAGCGCACTTTTATAAGTTACAAGCAAAGGAACTCACAGCTCATGTGAATGGCTCATCTTGGCACATGCCTGGTGAGGAAGATTCTTTTTTCATTCTTGGAATGTAGCTAGATGAGTTCAATCACCAAAGTTGTATAACAAATTCACTGCGGAGCACCCCTGTAGAGGTGCCTTTTCAGCAGATCACAAATTTAGTTGCTTGCAGTCTTATGACTAGGGTGTTGGTTTGCTGTACTAATGGAGTTGAAAAAGATCAGGCTTGGATATTTCAGTCTCCAGTCTTAAGGCATAGATGTTGCTTCCTTTGTTGCTGCTGATATTTCTTGCTGTGTTGTTTCAGACTGACTGGTTTCTGCCTAGTTATTGGGAATACGATTCACTACCTGTGGCCAGTTTGGGGCATGTGACCACATGACCAATAGCTCTAACTTCCTCCAGAAATTGGAGTTAGAAGCCATTGCTACACAATGAGGTACAGATGGTGGCCATTCATGCCTACGTATGATGAACTGATTCCTCCACAACTCTCTTGTTATGTTTCCACCCAGAGACAGTGAGTTTGAGAATCCTTGGGCAGGATTCTCCGCCATCGGGATTCTCCATTTTGCTGACAGCCCAGGAGTTTCCCAACGGCGTGATGCTGCCCCACAACGGGAAATCACATTGAACAGACGATGTAACAGAGAATCCCACCGGCGGGTTGAGACAGAAATGTGGCAGGGTGGAGAATCCCGCCGCACAAGTTTTGAGTATTGTTTGAGTCCACAAACAAGGGGCGAAATTCTCCAACCCCACACAGGGTCGGAGAATCAGCCGGCGGCGCCGATATTGCCGCTCCCGCCATGTTAAAGATTCACCCACCCGCCATAAAACGGCGTTCTTCAAATCCCGCTGGCCGCCTCGGAAAACAGCTGGCGCCGGCGGGATGCCATTGTTTTTTTAAGCTTTTTTATTCACCGGCCCGGATGGGCCGAAGTAGGTTTATAACGGCGTCAACCATTGATGATGGTTGACGCCGTTCAGTTACCTATATCGAGTGCGGGGGGGCGGGGGGGGGGGGGGAGGGGTAGGGGTGGTGGTGCGGGAGGGGTAGGGGTGGGGGGAGGGGGGTAGTGGTGGGTGGGGGTAGGGGTGGGGGGGGGTGGGGGTAGAGGTAGGGGGGTATGGGGGTCGGGGTAGGGGTAGGGGTTGAGGTAGGGGGGAGGGGTAGGGGAGTAGGGGTAGGGGGCAGCGGCGTGCAGAGGGGGGGGGGGGGGGCGACGGTGCGTTGACCCCGGGCATCCATTGGATGGGGGCATCAGCAGATCTTCCTCAAGGCTCCCCTTCTTCCCAGCTGCCTTGTCTTTGTTTGAGAGAGAGAGAGAGAGAGAGGGAGATTGTGGGGACAGACAGAGAGAGAGAGACAGAGAGAGGGAGTCCAGTCCGTCCTCTGGCTGAGAGCAGGGCTTTGGTGAGTATATTGCAATCTGCCTAAACCCAGGAATATTGCCTGGTTAGAATCCACACCTGGGGTAAACACAGAACCTAAACCGCACTGTAAATCTGTGCCAGTGCACAGGGGGATCACATAGCTCTGGAACAAAGGGCTGGATGAAGAGAATGTGAGAGAGAGAGAGGAGAAAGGGGGTGGGAGGAAAAGGGGGAGGGTGGAGAAAGAGGCCCAGGGGGTGGGGAGGCAGAATTAATCCAAATTCCTTCTTATTTCCTCAGACTCTTCAAAAGGTTGTTTCTCCCCAGGATTAGAAAAGGTGCCTTGATAATTCACAGCGCAGAACCCTTTCTGCGCTGTGAATTATAAAGGCAGAACCCAGAAACTTTGCCAAAAGTTTTTCCCTCTCTCTCCGCGCGTTTTTCCTGTTGTTGTGAAACTGACCTGAAATCGCAGAGGCTGAAGCAGAAATAGACAAATCCAGACACATCTCCCACCCCGGGATCCCAGCATTTCCCTCTGCATTCTAACCAGGCAATATTCCTGGGTTTAGGCAGATTGCAATATACTCACCAAAGCCCTGCTCTCAGCCAGAGGACGGACTGGACTCCCTCTCTCTGTCTCTCTCTCTCTGTCTGTCCCCACAATCTCCCTCTCTCTCTCTCTCTCTCAAACAAAGACAAGGCAGCTGGGAGGAAGGGGAGCCTTGAGGAAGATCTGCTGATGCCCCCATCCAATGGATGCCCGGGGCCAACGCACCGTCGCCCCCCCCTCTGCACGCCGCTGCCCCCTACCCCTACCCCTACCCCCCTACCCCTACCCCCCTACTTCAACCCCTACCCCTACCCCCACCCCCCTACCCCTACCCCGACCCCCCCACCCCCTACCCCCCCACCCCCCACACCCCTACCCCCCCACCCCCCCCACCCCTCCACCCCTACACCCCTACCCCCCTCCCTTCCACCATTACCCCCCTCCCCACCCCTACCCTCCTCCAACGCCGGGCGGCGTTGATGATGTCGCCCGACGTCAACCGACGCGCCACTTCCGCAGCGGGTGAAACTGACGCGTACAGCGTCACTCCGCTGCTGGCCCTTTCAGGACGGGAGATTTAGGGCTTATAAGCGGGCCCTGACGCCGGAGTCACCAGCGCCGTTTTTGCCCGCCGGTCAAGGGCGTCACGAAGGTCTTCGGTGGATTTCGCCCAAGAGGTGTGAATTCCACAGATGGTTTGCGAATTTTGGGGTGGGGGAGGGGGGGAGGGGGGAGCAGCGGACCCAGCTCATTCAATCAGGAATTTTCTGGAGTCAGTTCATTGTGTGTCCGTGCAAAAAGTGCAAAAGAAACCTCACCTTTGGCAGTCACCTTACCAGCCTTTAAATGTCAATTTCTAAAATCAGACAATTATACACTGAATGCAGACCATATTTAAAAACACAAAGGTGATGTGCCTTTACCGGGCATGACACAGGATTCACAAACCAGCCCAGCATTCCACAAATGACTATAAGAGAACAGTCCTTGGAGCAGTCAGCCACAACCACACTGAATTCCAAAAACAGAACTGAGGGAGATTTTACACTGGGAGGGATACACTGAAGAACGCGTCCACGGACAGGATTTCCTGGTCGTGCCTACCCTGAAACTGAAAATTCCCACTAGAGGTCAATGGATTTTTAAATGATCCGACATACCACTCATCCCCCCCCCCCCCCCCCCCCCCCCCCCCATGCCCCGCCAACCCCACGTCGATGGTTTCTGTGGTGTTTGGAACCAGAAGACTTACCCCTATAACTGCAATGAGACGGCCCGGTTACCACTGAAGTCTCTACCAACAAGAAATGGAACCAACAAAATTTCCAGGGGCGGCACGGTGACATTGTGGTTAGCAGTGTTGCCTTACAGTGCCAGGGTCCCGGGTTCAATTCCTGCCTTGGTGACTGTCTGTGTGGAGTCTGCAGTTTCTCCTCATGTCTGCGTGAGATTCCCCTGGGTGCTCCGGTTTCCTCCCACAATCCAAAGATGTACAGTATAGGTTGATGGAACATGTTAAAATTGTCCCTTAGGGTCCAAAGATGTGCAGGTTATGTGGGGTTATGGAATTACGGGGACAGGGCAGAGGAGTGAGCAGAGGCAGAGTACTCTTTCAGAGGGTCGGTGCAGATGCGATGTCCTGAATGGCCTCTTCAAACCATAGAAATTCTATGGTTCTGAACAGATAAAGATAAGGCTGACAGCAGGATGTTGCTGCAAGAAAATATTGATCGACACAAACTGACTCCTCTCTTCTTCAGCAAACTATGTTGCTTCCATCATCCAACCTCAAATCACTACCATACCAATCGTCAGGGAATACCAAAGCTTCGATTTCTTCATCAATCTTCCAAGTCTGGTTTCGCCATGAACTTTTCCCAAACGGCTGAAAAACATCTCAGACAGAACAAACTGCTGAGGAAAGCAATAGCCACTTGACACCTACCCTACACATCAAGCCCCAGAACACCTGATAATACAAAATGGGAACATCAAATGCATCTACCTACCCAACAACACAACCTCAAACATTCAACCATTTGACCAAGGCATCTTATCGACCTGCAAATATAATTATGAAGGGAACTGATCGAAAGAATGTTGGATAATGAGGATAACTTGACAACTTGCCTGAAGTAACTCAGCATGGAAGAGAGAATCTACATGTGCAGCCATGCTGGCAAGAAGTGTTAATGAACAGTATCAAAAATTTCTAAAGACATGCCCTCCAAACAGAAACCAACAGTGACAGCGTGTGATTTTGAAGGCTTCACTGAAGAAAAAATACATGAAAGCGAGAGTTGTGAACTGTCGTAGATTCAATGTGCAGGACCTAAACAACGCCAGGACTGTACTTGGAGGTAAATTAGGTACCAACATCATTAAAAAGAGCACCAATGCCCACAAAGCTACTGACAAGAGGATAACAGAGGAGCAAATACTGGCCTGTGTATTTGCTTTATGCAAATTTTGCAAAATTTAAGATGATGATGATGATGGCACTGAGACGGAGCCATTTGATCGTGCAGTCATTCACTGACTAAACAAATCGGTGTGATGCATGGTTGGAAGGGAACAGAACATCAACTGCTGTCGTGTAGCAGTGTTACGGCCATATGTATTATGATATTTTAAGTATGACCCAACTTCAGAACATCCGACATCCAGCACAGGCAGAAGCAAGGAGTAAACGTGAACACTTAAAAATTGCTGATTTTCCTCAACATGTGTCTACCTGTTTAATAATAATGGATGTCAAGGGCGGGATTCTCTCAGCTCGGGGTCGGGCCGGAGAATCCCCGTGATCGGCGCGAATCACGCCATGCCGGCACACGTCGCCGCCATTGGCGCCAGCGTGGTTGGCTCGGCGCTGGTCGGGGGGCTGCTCTACGTGGCCGGCCTGCCGATTCTCGGCCCGCGATGGGCCCGTCGTACAAACGCTGAGTCCCGCCGACGCTGTCCACACCTGCTCTCAGCCGGCGGGAACTCGGCGTGGTAGGGTCGGGGGCGGCCTGTGGGGTGCGGGGGTGGAAGGGCGCCTCCGATGTGGCCTGGCCCGCGATCGGGGCCCACCGATCGGCGAGCTGGCCTTTCTGGCTGGCGGCCTCTTTTCTTCCACGGCGGCCCCTGTAGTCCTGCGCCATGTTGCATCGGGGCCGGCGCGTTGAAGGAATCCACTGCCCATGTGCGCGTTGGCGCTGGTGCCACTGCGCATGCGTGGATCCCGCGGCGCCCAGTTCACGCCGGGATCAGCAGCTGAACGCCGTGAATCGCTCCAGAGCCATGCTGGCCCCCTGTAGGGAGCAGAATTGCTGATCCTGAGGCCGTGTTGACGCCGTCGAGAAACGCAACAGCGTTTCCGACGGCGTCAACACTTAGCCTCAGGATCACAAAATCCCACCCCATTTACATTTCTGGTACCAGAAGAAACACAATTTCATTTATTTGAATTGAGTGCCTTCATTTTATTATTCTGTCTCCTGGCTCAGCATTTTTGTAAAGGGCTTTGTTGTAACACAATGTCACCAATAATGTGGTCTCAAGATATGGGCCTCGTAGATCCCGCTATGGGGGTCCCGGTGTAGAAACACACTCACTACTGACCATCAGTCACTCCGATCTGCTGCTGTTGCCAGGAAACAATTGCCATCAATTTCAAAATATCCCTATTCCTCAGGAGGGATTAGCTAGTAAATATCTTCCTTCATGTCTGCTGTTCACACATTTTAATCTCTTTATGTGCCACTATCAGTACCCTTCTTCAGCCACTATCAGAACCCGCACCACTGCAGCAGAAAACTGACCCTATTTCCAGTTCTCTCTACCTTTGTCAAAGAGTCATCCAGACTCGAAACGTCAGCTCCCTGTTCTGTCCCCAAATGCTTTCAGACCTGCTGAAATTGTGCAGTATTTTCTGTTTGTTTGGCCCTCCATGTGTTCCATGCCACATTTTCACATTAAAAAGGGATTCAAATTGGATTGTGATATTTTGAATCTTTTGCATATCCAAATATTGGCACAGCCTAAGCTCAGAATTGGAACCGACATGAATCAGATAAAAGGTGCCGATTTCCTGATCTAAATGAGATAAACACCTTTCACCCCAATCACAAAATCACAAATGCAACTTCTGTACTTGTTTGCATAATGAGTATTATTGACCTTAGGGCCTATTTACGTCAGTGTGCTGGGTTAAAGCAAGGTTGTAGTCACACAACAGTTTCACAATCAATCCCATTATTTTTCAAACACTCAAGCTTGATTTTTTTTTTAATGCTTTAGCTTCATTCTATTAAATTTCACATCTCATCTGCCGAGAAATTAATTGAAGTTGCCCCCAAACTTTCCCCCATCATTGATCATGCCTTCAGCCCATGAGCTTTCATTTCCTCATTTTTTTCCCATTATGTTAAACATGTTGTCCACCTAATTTTACCCTTCTTCCTGTATGCCTCCCGATTCATCATGTCAAAGGGATGAGAAAAAAAGGGAATTAATTTCGAAGATGAGAAACTATTTATTTGATCTGGAAATGTTGAGAAGAAAAAGATTCATTTGCTCTGAATGATGACACCTCTGAACTTTTTCTCCACCATATAAATCACATTTAAATTGAAGGCAGAAAAGCTGAAAACTAGCCGGACGGACAATATCATTTCATTTTTTTTTTTTTTTAAATAATTTTTATTGAAGAGATTTTTTACATGAAAATATTTACCCCCCCTAACCATAGACTATTACACAATATTCCCTCTTAACAGATATCCCCCCCGCCCGACCCCCCGCACGCGTTGTCCCTCCCTCCCCTCCCCCCCCCCAAAAAAACAAACAAAGCAACAATTAACATCAAACATGAACTGCGAACAAATTTGCCCGCATTTCAACCTTAAATAACCCACCACACCCGTTGTTGCCACCCCCCCCTCCTCCCCCCCCCCCCCCCCCCGGGTTGCTGCTGCTGCGACCTCTGCGCCCTATCTTTGAGCCAAAAAGTCGAGGAAAGGCTGCCACCGCCTGAAGAACCCTTGTACCGACCCTCTCAGGGCGAATTTGACCCTTTCCAACTGGATAAAGCTTGCCATGTCATTAATCCAAGTTTCCACGCTTGGAGGCCTCGCGTCCTTCCACTGTATCAGTATCCTTCTTCGCGCAACTAGGGACGCAAAGGCCAATATTCCGGCCTCTCTCGCCTCCTGTACCCCCGGCTCCACCCCAACCCCAAAGATCGCTAGTCCCCATCCTGGTTTGACCCTGGATCCCACCACCCTCGACACCGTCCTTGCCACCCCCTTCCAGAACTCCTCCAGTGCCGGACATGCCCAAAACATATGGACATGGTTCGCTGGACTTCCCGAACACCTGACACATCTGTCCTCACCCCCAAAGAACCGACGCATCCTTGTCCCCGTCATATGGGCTCTATGTAGCACCTTAAATTGAATGAGGCTAAGCCTCGCACACGAGGAGGAAGAATTAACCCTCTCCAGGGCATCAGCCCAAGTCCCATCCTCTATCTGCTCACCCAGCTCCCCCTCCCACTTGGCTTTCAGCTCCTCTACTGATGCCTCCTCAGCCTCCTGCATTACTTTGTATATGTCCGATATCCTCCCCCCTCCGACCCAGACCCCCGAGAGCACCCTATCGCTCGCCCCCCTGCTGGGGAGCAAGGGGAACCCTTCCACCTGGCGGCTAGCAAATGCCTTCACCTGCAAATGTCGGAACACGTTTCCCGGGGGGAGCCCGAATTTCTCCTCCAGCTCTCTCAGGCTCGCAAACCTCCCATCTACAAACAGATCCTTCAGCTGCCTGATGCCCACCCTGTGCCAGCTCTGAAATCCCCCGTCCATGTTCCCCGGGATGAAGACAATATCATTTCATATCATGGTATATTGCCGGGTGTTTTCCGGCCTTTCTCACCGGCGGCATCTTCCGGTCCCACCGACAGCCCCCCCCCCCCCCCCCCCCCCACCTCCCATAGGTTTACCGGCAGTGGGGAGTGCAGGCAAATGAAAACCCCACAGACGGCGGTGGGACCAGAAGATTCTGCCATCCAATGGCGGACCGCCTCTGCTACTGCGTAATATGCCACGGGAGCGCGTGGAAATTCCTGGCTATTCCTGAATTCCTCGGGAATCCTTCCCCCACTCGGTGATTGAGGACTTATTAATTGTTTGCGGAAGGGGTAGTAATCAAACAGGTTGCTTTGTCCTGGATGGTGTTGAGATTCTTGAGTGTTGTTGGAGCTTCACTCATCCAGGCAAGTGGAGAGTATTCCATTATACTCCTGACTTGTGCCATGTAGATTGTGGTCAGGCTTGGGGAGGAGAAGGGGGGGGGGGGCATCAGGTGCTGATGTTATTCACTGTAGGATTCCTTGCCTTTGACCTGCATTGTGCAGTCATCTGTGAACATCCCCATTGCTGACCTTATGATGGAAAGGAGGTCATAGATGAAGCAGCTGAATATGGTTGGGCTGAGAAACTCCTGCAGTGATGTCCTGGAGTTGAGAAGATTGACCTCCAACCACAACAACCATCTTCCTTTGTGCCAGGTATGAAGCCAACCGAGGGCAGCACGGTGGCGCAGTGGGTTAGCCCTGCTGCCTCATGGCGCCGAGGTCCCAGGTTCGATCCCGGCTCTGGGTCACTGTCCATGTGGAGTTTGCACATTCTCCCCGTGTCTGCGTGGGTTTCACCCCCACAACCCAAAGATGTGCAGGTTAGGTGGATTGGCCACGCTAAATTGCCCCTTAATTGGAAAATATTAATTGGGCACTCTAAAATTTAAAAAAAAAGAAAAAAAAAGGTATGAAGCCAACCAGCGGAGAATTTTCACCCTGATTCCCACTGACTCCAGTTTAGCTCGGTCTCCTTGATGCCATATTCGGTCAAATGCTGCCTTGATGTCAGGGCAGTCACTCTGCCCTCACCTCTGGCATTCAACCCTTTTGTCCATGTTTGAACCAAGGCTGTAATGAGGTCGGGTGCTGAGTGACCCTGGCAGAACACAAAGTGTGTGTGCGTGAGCAGGTTATTACTGAGTAAGTGCTGCTTTATAGCACTGTTGATGACTCCTTCCGTCACTTTGCTAATGATTGAAAATGAATGAAATGAAATGAAATGAAAATGAATGGCGAATAGACTGACAGGGCGGGAATTGGCTGGGTTGGATTTGTCCTGTTTCTTGTGTACAGGATACACCTGGAATATTTTCCACATTACCAGGTAGATGCCAGTGTTGTAGCTGTACTGGAACAGCTTGGCCAGGGGTGTGGCCAGTTCTGGAGCACAAATCTTCAATATTGTTGCAGGAATATGGTCAGGACCCATAGCCTTTGCAGTGTCCGATGCCTTCGGCCATTTCATGGTATCATATGGAGTGAACCGTATTGACTGAAGACTGACATCTGTGATGCTGGGGATCTTCGGAGGAGACCGAGATGGATCATCCACTCGGCACTTCTGGCTGAAGATTGTTGCAAATGCTTCACCCTTGTCTTTTGCACAGATGTGCTGGGCGCCTCTATCATTGAGGATGGGGATATTTGTGGAGCCTCCTCCCCCGGTGAGTTCCTTCATTGTCCACCACCATTCACTGGTGGTGGATGGATGGCAGGACTGCAGAGCTTAGATCTGATGCGTTTGTTGTGGAATCACTTAGCTCTGTCTATTACTTGCTGCTTATGCTGTTTGGCGCACAAGTAGTCTTATGTTGTAGCTTCACCAGGTTGACACCTCATTTTTAAGTATGCCTGGTGTTCCTCGTGGCATGCTCTCCTGCACTCTTCATTGAACTAGGGTTGATCCCCTGGCTTGGTGGTTATGGTAGAGTAGAGGATATGCTGCTCCATTAGTTTGCAGATTGTGGTTAAGTACAATTCTGCTGCTGCTAATGTGCACAGTGCCTCATGAATACCCAGTTTTGAGTTGCTAGATCTGTTCAACGTCTATCACATTTTACACGGTGGTAGTGCCACACAACACGATGGAGAGTATCCTCAATGTGAAGATGGTACTTTGTCCTCACAACGAACTGTGCATCACTTCTGCCGATACTGTCATGGGCAGATGTACCTGCAGCAGGCAGGTTGGCGAGGATGAGGTCAAGTGTGTTTATCCCTCATGTTGGTCCCCTCATTACCTGCTGCTGCCCGGTCAGGCAGCTAAGTCCTTTATGGACATGGTCAGCTCGGTCTGTGGTGGTACTACCGAGCAACTCTTGATGATGGACATTGAAGTCCCCCACTCAAGAGTATATTCTGTGCTCCTTTCACCCTCAGTGCTTCCTCCAAGTGGTGTTCAACATGGAGGAGTACGGATTCATCAGCTGAGGGTGGACAGTATGTGGTAATCAGCAGGAGGTTTCCTTGCCCATGTTTAACCTGAAGCCTTGGGGTCCAGAGACGATGTTGAATACATCCAGGGCAACTCCCTTCTGACTGTTTACTGCTGTCTTATCATAGAATTTACAGTGCAGGAGAGGCCATTCAGCCCACTGAGCCTGCACCAGCCCTTGGAAAGAGCACCCTACTTAAGCCAATGACTCCACCCTATGCCTGTAACCCAGTAACCCTACCTAACCTTTTGGACACAAAGGGGCAATTTAGCATGGCCAATCCACCGAACCTGCACATCTTTGGATTGTGGGAGGAAACCAGAGCACCCGGAGGAAACCCATGCAGACACCGGGAGAAAGTGCAAACTCTACAGTCACCCAAGGCCAGAATTGAACCTGGGACCCTGGGGCTGTGAGGCAGCAGCGCTAACCACTGTGCCACCGTTCCATCCCTAGAAAGAGATCATTCGGCCAACGGGTCTGCACCGACCCTCTGAAACAGGACACTAGCCAGGCCTATTCCTCTGCCCTATCTCCCTGTCTGTGAGACAGCTTTACCAACTTTGGCACAAGCCCCAGACGTTGGTTAGGAGGACTTAACAGGGTCGACAGAGCTGGATTTTCCATTGTCGTTTCTGGTACCTAGTTGGGTTGTCCATCCGATTTCATTCCTTTTATGAGTTTTTATAGCTGTTGAATACAACTGAGTGGCTTGCTGGGACATTTCAGAGGGCATTTAAGAGTCAACCACAATGCTGTGAGTCTGGAGTCACATGTAGGCCAGACCAGGTAAGGATGGCAGATTTCCATCCGGAAAGAACGTCAGTGAATCAGATGGGTTTTACGACAACTGGCAACGATTTCATGGTCATCATCAGACTTTTACTTCCAGATATTTATTTTTAGTTTCAATTGCACGATCTGCCATGGTGGGATACCGGGTCCCCAGATCATTACCCTGGGTCACTACACCATGGCCTCCCCAGGCTTTATTCGCCTGTACCTTTTTAACTTCCTCCAGTCATAGAACTCCCCGTGCCCTCATATCTCTCTTCCTCTGACTCCAGTCTCCAGCGAATCCTTGGCTTTTTTCATCCCTACACTGGTAGCCATTACTTCAACCACATATTCAGCAAGAAAATAATCCAGTATAATTATATTACTTTGCCTCCATGCAAAAAACCAAAAGAATATCTTGTTGATGTTACTGTTGATTCCACAGTAAGCAGAACACATCGGCGATAAGAAGAAATTAACAAATAGGTTTTGTTGCAACATAAATCCCATACTCCTCCACTCTGCTAAGGGTCTCTCTCCCTGACCTGAACCCAATTTGGGGTTTTTATGTGAGTTGGGGCTCTCCTTGTAAAGGGGAAGCCCTGCCCCTTTAATGGGGAAGTTCACTGTCAGGGAATGTCATGGAAAACTGTATGGTCCTGATCCCGGCACCTCTTTGGGATTATAACAGTTACCCCCTTAATGTGTACAGAAATAAATTAGTTAACTTGGTCACTTTTAAGCTTGGTACTAGGAAGATTAATGAAGGAGGATTTATGTAAACAAATATAGAGAAATAGTGTGCGTTATCATATTAACATAATAGATTTCACCATTTTACTTCAACTGGATACATCAAAATAAAACAGAAACAGATGCAGTATCATATCCTGTTCTATTCACGCTATATCCTATTAGAGTCTTGATGTATGACATTAATGCTATTGAGCAATCATGAGTCATATTGTAAGTGGGCAGCATGTTCGCACAGTAGTTAGCACTGTTGCTTTGCAGCATCAGGGTTCCAGGTTCGATTCCCGGCTTGGGGCACTGTCTGTATGTAGTCTACACGTTCTCCCCAAGTGCGTTTCCTCCCACAAGTCCCGAAAGATGCACTTTTAGGTGAATTGGACATTCTGAATTCTCCCTCGCTGTACAGGTGCCGCAGTGTGGAGACTAAGAGCTTTTCACAATAACTTCATTGCAGTGTTAATGTAACCCTACTTGTGACAATAAATATTATTATTATAAGTTCACCTGTGACTAAGTTCACTGCTCTGAAAATTCAAAGAACATTTCTTTGAACATTAAAATTAGTTCGGAACCCCCAAAATTCCAGCATATCTATCCCTCTCTGGCAGGAGTTGCCAGTATCGCCACTTTAAATACCAAACATCTATTTCTCTCTGTGCATCTGAGCCACAATCATAGCAGTGTAATGAAAAGCCATTCAGGTTATGATTTGAAGATTCACCTGGCTGAACATAGGTCAGCATGGCACTGCTGAATGAAATAATTTTGCAGCAAAGTATCACATTGGACACTGATGGATGGAGTGAAAATTAAATCTTGCTGTAAAGCTATATTATCATCATCCCTTCCTGCAATTTAGCCTCAATGTAGCATGATCAATCTTCTAATTTTAGACATGTAGTGAATTCATTTAGCGGGGCAATGTGCATCATTTCTCTTTCAACCTCCTGCTGAAGCATTGACTGTATATTGGCCTGCAGTTCCATGCTGGCAAGTAGCTTGTCCACACAGAATACGTTCCAAATTGCCATTATTCTTGGGTTAGATTCAATGGTGAATGCTCGTTGTTTACATACAAATATACAAGTTAGAAGATGGAGTAAACGACTTGCCCCTTCGAGTCTGCTTCGTCATTCAATAAGATCAATGTTGACCGATTGTAATTCCAACCTACCTGGTGGGAGAATCGGGTTAACAAGGTCATGCAATGCTGATCCAAGGTAAAGGAAGAGCTCCTCTGTGGACAGTTGGAGTCAATGGATTCGTCCATGGACACAATTCTCTGGCCTCGTTGCGCTCTTGCCCGAGCGAAATGAGGCCGGTGAATAGCGGGAGAGGAACGAGAAAATGAGAACTGAGCCAGCCGCCAAATAGCCATAGCATGGTGAGAAACCAATTATGACCACTTGAGCCCTCTTTCCATACAATTAACAAGAGCCGTCCCATTTCGTGCGGCTTCCCGTCACTCAGCGGCCTCAGCAGCAAGTAGTCATGCAGACGCCAATTAGTAATCCTTTTGAAAAATGTGAACCTGACGGAAGGGCTTCTATGGGGAGCTGGGGAGATGAGTAGCCATCATTGCTCCCAGGCAAACGCTACCACAAAGAAAGCACAACAGCACCTAAACTTCCTCAGGAAACTAAGGAAATTCGGCATGTCCACATTGACTCTTACCAATTTTTGCAAATGAACCATAGAAAGCATCCTATCTGGCTGCATTACAGCCTGGTATGGCAACTGCTCAGCCCAAGACTGTAGGAAACTACAGAGAGTCGTGAACACAGCCCAGCCCAAAATGCAAACCCATCTCCCATCCATTGACTCTGTCTACATATCCCGCTGCCTTGGGAAAGTGGGCAGCATAATCAAAGACTCCTCCCACCAGGGTTATTCTCTCTTCCAAACTCTTCTATCGGGTAGGAGATACAAAAGTCTGCAACACGCACTAGCAGATTCAAAAACAGCTTCTTCTCCACTGTTACCACCCGAATGACCTTCTTATGGACTGAACTGATCTCTCCACACAACTTCTCTACTGTGTAGCACTACATTCTGTATACTTCACCGATGTCTATGTCTATGTATTTAATTTTGTGTATTTATTGTATGTCCTATGTTTTTTCATGCCTAGACTGTACACAGAACAGTACTTTTCACTGCACCTCGGTATACGTGACAATAAATCTAAATCTAATCTACCCCCGATAACCTTTTTCCACCTTGCTGAACAAGAATCAGTCTATCACTGCCTTAAAAATATTCAAAGACTCTGCACCCACCGTACATTGAGGAAGATAGTTCCAGAGGCTCATAACTCTAAGGATGTCAGGAAAAAGTAATTTTAATAATGATTGTTTTTGGAATATCACTGTCATATTGCGCATACTGGAAAACAAGTTTATGGGGGTGTGACTGGTTTAATGGAATTGGAGACAGGGAGCATGTCGAGTAAAAACATCAATAAGAAAGGTGTGAAACAAGTGGTTTGATATGTTGATAAACCGAGGACGTCAGGAGAACTCACATAAAAATTTTACTTTACGCAAAGAAAGAGTTGGTTTGAAGTGGCTGCTGTGGAAATTGGAAGATGGTAAATAGAGGAAGAAAGATAGCATGAGTTTTCTTTTGAAATACAGCAGTTATAAATTAAAAAGAGATGAATAAATTCTGAAAAGGGACCTTGCTAAAGGATTGCAGGAAACAATCGAGGGTAACGTCGAAGGAGCAAATCAGATTTCAGAAAACACTGAAGACTGTGCGAGTGGCGATAGTTGGTAAGATCTCGAAGATGACAGAGTGTGGACAAGACCAGATGTGGAGAGCCAATTTGCTGCCACCCTCAGAGGACACTCTAAGAACCAGAGCACTGTGGGGTATATTTACTGACCTGCTGTGCCATACAAGAGAAAACATTTCTCTTCATCTCTGTTTTAAATGGGTGGCCTGTTGTTTTTAAACAGTGGCTCCTAGTTCTGGATTCTCCCACAAAAGCAAACACCCTCTCCTCGTCCATCTTGTCAAGACCCCTCAGAATCTTGTGTGTTTCAATCAAGTCACCTTTTACTCTTCGAAGCTCCAGCAAATACAACCCTAGCCTGTCTAACCTTCCTCATAAGACAACCCCAACATTCCAGGTATTAATCTCGTAAACCTTCTCTGAACTACTTCCAATGCATTTTCATCCTTTCATGGATAAGAAGACTGTATACATTATGCTGTATACATTATACTGTGTACATTATACTGGTATACATTACCCCAGAAGTGGCCTCACTAATGCCCAATCGAACTGAAGCATAAACTTGCTTCTTTGGTATTAAATACCCTTCGCAAGATTGATAACATTCTGCGAGCTTTCCCAACTACTTGCTGTACCTGCATACTAAACTTTGATGATTCATGCGTCGGGTCACCTCGTTCCCCTATGCAATCTCTCATCGTTTAGAGAACATGTTTCTTTTTTTATTTTATTGGCAAAAATGGTCAATTTTACATTTCCCACTTTATACTCCTTTTGCCAAATCTTTGCCCACTCTCTTAACCTGTTTAAATCCCTTTGTAGTTACCTTCTGTCCCTGTCACATCTTATTTTCCTCTCTATCTTTGAGTCATCAACAATTTTAGCAACCATACCTTAGGTCCTTGCGTCCAAATCATTTATATAAATTGTAAAAATCTGAGGCCCCAACATTGATCACTGTGGCACACCATGCATTATACCTTGTGAACCAGAATTTTTCAGTCTTTGAATATTTTTAAAGCAGAGATTTCTGGTGAGCAAGGGAGGTGTTAGCTCACAAGGGGCAGGAGGGATGCAGATGTGAGGTTGCTATCAGATCAGCCATGATTTCATCAAACGGTGGAGTAGGCTCGAGGGGCTGAATGGCCTACTCCTGTTCCGTGTTTTTCGATCATAAAAATATTATTTTCCGCCTACCCACTGTTTCCTGTTAGCTAGCCAATCTTCTATCTATGCCAATATGCTACCCATAAGCTTTTATTTTTCACACTGACCTTTTGAGGTGGCACCTTATTAAATGCCAAAGTACATCCACCAGTTCCACTTTGTCCGCAGAACATGTTATCTCTTCGAATAATTCCAATAAATTGATAAACATGATGTCCCTTTCACAAAACCATGTTGACTCTGCCTGATTAACTTGAAATGTTTCCAAGTGCCCTGTTGTAATGTCTTTAGCTTCTCACAAATTTCCTGTGACAGATGTTAAGCTAATTGGCGGTAGGTTCCTATTTTCTGCCTCCGTCCCTTCATGAATATTCAAACTTGGATGACATTTTAGTGAGTCTGATCCTGTTCTCAGACAGGACAACTTTCCATTGCAAGATGACCAAAAGTAAGAATGCTGGAGGGTGAAACCTTCAGCATTGACGTCGGAACTGCAGGGACTCCTTTGTGGGACAAACATTCCCTAGGAAGGAAGACTCCCCCCTTCTCCCTGTCCATTCCCCAGGAAGGAAGACCCCCAACCCCCTCCTCCCTGTCCACAAGGAGGAGGTCGCTAGGATGGTGCCTTGATCTACCTGCCACTGTGGATGAGTGCCATTCCGAGGATAGTAAAGAGCTGATGTGGGTATAAAATCATTGTTCGTACACCGGTCGACCTATTATCTGAATTTGCAAACTGCCTCCAGTCAGCTTGAGGCCGAGCTGCTGCCATTCCGGCTTTTCCCAATATTCCTTGGTAGTCGGAAGACCTTGGGCTTCCCTCTTGCTGCCTTCTGCCACCATGTGACCACAACTCCTGCCGCCTGAAGAGAGCTGGTTAAATTCTGGCCACCGAGCCAATTCAAATAATCATATTCAAACAAAGCTAATGCCCACCACAATTAATATTGGCTTTTGATTTGTTTCTGCTGCTGGTTCACAGAGTCAAAGCTGTGAAAGACATTAGCTGCTAACCTGACCTGACCCTTTAAGGCCAGTGCTGAGAGATCTTCCCTCAAGGGAGCTGGTTTAAATAAGTCATAAGGTTAATTATTAATTCCATAGCAAGCTTCTCTCGGCTGGCAGCTGTTTGGCGTCTCATTCTGTTAACTCAGCAACTGCTCCAGACTATCTCAAGGTCAAGAAAACCATGCTTTAAAAAAGTGTTCAATTATGATTTGCCAGTATGTCAACGAACGTGGGCGATGGGCTGCCTGCAGTAAATCTTTAGATGAATGAACAGCAAACCAATAGTAAAGCATGCCCTAAAGCTATCTGGTGCATATTATTGGAAGGAGGTTTTTTTTCTGCTGCGAATTACAGGAATATAAATATCTATTTTGTATATAACACATGGGTGGAGTACGTTGCAATGCAGTAACCCATCTCAGGATGGAAGTGATGTTACAGATTGTGAATGTCAAAATCAAGCAGTCAATCAATGCCACGTCAAATCTGAGACATGTTTCATCCTTGAAACAAATCTCGGCCTGTCCTATTCAATCTGATACACAGAGGTGGAGTTCCTCAGGGCATAGCTAGTCCATTATTTCTAACGCTCTTTATTAATTTGCCAATGGTGGCTTCATGGCAGGCAAGAATTGAGGGCAGGCTTCCAAAATTAATTAATATCACTGGAGGTGAGAGTATTGCTGATTGAAGTAATTTAATCGGAAGTGATACACATGGTCGAACTGCAACGATAACGGGTTTTTATTTCACTGCAAATTACAGAGAATAACATGCTCTGTGTAGAGAATGAAGAGCTAATGATTCAATGTTGGCTTCTTAAAGAGGATTTAAATTCATTTTTGTCTTTTTTTAAGGTGATTTGAAATTCAAAGTACCAACGAATTCTTAATTATCATCCATTATTTTATCTAACCACGTAATCCATCTGTTGTAAATGTATAAATGAGTATTGGAAACACAGAATGTTCATATTTAGGTCTCGGGTCCTGTGTATGCATGAAAGTAATTCTACACCAGAATATAATGCCTCAGTTTATTTATCTTTGTCAATGGACAAAGTAAATCTTGCCAAAATGCGCATATTGACCCTCGTCAACACCCCCCACTGCTCTTTATTGATCCAATAAAGTTTTCAAGCTATTTTCAAGCTAATTTATCTTCAGAAGAGCCATCCATCTTCTTGCCAGACTGTTCGTCATTGGTCAACAGCTTGGAACTAGAAACTGCAAGCAAATCATGCCCCAGAGTGTCGTAGTAGAGTGAATTAAGAATCTATGCCATGACCAGAGTCCTAGCAGTTCATTATGAGCTATCAAAATATAGATGTGCCTCTGTCATCAGCCAGCTCAAATGAAGCCACAGGGATTTGTACATAACTGGTCTCTCTTTATCCAGTTTGGTATGTGTTATATTTAGCTATTTATGAGATATTGAATCACTGCATGCTTGTGTGATCCTTATTCCGCTATCGTGGAATGCCGATTGAAAGAACAATGTATCGACAAGGCCTCTGCTACCATTTCTGCAATAGTAAAAGTAAATAATTAAAAATATTGCTGCGATAATTTTTGGTGTAAGAAAGGGATATGTTTTGCATTTCCACTGGAGTCATTCTTAAATAAAACGCGGTAGCCCAGTTTCCTTTTCTTAATCTAAAAAAAAATTCCAATTGAGGGGCAATTTAGCATGGCCAATCCACCTACCCTGCACATCTTTTGGGTTGCGGGGGTGAGTCCCACGCAGACTTGGGGAGAATGTGCAAACTCCACACGGGCAGCGACCCGGGACCGGGATCGATCCTGGGTCCTCGGCGCCTTGAGGGGCAGTGCTAACCACTGCGCCACCATGCTGTCCTTCTACATCCCAATTTCACCTCGATCAGTTAATTAACGTAATAAATACTTTTCTCCATCACCTAATGAATAATAATTCTGCTGTTTCAAAAAGCCTCGCTGTAGAAAATATAAAAGCCCCAGAAGACCATAGGCTGCTTTCCCCTTTGAGAGCTGACGGGTGGTGATTTAACCTGAGGGTCACCTCACCTCAGGTGAGGGGCAAGGTTGAGAAGGCGGGGCCTTCATGAATAACCTCAGGCAGTGCGGGATGGGGGTGCATGATTACATTATTGTGCTTCAGCTACAAAAAAGCCTGATCGGACCACACCTGGGGGACTGTGAGTTCTGGACATCACACCGTTGGCAGGAACATTAGTCTTGGAGAGAGTGAAGTGTAGATTTATCAGCCTGGTACCTGGATTCCAAGAGCTAAATTATGAGACGTGATTACACAAACTTTGACAAAGGGTCATCCAGACTCCAAACATGAGCTCCGTTCTCTCTCCGCAGATGTTGTCACACCCATTGAGATTGTCCAGTATTTTCTGTTTTTGTTACATATACTGTACTAGGGTTGTATTATCGGGAATTTTAAAGGTTAAGGGTTGAGATAATTTTTTTTCTAGATAACAAAGGAAATAGATTGATTGGATAAATCTCTGTTGGTTCTAAAACTAGGAGCGATCGTCAATAAATTAGCTATGAGGATGTTGGACTGGGGTGGGCACAGTAGGAAGTCTTACAACACCAGGTCATGTTGAACATTAACCTGGTGTTGTCAGACTTCTTACTGTGTCAATAAATAAGTCACAGACCTTTCAGGAATAAAATGAGCAAACACTCCTTCATGTAATCATAGCAGAAGTATAGAATTTACTTTTTCAGGTGGGCAATTGATGATAAATCGACTTTTAATTTTAAAATTCGAGTTGATAGATTTTTGTTAACCAAAGACATTAAGGAGTATATGTGATAAGGAGTTAAGTGACGAGATCACCCATGATCGCACTATATGTTGAAAAGATTTGAGGGGCTAACTAGCCAACACCTATATGTATGTTGCCATTAACAACTTGCAATGCCATACTTCAGTGCTGCACAATGTTTTCAGCTTTAAGT
The DNA here is from genome assembly GCF_902713615.1 of Scyliorhinus canicula. Taxonomy (NCBI): domain Eukaryota; kingdom Metazoa; phylum Chordata; class Chondrichthyes; order Carcharhiniformes; family Scyliorhinidae; genus Scyliorhinus; species Scyliorhinus canicula. Next base: position 23,010,908 of record NC_052154.1, read on the forward strand.
GGGGTGATGTAATATTTTCAGAGCACCAAGGTCAAAAACACAGGGTCATAATTTGTTGGAGGAGTGCATCCTTCAACATCTCCCATTAGTTCGACTTGCCTTTGCCCATTTAGGTTTTAAATTGTTTTGCGTGGCAAACTGCTGAAAGTGCAAGCAGATAATGTCACAGTGATTGAAACAGGGCAACCAGGTCCGGAGTGAACAGGGCTAAAAGCTGTGTGTCTACTTAACCAATCATACTGAAGGATTGGGAGACAAACAGTGCAAGGCCTAAGAAGGAAGTGTAAATTAGAATGGGTGAACTCAATGTCAAATCAAGTACAGGAATATAAATAAAGGGATAGAAATGATAAGTCGATTAAAGGAGACAGTGTAGAGGAGAAAGGAAAGAAAGGAAAGGAAAGAAAGCAAAAAGGAAATCCAAAATTTTACATTTTTAAAGTCTGCAACAACAATTAATACCTGATGGAATGAGCGGGATTCTCCAATAATGGGGCTATATCTCCATGCTGGCATGAAAAGCGGCGCCAAAACCACTCTGGCTTCAATGGTCACCGATAATGGGGAATGCTCCCCTTCCTAGGGGGCTAGGTCAGCACCGGAGTGGTCCCCGCGGGCGGAGAACGGCCCGCGCGAGTTCGCGCATGCGCGCTATGGCCGGCGTATTTCCGCGCATGCGCGGAATAGCCGGCATGATTCTGCGCATACGTGGGGGTTCCCTTCTCCACGCTGGCCCCTGGGCAATATGGCACAGCCCGACAGGGGCCCGGCACGGAGGAACATAGGCCCCCATGGAACCAGCCCACCCACCGATCGGTCAGCCCCCATTGTGGGCCTAGCTACCGTGGGGGCCTCTCCCCGAGATCAGATCTCCCTGACACTTTCCAGGACGTCCCTGCAGACTCAGCTTCCAGGTCCCACCGTGTGGGACCTGAGTAACCCACAGCGGCGGGACTCGGCCGAACCACTCGGCCCATCGGGTCCCGGGGAACCGCCGGGAGGGGGCGCTTTCAACGGCCCCCAACCAGCACGGCGGGAATCCCATGGGCGCCCGAGAATCGGGAAGCCGGCATCGAGGCACGATTCGCGCGTCATCCTGGGGATTCTCCGACCCGGCGCGGGGTCGGAAAATCCCGGCACATATTTGCAATAATTAATTTTCAGTGCCAGAGAGATTATTAGCATTAATTAACACTTACCCCATTGTTAATTGGACTGGACGAATCTTAACATTCTAGGTTCAATCTAGTGTGTATCTACCACACAAATACAACAACTTCACACCATTCAATGCCTCTGGAATGATGAGGCAGACAGCAAGATAGAATTTTTATGAAAAAAATAGCAAGACATTAAATCTTGGATTTTCACATTTAATCATCTTCCCACATTTGTAGCAATAGTGCATTTATTGAACCATTGTTATTTTGTCAGCAAATTATGCTTATTCATTTTATTCAGCAAGTAAATGAGAGTGGCCTGCGAGTAATTATTTGCTGCCTTACCTCCCTGCCACTTGTCACCTCACATGATAGGACAGTGTCTAAACTTCATGTTTGCCATGGAGGCAATTATAGGCCTATATCATGCATCCTGCTCCATGCGCTGGCTGCCTTGTTGATTCCTTCTTTCCAATGTTCTCTTGTTTGGTCTCCCATTTTCAATCCTTGACAAACTTCAGGTCATCTAAAACACTGCTGCTCATACCTTAATACGGACCCTATTTAATTTACCCACTGCCCCAGTGATCACTGTCTACATTAGCTCCCAGTCTGGCAACGCAGTGTTTCAAAACTTTCATTCTTCTTTTCGAATTGCCCCATGCCCTCAATCCTTCCAATCCCTATAGCTTCTTCCAGTCCTGCACCCCTTTGCAATCTCTGCTGTTCTCCTGCACCTCCTCTAATATTACCACTCCAACAGTGGGGGCCACGCTTTTAGCTGCCAAGGCCCTAAATTCTGGAGTTCCTTCATGAAATATCTCCACTCTCTACCGCGCCCTCCTCCATTAAGGCACTCTTTCAAACCTCCTTCATTCGATCATCTGGTTTCCCACCTCTTCATCTGGCCTCCATTGCATAATGCTCTTGTGAAGCAGCTTGGGCTCTTTTACTACGATATCTGCAAATTGGTGTTGAAGAATGAATTTTGTAGCAAAATCTGCCAGGCCTAGATTCAGCAATTGTTTGCTTCAATAGAACGGCAAATATTATCAACTCAAACTGAAGCTTCGATCCAAATGGCACGCCAATTAAAATCTGGGCTCACTGTTTGAAACCTAATGGTGGCAAAGGATTGGAAATAAAGTTAGTTTTCATAATTCCAACACAGCATTACTGGCCATGCTCAGCAGAAATTAGTCCCACTTCTTCCGGCACACCTAATCAGTGAGATTATATTGTCAGTTTAAAAATAATTGGGATATTCATCAGATGAAGAATTGGAGTTGTTCAGGGCAGGTGGAGAGAATTTCTTTTTGCACCTAAGTCACATGATAATCAAATTGGAAACATATGATGGAGTTGCAAGTGTGCAAAGATGGAAAGGTTATTTTCCTGCAGCACTGCGAACTCTTATAGCGATCAATATGAACCACTTGCAAGAAACACAGATAGTTTCTCAAGAGTTGTTCTTCAGCTCTTAAGATGGACCATTATTATTGGCACGTATTGTACTTGCACATCATTAGTTGACCACTAGAGGGCTCCCCTGAGGGGAATATTGAAGCAATTACACTCCACTGTCTTCTTTTGCTTTGTTCTTGTCATTTTTAAATGGAATACTCCAGATTGTCTGGAAATAAAAAGCAGTTATTACTGCTACACCAGTCTGAGTACGTATCCTAACGCCAGTTATTACTACACCAATTTGTGTACTTATCCTAACGCAACATACATGTTCAGCATAAGAAAATGATGCTCAAGCGCAAAGTCCCAACAGCGTCCTTCGTAAGTAGCATGAGTGTGTCCCAATCCTATTTTAAATTGCAATTTCAAACCCACCCCACTACTTGGGATGCAAAAGGTGAAAATCATAGGGCAATTAGAATCCTTTTTAAATGACAGCATCACTGCGGCAGGAAATGTCATCTGTTCTATGTAAGGGGTTCACAGAGTTAATAGGTAGCTACCATTCAATTATAAGGCAACTTGTTAAACTGAACATTTCCAATGTGATCAGAAGCCACAAGAGGAAAGCTGTTTATGATATTAGCAGAAAACCCAAGATAGAATCATTGCCAGAAGCGCTGATCTGACCATTTTTAAAAATTATTTTCCTCTTGTGGTGCTACTATTTGTTTCTAAATAATAAATCCTTTTCGTTGACATGATAGTAGTAGCAATTTAAAAAAGATACCCCAGCAAAATCTGGGAAAAATATAGATCAGTGTTATACGTGGAATGGAAATAATAGATATTTCAGTTGTTGAGTTGTTAACCCTTTCATATTCCTGAACAAAAAGTAGCAATGCTGCATCACCGATATGATATTTGATGCAGTTGTGTGTGTTGCTGTGTCCATGGGCGGAATTTACCCCGCCGCGTATTTCACGGTGGCGGAGGCAGCCCGCCAGCGGGATCGACCAGTCCCACCATTGTCAACGGGAAACCTGTGCGCCAGCATGGGACCGGAATTTCCCGCCGGTGCGAATATCCGGCAAATTCCGCCCCATGTTTTCACACTGAGTAAATTGTATGGTTTTCACCTGAAAGAGGAGGCAAAAGGTAACCTGGAACACGGGGAGAATGTGCAAACTCTTCGCAAACACTGACCCGGCGCGGGATCAAACCCGGGTCTTTGGCGCCGTGAGGCAGCAATGCTAACCACTGCGCCACCATGCCGTCCTGTGCAGTGGTAACTCCTACTAATGCTCTAATGGACAGATGCATCAGTGACAAGTAGATTGGTGAGGTTGAGGTGAAGTAGCTTTTTCCTTCTTGTTGGCTTCCTCACCACTTGCTGCAGGTCCAGTCTAGCAGCTCGGTCCTTCAGGACGCAGTCAGCTGGGTCAGTAATGTTGCTACTGAGCCACTCTTGGTGAGAGACATCCCACCCAGAATATATTCTGTTCCCTTGCCACCTTCAGTGCGTCTTCTATACAGTGTTCAACGGGGAGGAGGCCTGACTCATCAGCTAAGGGGTATGGGGGCGGGGAGGGCTGGGATAATCTGCGGCGCCTTTCCAAGTTTATGTTTGACTTAACGCCATGAGACCTCCCACTGACACCCATGGCCGCTCTCTCCTGACTGTTCGTCAATGTTCTGGTACCACCTGGGGCAGCAGAGTCAACCTGCTACATACTGCTTCTCTCGCCCAGATCCACCCAACAGAAGCGTACAACTGCTCAATGTGGTCAGGAGTCACCACAGAAACATTGTTGGTATCTTCCTCTGGAAAGCCATGACGATTAATTTAGGGATGTTGAGACCAACACAGCTTAATTAATTTAATTCAAATTCCACCAGCTTCCATGGTGGGATTTGAACCCATGTCCCTGCTCCGACTTGGCATTGTCTCCATTACCTTCTTATGAGGCAGGCAAAGGTCCCTCTCCATTATAAAGCCTCGGTGAACCCCCCCCCCCCCCCCCCCCCCCCCCACCTTTGACCCAGCATATCCACTCCAACCTAATTCTTATCCCTTCCAACCTTGACCTCTGGAGGACGTGTGACTATGTTGCTAAGAACCGTGGATACTCAGCCCTGATATCTGCAGATAGAGCCCACTCTTCAAATCACAAAACCTGGAATGATCCCGGTGAAGATTCTCTCAAGTTGAAACGGGCAATGCATAAGAATTTCACACCCCTCTGGGCTTTACAGAAATTCTGGTAGCAAAACTGAATGCAGACTTTTCCTGTTCATTATTTATCGCACAGAGTTTCTTTGTAAACTCAATTATGATTTTGACAGACATACCTTTCCGTGGGATGCTGAAAATTTCAGCATGTTAAATCACGGCCAGTTGGGATCTAAATAACTTGAGACCAGTGAAATAAAGGCAAAAGGTGTGCAATAGATTAGTCAGTCTCCAAACGGAAAAACATATTTGACACTTCAGATGGAACACCTTCTCACAATAATTCATAAACTCGACTGTGCAGAATGATTTTATGGCATTATAAACATACCAAAAGAAGACACAAATGTCAATAGCACAGGTGTAATGATTGATTGATCATTCTAGTAATCCAATCTGAATACATTGATGAAATCCTACCAGATTTCATTGTTTGCAAGGCAAATCTCTTCAGCCTGTAATTTATGTGCATTAAATAAACAGCAGCAGAGATCCCGTCGGTGTTTAAATGTCAGATTTGAGCTACAGTAGCTTCTCTAGATGAAAAGTTCAGAAATTGTATTAAATAAAACGGTGCTGAAGGAAATAAAATTATTTTCCTCATTTTATTGTTTCGTCCCCCCAGATATGGAATCATTTCTCCACATTTCACATTTTCTTACATTTAAAATAACTTGGCCTTTAAAGTGGCCATAATTGAAGGCATTTAAGTGTGATAGGTAAGATGGGTTCTGCATGAGGAAGCTGTTGTTTCAAGTGCAGCGATAGCTCTGGAAATTGGAGGTCTGAGCTGGAGCCTTACTCCTGACATTCATATTATTTTCGCTGAATGAGGTTTCGCAACTCTGAGCCAGTCCATTAGACAAAATGCCGCAAAAAGCTTGATCACAGGGAGAAAAAGGTAATGTGGCAGCCCAGTCCCTCCCCACTGAAACATACCATCTGATGGTTAGTCACAGAGTGGCTTTCACAGCATGTGTTCATCCTGCCCGCCTGGCTGGAGGAAGGAACATGGCATTGAATGGCAACACTTGACACGAAACTAAGGAGAAATGTCAAGAAGGTGGTTTTACGGATGTAAACGTTTGACATTATAATGAAACGGTATTTTCAATTGCTGTCAGGACAATTTAAAATACCTTTAAATTCACAAGGTGTGAAGCATGCAGTCAAAGAGGGAACGGGGGCAGCACGGTGGCACAGTGGTTAGCACTGCTGCCTCACGGCGCCAAGGTCACAGGTTCGATCCCAGCTCTGGGTCACTGTCCGTGTGGAGTTTGCACATTCTCCCCGAGTTTGCATGGGTTTCGCCCCCACAACCCAAAGATGTGCAGGGTAGGTGGACTGGTCATGTTAAATTGCATGGTTCATTGGAAAAAATGAATTGGGTACTCTAAATTTATTTTTAAACATTATTAAAAATTATTAAAAATAGAAGGAGTGGGGGGGGGATCACCAGATAGAAGAAGTGGGGGGGAGGCACGTAGTCAGGAATGCCTCAGAATGTATCTCGCTCAAGAACCTGGGCTGGATTCTCTGTTCATGAGTCATTTTCATTTCATTTTCAAGTGCTGACACCAACGGAGGATCCGTGGAGTTCCATGTCAGAACAATCGGCACTAGACCTGCACCGATTCCACTACCGATGATGGGTTAGCACTGGCGCCGTGTGGAACACCTGCAGAACAAACTGAAAATGGTGCGGGAATCGCCGGTCCGCGATGGACACCCACAGGGCTGACAATGTGCAGCCACGTGTACACTATACACCCCCCACACAAATATACCGATCATGGCCGAAAGGACGGCACTACTGTGATGTGAATGCAGTTGCAATGATGCAGTGTTTGAGAAGGCGGAGCATCGCCATTCGCTGTCAAACCGGCATCTGCCGCGATTTTGGTGTCAGGAGCTATTTGCCGCCCGATCACCATTCCCGGTTTCAGTGTCGGGCAACAGATAATCCAGCCCCCTGTTTATCTGTGTTGGGAAATGGTGAGAGCGACGGTTCCTCTGGGGTGTGCAGCCAGAACCAGTTTCAGCTGCAAAAGCAGGAGACAATTAAGAGTGGCAGAGCAACAGTGAGGGGTGGAGACAGGAATTTCTGTGGCTGTAGACTTGACTCCAGGATGCTGTGTTGCCTCCCTGGTGCCAGGGTCAGGGATGTCACAAAGCAGCTGCGGGGCATTCTGAAGGGGAAGGGTTTGTGAAAGGATGGGTCAGAGATTGTGGTTCACATTGGCACCAACAGCATCAGCAGAAAAAGGGATGAGGTCCTACAGCAAGAATTTAGGGAGCGAGATAGCAGATTGAAAAGCAGGACCTGAAAGGTTGTAATCTCCGGATTACTCCCGGTGCCACTTTTTAGTGAGACAGGAATAGAAGGACAGAATAGATGAATGTATGTCTGAAGAGATGGTATAGGAGGGAGGGCTTTAGTTTGTTGGATCACTATGTCCATTCCCGGGGAAGGAGGTTACTAGCTGTGTAGATGAGGACAGTGTATTTGATGTAGTCCACATGGAATTCAGTAAGGCTTTTGAAAAGATCATGCACGTGAGACTGATCAAGAAGGTAAGAGCCCACGGGATCAAGGGCATTTGAGTCAATTAGATCTCAAATTTGCTTAGTGGCAGGAGATGGGAGCCTGAGTCCAGCAGTATACCGGGATCAGTGCTGTGTCTCTTGCTGTTTGTAATGGACATTAATGATCTAGATGGGAATGTGGATGGTATCATCAATAAGTTTGGAAATGACACAAACATTGGTGTGATAAGTAGCGAGGAGGAAAGCCTTAGATTACAAGGCGATATAGACAGGCTGGTCAGATTGGCAAAACAGTGGCAAATGTCATTTAACCCTGAAATGCGTAAGGTAATGTATTTTGGGAGGATTAACCAGGTAAGGGTATGCGCAATGAACGGTTGGTCGCTAGGGGGTACAGAGGACCAGAGGGACCTTGGGGTGCATGTACATAGGTCCCCGAAGGCCGCAGGACAGTTAGATAAGATGGTTAAGAAGACTTACGGGATACTTGCCTTTATTAACCGAGGCATGGGCCATAAGGGCAGGGAGATTATGATGGGGCTGCATAAGCCACTCGTTATGGCACAGTTAGAGCGGCACGTTGGCACAGTGGTTTGTACTGCTACCTCGCAGCATCAGGGACCCGAGTTCTATGCCAGCTTTGGGTGACTGCCTGTGTGAAGTTTACACGTTCTTCCTGTGTCTGAGTGGGTTGCCTCCAGCTGCTCTGGTTTCCTCCCACAGTCCAAAGATTAGGTGGATTGGTCATGCTAAATTGCCCCTTATTGTCCAAGGACGTGCAGGTTAGGTGGGGGTTACAAGTTTAAAGGGACAGGGCGGGGGTGTGGGCCTAGGTACGGTACTCTTTCAGATGGTCTGTGCAGACCCGATGGGCCGACTAATCTCCTTCTGCACTGTAGAGGATCTATGGATTCTATAAAAGGTTCTATGGATCCTATAGAGTACTGTCTGCAGTTCTGGTTGCCACACTATAGGAAGGATGATGCCTGGGCTGAAGCCCTTCAGCCATGACGAGAGGTTGGTTAAGACTGAAGACTGAGGGTGATCTAATTGAAGTGTACAAAATTATGAAGGACATAGGTAGGGTCCATGAATACAGGAATAGGATGGGAATAGAGAGTTACGGACAGCGGAAGTGGAGAAGATTTTAGTTTAGATGGGCAGCATGGTCGCGCAGGCTTGGAGGGCCGAAGGGCCTGTTCCTGTGCTGTACTTTTCTTTGTTCTTTGGTAAATAGGACATTTTCCCCCTTAGTTTAGGGGTAAGTAACCAGGGGGCACAGATTGAAAGTAAGAAGCAGGAGATTCAAAATGGATTTGAGGAAAAACATTTTCACCCAGAGGATGGTGGGAATCTGTAACTATTGAAATGAAATGAAAATTGCTTATTGTCACAAATAGGCTTCAATGAAGTTACTGTGAAAAACCCCTAGTCGCCACATTCCGGCACCTGTTTGGGGAGGCTGGTACTGCCTGAAAAGGTGGTAGAGGCGGGAACCCTCGCAACATTTAAAGAGCATTTGGATGGCCGCTTGCAATGCTGTAGCCATACAGATCTGCAGACCAAGTGCTAGAATGGGTTTGGAATAGATAGCTGCTCGATGGCCAGCATAGACATGATGGGCCAAAGGGCCTCGTTCTATGATGTAAAACTCTATTTTAGAAAGATCTCATGTACCCTATTTAATATCAATGTCATATTCATTTTTTTTAGTATAACAATTTGGAGCAACTGAATTGCTGGGCAGGTATATAATACTGCATGACAGCCCTAGACAACGAGAGGATCGATTTTTTGCTTCAATGATCATCAACTATACCAACAACTCGCATTTATATAGCACAGTTAATGCAGTGAACATACCATGGTACTTCAGAAGAGTGTGATCAACCAAAATTTGGCATGGAGTCAGATAAGGAAATATTATGGCAGATGACCAGACGTTTGATTAAAGAAGTAGTTTTGAATAAGCATATTGAAGGAGAAAAGAGAGGTAGAGAGGTGAATTAGTTTAGGGAGTGTGATGAGAGACTTTTTATTTTATTTTTAATATTTTGGGGGATCTATTCAGTCATAGAATTTACAATGCAGAAGCCTGCCATTTGGCCCATTGAGTCTGCACTGGCCCTTGGGGAAAGAGCACCCTACTTAAGTCCACGCCTCCACCCTATCTCCATAACCCAGTAGCCCCACCTAACCTTTTTGGACACTAAGGGCAATAAAGCATGGCCAATCCACCTAATCTGCACATCTTTGGACTGCGGGTGAAACCGGAGCACCCGGAGGAAATCCACGCAGACATGGGGAGAACATGCAGACTCCGCACAGGCAGTGACCCAAGGCGTGAATCAAACTCAGGTCCCTGGAGCTGTGAAGCTACATTGCTAACCACTGTGTTACCATGCATGTTGTGTTATTCCTTGGAGCAATTTTATGAGTTTGTGTATGAAATTAAATAACTTAAAATGAAGACAGATTGTGTGAGGGCTTCAGAGATGAAAGGAGTATTGGTGCATTTGAAGTAGATATGGCCAAGTGAATTTTCTCCAAGTAACCAAGCAGTAGATGGAAATTTGCATTGGGAGATAAGTCATGGGTTGGAACTTTAGCTGTTAAATTTCAAAAGGGTGTGTGAGGTGTTACAACTTGGAAAGAGTCATAACTAAACAAGGAAAGGTTATTAAATTTATTTGACCCAAAATTGGGGGAAATAGGGAGAACTCAAAAATCGACAATATTGTGAGAAAGTTATGTTCGAAGAGGTGTTGAGGACAATGGTGTTGAAGCCAAAAGAGCAAAAAGTATATTTAAGGAGAGATATGGGGCTGTGCCGAGGTCAGGGGATCAACGTTATCCCCCAATGTTGGTGGTTGTTGGGTTAGGAGGATAGAATTGCAATGTATAAGTTGGTAAATAAAAATAGATGTGTGTAAAGATAGGCTCCAGTTATATCCTTCGATAATTAGGTTTCTGGCATAGAACAGCCAATGTGAGTGAAGCTGATGAATTGCTATGAGTTAATTGGAGAGCAGTCTGCACTATTGGTAGAACCAAATGTGAACCTGATATAAATGTCCTAAATTTGATTTATTTAGATTATTAATCCTATGAAGACTGTCTTATGACATTATCATTTATTTGTCCAAAATCAAAATCAAGTCCTGGAAGTGACGGAGAATATTCTTCTTCTTGCATTTTTTCTGCAGATTTGTATATTTTTCATTGCATCGTGCTTCGGAGAGGGATAGTTTGCTAAACAATACTGTTAACAAGTCAATTCTTTTTGATGAAGCCTCCCTAAAGTACTTTGGTATTTCTTTTACATTACCAGCCTTAAGCTATGCAAGCTATTACTGTTATCAGTGCTTAATGAGTCAATATTTAGATAGGATCAATCTGTATGTAGCTGTACATTTAAAATTAATGAATGTTAACATCAATATTTTACGCTGCAGTGAATGGTAGTGTTTTATCAATCTGTGCTTGATCGCCATGCAGTGGGATTCTCCGTTGTCTGACGCCGCTATCGTAATCGGCAATGAGGCGGTGAATCGACTCTGACACCCAAATAGGGGCCGGCTCTGGCGTCAGTTTGACGCTGGTCAGCCATACTCCGCCACCTCAGAAATGGCATAATCACGTCGCGCGCCATTGTACCAGCTTTGGCGTGTCACCAGCCTGCCGTCCCGCAATGGTCCACCCTCCGATGTGCCGAGTTGTCTCAGCGGTCGGGAACCTGGTGTGGTGGCTGCGGACTGTATCCAGCGGCATCACACTCGGCTGGGATCCATGCCGTTAGCCGGGGCGGGGGGGGGGGGGGGGGGGGGGGGGGGGGCGGTTCCGCGAGGGCTGGGGAACAGGTGGGAGATGGCCTGTGGGGTCGCGGATGGCGGGTCCGGTCCGCGCACAGCCGGCACCATGTTGTACGGTACGACTGCTGCAGGTCATCAGCTGTGCGCATGCGTAGCCAGGAACCGGGCCGTTTTCGGAGCTGGAGCCAGGATGTTCACCCTGCACCGCTGCTAGCCCCTCACCAGTCCCGGAAATGGTGCGGGGTTGGCACCAATTTCCTTGTCATAAACCTCCCGCTAATTCGCCGTTTGAGCCGGCATGTAGCCGCTGAAATGGAGAATCTAGCCCATGGTTTTTCTTTTAACCAGTTAAGCTGAATGAAAAGCTTCAATATGGTAAACACAGAAGCAGAAAACACTCACAGTTATATTAAGACACAAGGCAAACATTGCCAAGAATTATTTTGGATGCTTCCTGTACAGGGGTTGGCGGAACTGTCCTCGGAGGAGAGATTGGTTCGACTGGGCCTGTATTCACTGTAATTTAGAAGGATGAGAGGAGATCTGATTGAAACAGACAAAGTTCAAACAGGGCTGGAGAGACTTTCCCTGGCTGGGGAATCTAGAACCAGGGGACACATTCTCAGCATACAGGGTAGACCATTTAGGATTGGGATGAGGAAAATAAATCCAACACTCAAAGAGTAGTGAAGCTGTGGAATTCTCTACCACAGAAGGCTGTGGAGGTCAAGTCATTGACTGTATTCCAGAAAGAGATGGATAATTTTTTAGATTTTAATGGCATCAAGGGGTATGGGAAAAATGTGAGTATGGCATTGAGATAGAGGATCAGCCAATGTCATATTGAATGGTGAAGCAGGCTCAAAGGGCGGAATGGACTACTCCGCCTTCTAGTTTCTATTCTCTCATATTTTCTCTGTTTTTTGAAGAGATGATACTAACTATTTAGAGCACAAATTGTTAATGAAAAGCTAATTGAAAACTGTAATCATCGGATGAATGATAAAAGTTAGGGGTCTGGAATCTCCGTCGGCGGGATCCTCCATTTCGTCGGCAGTGCACTGACGCCCACGGATTTCCCAACAGTATGGGGGCGCCCAGAAAGGGAAACCCCATTGGTCGGCTGCCGGGATGGAAAATCCCGCTGTTAGCGGGGGCGCACCGCACCAGAAATCGGGTACGGCGGGACAGAGAATCCCCCCCCCACACCCAGGATCTTGCAGATCTGTGATCATTCTCATTACAGAATCTTAATGTTATGAAACCAAAAGAGAAAATACTGGACAATCTCAACAGGTCTGACAGCATCTGTGGAGAGAGAACGGAGCTAAAGTTTCGAGTCTGCGTGACTTTGTCTAAGTCATCCGGACTGGAAACCTTCTCTCTCCACAGATGCGGTCAGATCTGCAGAGATTGTCCAGTATTTTTTTGTTTCAGATTCCAGCATCTGCAGTAATTTGCTTCTATCTTAATGTTATGTCTCTTTTCAAAAAATATTCAATAGATGGTCCATCCATGTCCCTTGGATTCAGAACAAGGAAGTAAATGAACTTCAAAACATCTTAAAATCTAGTACATATGATAAAAAAACAAAATAGTGTGTCCAACATGTCAGAGTGCACTATAAATTTAACTATAAAAATCCTATCTTTCCACAGGGAATAAGGGAAGACAGGTTACGGAATAATAGGACTCTGCGGTGATTTATATCTATGGATTAGGTGTCACATCTAAAAACTCGGTGTTTCAATCATGTGGCAACTCAAGAGCAGGGTGCTCTATCTGTGATTTAAAATCTGAACAAGGTTTCAGGTACATTGCGAACGAAACTGTGCACATAAAGAAGTCATAACGTTGAACAAGCCATGCAAAAGTGGAGCGAGTAAAGATTTTCTCTTTCTTTCTGTTACCACTTTTCTCTTTTCGCCCACGAGAATGGCTTTCCATGGTAACAAAAATCACCTTCAGAGACTTGGTTGCAGCAAGAAGCACAATTTATTCTCAATCTACAGTCAACCACATTGAATACCTCTCTGGGCACAGCTGTGAAACAAACACTTTGGAGTACTTGAACAAATATTGACTCCAGAATGATTCCAAGCTTCTGCCAATGACAGAACATCTTGGCTTGTAAATTTGGCTTAATTTTGTAATCATTTTTTTGGACCAATGCGTGAATTTAATACACCATTTTCCTATCTGCATTTCCACCTTTTTGCTATTGTTTCTCTCCTGAACATTCCGGAACAGTGACCCTTCCGGTCACCAGAAATGCCATTCATTAGTCACCTCAAAAGGATGTGCTGCCAATTTTTCTTCCTTAATACATAGCATTCTACAGCTTCAATGTGCTTCACAATTGGTCCACGAACAGATTAAACATTTTGATCAATACTGACCGAGAAGCCTCTGTTGGCATGACAAAAATGTGACTTAATACAGTGTTCGTTGCCTACTTTTGAAAGCCATGTCGTTTTCTTGAATTAGTGCCCAATGCTTATTTTGTGCAGTTGATACAAACATGGAAAGTACATGCTAATTATTCCAAAGGGTGCTTCACAAACACATTAGTGATGTTTTGTGTTGTATTCTATGATATCCATTGTTTGAATACTGGTCAGAGGGCTACAGCTAATTACGCTACATGAAAGAGTTTTAACTAATAAAAAAAAACACAGCCAGCTTAGCAGCAATTACTTTGATGCAGCAATGGTCATAGCCTCATTTTTACAAAATGCAAAATCTGCCCAATCAAAATGATCATGACCTGATGTTTACTGATCGTTTTTCAGCAAACATCACCTTTCCATTCTGTAAGTACTGCAAACCGTTGCAAATTGACAAGATCAGTGCAAGCAGAGTCACATACATGTAGACACACATAATGGGCGCGATTCTCCGCTCCCCATGCCGGGTGGGAGAATCGCGGGAGGGCCCCCCGACAAATTTCACACCCCCCAGGTGCCCCCCCGCGATTCTCCCCCCCCGCTCGGAAGAATCGCCGCTCGCCGTCTTTCACGGCGAATGGTGATTCTCCGACCCGGATGGGCCGAGCGGCCAGCCATTCGCGGCCGTTTCACGACGGCGGCAAACACACCTGGTCGCTGCCGTCGTGAAACGGGAGTGAGAAGCCCGTTTGGGGCGTGTAGGTGGCCTAGCAAGGAAAGAGCACCATGACTGTGCTCGGAGGGGACAGGCTCGCGATCGCTGCCCACCGATCGTCGGGCCGGCGTCCAAATCAGACGCACTATTTCCCCTCCGCCACCCCGCAAGATCAAGCCGCCACATCTTGTGGGGCGGCTGAGGGAAAATATGGCCACCGCGCATGCGCGGTTTCGTGCCGTCAGCGTCATGACATCATGACGTCGTGCCGGCCGCGTCATTCTTGGCGCGACGCCCCCGCGGCCGAGAGGTACGGAGCGCCGTTCCTAGCCCCGCCGGGAGGGGAGAACAGGGGGCGAGGAGCGGCCTCTGAGGCCGTCGTGAAACTTGACCGAGTTCACGACAGCCCTCCCGAATTTTCCTGGGAGCGGAGAATTCCGCCCAATGTTCTTTATTATTTTTTTTAAATTTAGAGTACCCAATTCATTTTTTTCCAATTAAGGGGCAATTTAGTGTGGCCAATCCACCCACGCTAACAGGGGGAGAATGTGGAAACTCCACACGGACAGTGACCCAGAGCCGGGATCGAACCTGGGGCATGGACGCCGTGAGACAGCAATGCTAACCACTGCGCCACCGTGCTGCCCACACAATGTTCTTTCGAGTGAAAAACAGAATTTAATTTGGGTCAATGAAGTGAAAATAGCATTCTGCATCCATCTCCCTCACTAATATACAAACAGCCTCATTGGAAATTTATAGCTCCATACCGGGCGCGAACCTCCCCCTAAAATTCTAAGTGTCATTGTGGGCGAGTTTGGCGTGGTGTTTCCCGCCAGATTTTTGAGAGATCCAGACCTGGCCTTTTTTTGTGGGCCTTCGGTAGTTTCACTGTGCTCATAGACTCATAGAATCATAGAATTTAAAGTGCAGTAGGAGTCCATTCAGCCCATTGAGTCTGCTCTGGCCCTTGAAAAGAATAGCCTACTTAAACCCCACGCCTTAACCCTATCCCCTTTATCCCCGTAACCTAGTAACCCCACCTAACTTTTTTTGGTCACAAAGGGCAATTTATCATGGCCAATCCACCTAACCTGCACATCTTTGGACAATGGGAGGAAACCGGAGCACCCGGAGGAAACCCACACACACATGGGGAGAACGAACAGACTCCACACAGACAGTGACCCAGCGGGGAATCGAACCGGGGTCCCTGGAGCTGTGAAGCAACTGTGCTAACCACTATGGTGGTCACGCCCACCTTTCGAATTATTTTCAGCAGTGGGGAATTGGCAGTACCAACCGGAAGACCGGCTCCTCAGAGATTGGGGAGCCATTTTGGAAGGTGCCCCGAGCTCTAAATAAGCTTGATGGTTCCCCCACCCATGGGCTGTGCCACCCCCTGCAGTCATGTGTATTACCCCCCCCTAAGTGAGTGCACTCCGCTGTGCGGTCGCTGAGGGCCCCTCCCCTCTCGGGCTCCCCTTCATACCTTCCTTCACCCTCCCATCCTTCATATCCTCTCTCACCCCCACCCTTTCATGGGCATGCCCCCCCCCCCCCCTCCCTCAAGCCCCGAACCATGGCAGTGCTAACCTGGGAGCTGGGTACCCTAGTACTGCCATCCTGGGCAGTGCACATGACACCCTCGTAGTACTAATTTGATGTCCTGGTAGTGCCAGGTTGTCGGGTTGGTACTGCCAAGGTGCCAGGGAGAGTGCCAAGGTACTGCCCTGACCTGTTCCTGACCATACGGTGGATCCAATGGCCTCCAAGACACCCAGAAGGGAGCCCAGAACTAATCGGCACCCAGTCAAGGCCTTGCCAGAGCGACCAATGACTCCTGCGCGTCGGAAGAATGCGCCTCACATCAGCCCTAATGACTCATTTAACTACAATTATCTGGATCACGCCATTGAGGGCGTTTCACGCCTTGCGCAATGTCCAATGAGAACCTCCCCCGCGATGCACTTGCACGCCCGGATCGACATTGGGCGTAACATGTTGGCAAAATCGCACCCATCAAATTAACAGAAAAAAGAAATGTGATTTTATTTTCCCACTAAATTCTGAAACACCCTTGAAAGAAACGTCAGAAAACCATCGGATATGGTCATGTGGTATTCGAGGCTAAGAACAGTACTTCAAAACCAATGATCATAATCAGATATTCAGCACATGGGGACTACTTCAAACTTGGCAGATGCTGCATTGTTGTCAAATAACACTGAAAGCATTACCTAAATCTCTAACAAGACAGCTATTATTAGCAATCCATAAATCTTATTTAGCACATCGTTAAGTCATTTAAATAAAATGCTTTTGGGTCACTCAGCAGCAAATGCAATATGCAATATTTCATTATTATTTTCAAAAAATACATCTGTTGATCAAGAAGGAATTTGTTCACAAAATAAAGAAACTATACGGACTTAAAAACAGGAGCACATCTTCTGAAGTGAAGGTCAGTTGCTGTATCAACAAATGTAAATCTACGCACCATTATTCATTGCTAATGGATTTTTCTTAAATTTGAAACGTGGAAGGATAAAATATGTAGCAAAATATCCAACAAATCTCACAAATGTGTAGTCTGATGTACTGTCCGGGTGCCAAAATTTCACAATAAAAAGTAGCAAAGGCAGTTCCTGAGCAGTATTGGTTATGGGCCAGGGTTTAGAGAACCCCAAAGTGTATCATGGAGTTCACCTGACCCACAACTTTTAATCGATTGTGGTATGGGGGCGCACGGCCCACTCTACAGGTGTGGTACAGCAGAAATGGAAAAATAATTTTTTAAGCAAAACAATGTTCATTCTATGAACTCAAGTTAACTTCTTAAAACATTCACGGAACATTTTAGCGACCATCAATTCAAATACAATCCCCAAAGAATACAACACTAACTAATCCTTAATAACTTCCGAAACATCCAGAAGACAAAAGAAACACCTTTTAACAGAAGCACATTAGATTTACATTCACTAGCAAGAACATTTATAATTCTGAATTCACCAAATGATCAAGAGATAGTCTTTTCATGGCAGAGAGATCAACAGTACACCTGCTCTGCCTGGCTTCAGCTCCAACACTGAAAACAAAACTAAAACTCATCCTGCAGCAAACAGCCTAAAACTAAAGTAAAAAGCTGACAGACAGCCCAGCTCCACCCACTCTGACATCACTGTAGTAATATGTGCAGCCAAACATTTCTCAAAGCGACATTCTCATGACAGTATCAATTGATATTATTGACCCACACTGCAAAGTCACAACAGTGGAAAAACCGCCCAACTCCCCCCTCTTAACATTGCTGACCATCCGATCCTAACACAATCCACCATTCTTCAAAGGTGAACCTAGATAGCAAGTATTGCTAGGATTAATTTCCAAGCTTAATCATCTCAAACCAAAATCCAAAAATGTTCACTTGCATCATGTCAAAGTTGGAACACTGTTTGATTTTTTACTCATCATTGTCCAGATGTGATGAAGCCAATTGCAACAGTCCAACCTTCTACTTTCAGTTAGTTACTTCAGCATAGGTCAAATCTGCAACCTTCTAGGCTGCATGGCTTCCTGCTGTATTACATAGAGAATTAAAAAGACCTTGCTATGAATCATAGAACTTCCAATGCAACCCGGGTTCGAATCCTGGCCAAGGTCACTGCCCATGTGGAGTTGGCATATTCTTCTCATATCTGCTTGTGTTTCACCCCCCATAACCCAAAGATGTGCAGGTTAGGTGGATTGGCCATGCTAAATTGCCCCTTAATTGGAAAAAGAATTGGGTACTCTAAGTGTAAAAAAAATGAATTTACAGTTCAAAAGGAGGCCATTCGGCCCATCAAGTCTGCTCCAGCCCTTGGAACGAGCAGCCCATTTAGGCCCACCCCTTATCTCCACCCCAACCCTGTAACCCAGCAATCCCACCCAACCTTTTTGGACATTAAGGGCAATTTAGCATGGCCAATCCACCTAACCTGCACGTCTTTGGACCATGGGGGTAAATCGGAGCACCCGGAGGAAACCCACGCAGACACGGGGAGAATGTGCAAACTCCACACAAACAGTGACCCAACCCGGGAATGGAACCTGGGACCCTGAAGGTGTGAAGCAACAGTGCTAACCAATGTGCTACCGTGCTGCCCAAACAGATGGGTAACCTGGCAGAGCAGGAACTGGAAGGTGAGGAAGAATCACCCATGCAGCAAGCATTATTGACGGAGAAGCCCCCAGTGTAAGATGCCTCCCAATCAATGCCAGAGCTGTGTATTTCTTAAACCTATAATCCACAAATTTACCTTCATAATATTACCTCAACCTGGACTTTCCTGCAGAGCTCTTCAATCCATTCCCATTATCTGTTCCGCTCCTGCCTTGTTTTAACCACCGGCCCATAAACGATTCAGCACTGTGTCCAGATAAGTGCAATTCCTTTCTTGAATTAATATTGCATTATTTAATCTTGCTTGTTTAATTATTAGTTTAGTTCCAAGAAAGTTGGTGAATTGTGTGCAACATGTAAACTACTTAACCTTGCAAATGAACGAAGCAATTCCCTTACAAAAGAACTGAACATGATTTCTGGCTGCAGA
The DNA here is from genome assembly GCF_902713615.1 of Scyliorhinus canicula. Classification (NCBI taxonomy): domain Eukaryota; kingdom Metazoa; phylum Chordata; class Chondrichthyes; order Carcharhiniformes; family Scyliorhinidae; genus Scyliorhinus; species Scyliorhinus canicula. The sequence continues at coordinate 23,029,767 of NC_052154.1, forward strand.
GATTTCTTACCAATCAGGCACAAGGTTAAAATAAACAAAATAATGCTGATGCTGTAATCAGAATCAAAAACAGAGAATGCTGGAAAACTCAGCATCCAAAGGGAGAGAGAACAGAGTTAACGGTTCGAGTCCTTTACACTCTCTGTCAGGAACGAAAGAGAAAATGCTGGAAAATCTCAGCAAGTCTGGCAGCATCTGTAGGGAGAGAAAAGAGCTAACGTTTCGAGTCCGATGACTCTCCATCAGAACTGAAACAAAGGGAAAATGTATTAAACTGTGGCAGGGAGAGATTGTGGCAAAGATGTGGTTAACTTAAGAACAAGAGACAGATGGATGTGTGGTGTTTGTGTGTTTATGTGAGTGTGTGGGGGGGCAGTTTATGTGATTTTTGCACAAAGAATATATAGAACAAGAACAGTACAGCACAGAACAGGCCCTTTGGCCCTCGATGTTGTGCCGAGCAATGATCACCCTACTCAACCCCACGTATCCACCCTATACCCGTAACCCAACAAACCCCCCCCACCAACCTTACTTTTTAAGGACACTACGGGCAATTTAGCATGGCCAATCCACTTAACCCGCACATATTTGGACTGTGGGAGGAAACCGGAGCACCCGGAGGAAATCCACGCACACACGAGGAGGACGTGCAGACTCCGCACAGACAGTGACCCAGCCGGGAACCGAACCTGGGACCCTGGAGCTGTGAAGCATTTATGCTAACCACCATGCTACTGTGCTGCCCCGTGCTGTATGGGATATAACAAAAATAAATGGGGTTAACATAGAGGAGAAAGGTCACAGCATAAAGTTGCTGAACTCAGTGTTGAGTCCTGAGGGCTGTGACGTGCCTCATCAGAAGATGATATACTGCTCCTCCGTCTTGCCCCACATATCTGTCCTTGGCCTGCTGCAATGCTCCAGTGAAGCCCAGCGAAAGCTGGAGGATCAGCACCTCATCTTAACATTCATTCTCTCCACCACTGATGCATAATGGCATCTCCAAGATGCACTGCAGCAACTTGACAAGGATCCGTCGACAGAACCGTCTCAATCCACAACCTCTACCACCTAGAAGAATAGGTGCTGCTAGTGGGTGGGAACATCACCACCTGCAAGTTCCCCTCCAGGTAACAGGCCAGCCTGACTTGGAAATATATCACTAATCCTTTACTGTCGCTGTGTCAAACTCCTGGAACTCCCTCCAGGGTGTACCAATGCCACACGAATGCAATGGTTCAAGAAGGCGGTTCATCACCGCCTTCTCAAGGGTAATTAACAATGAGCAATAGAAATACTGACCTAGCCAGCAATGCCCATACCCCGTGCTTGAGTAAAGAAAATCCTGTTCTCAAGTCTGTAATATTTACCAGCCACTATATGCAAACAGTCTACAACAGTCTGTCTCTGAAGGTCAATGTTGCACTACATGTGCATTGATAGGTTGTAAACAATAGCATTTTTCCAGTATGTTGGTGACACTTTGATAAAGCATGTTTTCAGTATAGCAACCACAAGTAACTTGATAGAATAATGAGGAAACTATGCTTTACCCCGTGCTCTCACTGTTCCTTCGCTTGGATTCAAAATAAGGTAGATATTATTTACTTCCAGGCTTATCGCTTCACCGAGAGGGTAAGTGGAGTTAGTTTCTCATTGATGAAATGCACTTCGACACCAGCAACAAGAATGACATTCAGAGGGTGGATTTTCAGATGGCAGCTGGCTGTTCTTGGCTAAAGTATATTCTCAATTTGCAGTTTGGCTGTTCAACTTTGTAAGTGCTATCGCATTTAATGGGGCCTATTGATAACACTTTACTGCTGCTATTGTCACAAATCGTATCACAATGAGGAGTAGATCTGCTTGGACTGTGTGCAAGCAAACATTTGATTCCTGAAATTCTATGCAACTCTCACTGTTGTCCTGCCATCATTTCAAAAGGAGGAGAGCAGAAATCTCAAGAACGATAGAAAGTAAGAGCAGGAGGAGGTCATTCGGCCCTTTGAGCCTGCTCCGTCATTCAATGTGATCATGGCTGATCATTCAAGAGAATTGGTGTTGCATGACTGTTTTCAACACTTACCTCTTCACTGGGGTTTTCACCAGTCTTCTACCAGAGTTACAGCAAGAAATTGGCAGAGGCCCCATGTTTTTGAAATCCTGCAGTGCAGGAGGAGGCCATTTGGCCCATCGAGTCTGCACCGACCCTCTGAAAGATCACCCAAACTAGGCCAACTCCCCTGCCCTATCACTGTAACCCTGGACGCTAAGGCAATTTATATTGGCAATGGTTTTTGCATAAATGGTGGCACAGTGCTTTGCACTGCTTCCTTACATGCCAGGGTCCCGGGGTTCAGTTCTGGCCTTGGGTAACTGTGTGGAGTTTGCATTTTCTCTCAGTGTTTGCGTGGGCTTCCTCCTGGTGCTCTGGTTTCCTCCCACAGCCCAAGAATATGCAGGTTATGTGAATTGGCCATGCTAAATTGCCCCTTAGCGTCCAGGATTACGGTGATAGGGCAGGGGAGTTGGCCTAGTTGGGGTGATCTTTCAGAGGATCGGTGCAGACTCGATGGGCCAAATGGCCTCCTTTTGCACTGAAGGAATTCTATGAATAAAGGGTTCTGTTCTTAGACTTTACTTCCCCTTCAAATTAACTGACCCTATCTCCGACAGTTGGTGAAATTGTTGTTTTTAGTTCACTCTTTCTGTGTTAAACCTCTATTGAAACTCATGGAGTGGTGTTAACAACACTCAAAATGCCTCTAAATTCTGGATGGTAATTCTTTGTCAGCTGGTAGTTTACCAGTATAATTAAACACACTCTGAATATATATCCTGACTCTGTTAAAGATCATGAGATTAAACAAGGCATCCATTGTTGAGCTCGGTGAACCTCATTCAGCATTTGATCACGCTCTCATTTCCACTTGTTAAAATCACCAGTACTTGCTGTAACACTATGTTTCCATATATTGTAAATGAATGAAAGGAATAATTACACTTAAAATTAGCATAGATACATTTCACAATGTGGCTGGCCCAGAGGGAAAGGGGGGTAACAGGACTGATCTTTAATGGAAGTTGATGAGTTCCAACAAAGATAGTCCCTGACATGCTGTAACATCATTAATATTCTGTGAGGTATTGTGAATTTACATATCATTCTGCATCACTGCACCAGATTATACAAAACGAAGCTAATGATAAGCCTGGCCTTAAATTTATTATCTGAATTCACTCTTGTGAGTTACGTACTCAACTCTTGCAATTAGCGGTTTTAATTTGTCTGCCAAGAGTACAGAATGGTAAAGAAAGAAAGAATTTGCATTCATATAGCATTTTATGATGCCCTCAAGACATTGCAATATGCATTACAACCATTGAATTACTCTGGAAGATAATCACTTAATAGGTTAACAAATGGGACAGCCAAATTGCACATAGCTGAGGTCCCATGAACTGTAAATCAACAGTTAGCTCGTTGATCTATTTATTTTCTGTAATATTGGTTTGAGGGAAATTGCTGATTTGGAAACTAGGGGAACTTCTTGATCTTCTTCAAATACTGTGGCTAAGAGTGCTCCGGCCGTTGGGATTTTCTGTTCCTGCCGGCAGCGCACGCGCCCACCCACAGGTTTCCCGGCGGTGGGGGACGTCTTCAACGGGAAGTCCCGCTGTCAGCGGCGGGAACAGGGAATCCCGCTGCCAACAAACAGCGCGCCGCCAAGAAACACGCGTCTGGGGAATCGGAGAATCCAGCCCTGTATTGCTCTGGGATCTTTCATGCCCAAGTTAACCAACATCTCATTCAAAAATAAACCACAGTAATGTTGCACTTAATTAGTACCGTAGGAGACAGTCATCTTTAGATTCTGTACTCCCATCCTATTTTGGTGCCTGAATCTCAATGAACTATATAATAGACAATAGAATGCCTTCACCAGAGACCTGAACTAACGTGTAGGCCTGGAATGATATTGCAATATTCCAAAATCCAAACTAGGTATCGTATGAAAATTAAGATTTTAGACATGGTTCTAAGATGCTCATTTATTGGTTTGTGGAATGTGGTATTTAATAGTTTAAAAAATCAAATAATTGCTTACTTACTTGAATAAACTCAATCACACAGTTGAGATCAAATAGGGCTAGCCTTGGAGCAATGATTGCAAGTTACAGATATGTCAATAGTGAGATACAATAAATACACTTTAAGGAAAAGTAACTAACTTACAAGTCTTAAGTCAACTGTACTGAATCGCGCTTGTTATTGCATTGCTCTGGCGGTTCGGCATTCAGTTTATATGCATAACATGTTATGATTGCATTATATTTATTTTAAAATAACTGAGTGCGTGACAATCTCTGCATGCCTTTTTTTTACACTAAATTGCACAAATCAGGTTATTAATATGCGATGGACATTAGAGAGAAATTAAGCAGCAATGCTAATCAGTGGCTACATGGGCACCACGGTGCACTCTAGACCGCATGCCTGGCGATTCAATTTGCAACAACTGCTGCAGACTCAGCCAAATTAACGTTTGTTCTGTGAAAGGCAACACATCCATTACTCACTGAGGCTCAGCTCGTTGTTGTATTCTGTGCACATTCCTTGATTTTTAGTTCAGCACTTTTGATGCCAATCCATTATTCTCATTCTTACCACACATACAAACCACCAGTCTTTAGATTAAAACAGTATATGAACCTCCCAGGCAGCTAAGCCCAACCACTCTCTATATTGCCCTTAATTAGATGTCATGACATTTTTCAATGTCGGTTTAGATACATCCAGGTGATTACAATTTGAAATTGCCATCCACCAATCATCCAAGCTATTTGGTGATAGATGACGCAAGAGTTTTCTCCAGCCTTATGCAAAACTCCTTCAATAATTCCAACTTGGATTCAGGATTGCATTTCACAGACCTTCTTTTAAAGTCACTGTTCGGTCCTTAGAAATGTGTGGAGAAGACATTTTCATAAGTGACTTGACAGATCGTCTTGTAATGCATGTGGAGAACTTGTTCGATTTATAGTGGAATAGTAATATTTATCCCAGTTCAGAATTCGTCAGGAGTGCCAACAATCGGTTTCACACCAGCGTGATTTCCCTCGCAGGATCTCCATTTTTGCCCCCCATGGCAGACCAAGAATCCTGCAGGAGGTCAGCATGAAGCTGATTTGCAACATGCTGATGGGATGCAGATTCCCTACAGCTGGTTCGCTGCAACACCAACAGGAAACCACTCCAGTCCAGAGCATGTCTGGAACAACGTAACATGGAGAAGTCAGGACTTACCTGAAGAATGCCTGGGGATGTCTCTGGAGTTTGAAATGGAGGCCACAAGAAATTCTGGATCTGGGACATTTCAGGATCCTGGGACATTACAGCAGTGTGTGCGTGTGTGGGGAGGGGGGGGGGGTTAATCTTCTGGGTGGATCTTCCAGCTTCAGCCATCTCTCATCAAAGGTGGGTCAGTGATGTTGGCCATCTTTTAAACATGGCATCCAGATATGACAGCAGGACATGCACAACTAAGCCCGCCCCACCATGGAATACGGCTTGAAACCCCCCCTCCCGGATGCATAATTAATGAGGTCAGGGCTGGAAGATATGGCATGGTTTCCCATCAGCTCCGCAGTGGGAAACGATCTCCGTCCTTGTCCTCCATGGGAAACAAATAATCCCTCCGAAGAACAAAATTTACAGGGCATAATACCTCTTTCTCCTCTCCCAAAATATTTGGCCAGCTCAATTTTTAATCTGTATACTTGTACAGAAATCAACAACACATGGAGTAGGGTGATCATGGCTCGGCACAACATTGAGGGCCGAAGGGCCTGTTCTGTGCTGTACTGTTCTATGTTCTATTAGAAGCAGCAGCTGAGGGCTGAATGTAATAACAATTCACATTTATACAGCATCCCCTCACATACAAATATACTAATTAGGAGTAGGAGTAGTCCATTTGGTTTACTGAGATTACTGAACGATTTGATAAGATCATGGCTAGTCTGATTGTGGCCTCAATTACTTTCCTGTCTTCTCCATACAACCTTTGACTCACTTGCCAATCACGAATCTAAATAACTCTGCCTTCAAAATGGTGAATGACCCGGCCTCCACCACTCTCCAGAAAGAGAATTCCACAGACTAATCACGCTCGAGAGAAAAATATTCTCCTCATCTCTGTCTTGAATAGAGACCTTTATTTTTAGGCTGGATCACCTAGTTCCAGTCTCTCTCACAAGGAGAAGCATCCTTTCAGCTTCTATCCTGTCGTGTCGTCCCAGGATCTTGTGGGTGAGATTCTCCCAACGGGTGGCGAAGTGCCGACGCCGGAGTAAAAACCGGAGTGTTTTACTCCGGCGTCGGCGCCCGTTCCCAGACCCCTATTCAAGGGCAGCACAGTAGCACAAGTGATTAGCACTGTGGTTTCCACAACGCCAGGGTCTCAGGTTCGATTCCCGGCTGGGTCACTGTCTGTGCGGAGCCTGCACGTTCTCCCCGTGTCTGCGTGGGTTTCCTCCGGGTGCTCCGGTTTCCTCCCACAGTCCAAAGACATGCAGGTTAGGTGGATTGGCCATGCTAAATTGCCCTTAGTGACCAAAAAAGAGTTAGGAGGGGTTATTGGGTTACGGGTGGAAGTGAGGGCTTAAGTGGGTCGGTCCAGACTCGATGGGCCGAATGGCCTCCTTCTGCACTATATCTTCTATGTCCTATGTATGTTCTATTCTGGGGTCTCCATGGGGTTGGCAGGCGTGTGGCACGTTTGCGTGGACGGAGCCACGGCGCGGCGTGGGGTCTGCACCTTGGGTCCCGCGCATGCGCAGTTGGGTCAGCTCAATCCTGCGCATTCGCAGTTGGGCCGCACCATCCGGCGCATGCGCGGGGAACCTCTTACGCGCGCCGGCTCCGACCCAGCATGGGATCGATGTTCAGGTGCCGCCCACGCCGGTAAGTAGGGGGGGGTGGAGGAGAGAGGCTGGCCCGCCGATTGGGACGCCCCCCCCCGACTGTTCTCGCAGAGTTCCCGCCGGCAGCGACCAGGGGTGAACAGCGCCGGCGGGACTCTGTCGTGTCGGAGTGGCCACTCGGCCCATCCGAGCTGGAGAGTCGGCGGCCCCGCCGATTCCAGTGGTGGCTGGCACAGCGCCAAACGCACCAGCGCAAATGGCGCCAATTCTCCGCACCTCGGAGAATTGCGCACCGGCGTCGGGTCTTCATGACGCGGTTGCTCCGATTCTCCGGCCCGGCGCGGGGCTCGGGGGTTCTCCTCCATTTGCCACTGGTAGCAGAATTCCCAATGCCAAAGAATCTCACGTCGGGTAAAAAACAGGATCATTTACGATGTTCTGGTCACCAGCTAGCAGTGGTATCAAGGTTCAAGCCCCACACCTGCGGGTGGATGCAAATGGGTCATCTGAATGCAGTCGCATCCGATTAACAGGCTGGACACAGGATTCTCCATGATGCTCCAGCCCTCTGGGCCGGCATTCACGTGGGTGTGGATTGGTCCACGTCTTTGCCAGCTTGACCCTGACATGGTGGACCAAGGGGATAAATATTTAACGTGGGTGCCCCCAAAGTCCAATGGAGGACCGCCGAATGTCCATTGGAGCGTCCCTCCCAATGCAAATCCTGCCCACCCCATCCCCAGCTCCCCTATCAGACCCTACCTCATACCCCCACCAGAGACCTCCACCAGAAACAGCCATCAGAGACCCTCTCATCAGCCCCTCCATCAGACACCCCCAACGAATGCCATATCAGAGACCCCCCCCCTCATGGCAGACACCACCCCCATCAGAGATCTCACCCATTTTGGAGGCCTGATAAGGGGGTCATGAGAGCAACTAGTTCTGGAGCACAAATCTTCAGTACAATAATCCCAAGATATTGTCTGGGCTCATAGCATTTGCAGTATTCAGTGCCTTCAGCTGCTTCTTGATATCATTTGTTCGGTTATCAAACACTTTGCAGGGACGATAGTGACGTTTAAGGGACATCTTGACAAATACATGAATGGGATGGGAATAGAGGGATACGGACCCAGGAAGTGTGGAAGATTTTAGTTTAGATGGGCAGCATGGTCGGCGCAGGCGTGGAGGGACGAAGGGCCTGGGCGCAATTCTCCCAACCCCGCGCCGGGCCAGAGAATCACCGCAACCGCGCCACCCAGCCCCGACACCGGCGCGCTATTCTCCAGGGTGCGGAGAATTGGCGCCATTTGCGCCGGCGCGTTTGGCATGGCGCCAGTCACTGGCCGCTGTACGAGACCGGGCCGCCGATTCTCCAGCCCGGATGGGCAGAGCAGCCGCGTGGAAAAAGCAGAGTCCCACCGGCGCCATCCACATCTGGTCGTTGCGCGAACGGTCGGGGGGCAGCCTGTTGGGGGGGGGGGCGGAAGGGTGGCTCCCTCCGATGGGATCTGGCCCGTGATCGTGGCCCTACAATCGGCGGGCTGTCCTCTCCCCCCTCCTGGGCCTACTTTGTTGCACATCCAGCCCCAGAACCCCGGGCCATGTTGCGGCGCGTTCCGTAAAGCCACTGCGCATGCGTGGGTTGGCGCCGCCCCCTGTGTGCGCCAGGACGTGAGGCTGCAGTGACGTGAACCGCTCCAGCGCTGTGAATAGAATCGCTAGTGCCTGCGCCCGTTTCACGCCGTCGTGAAACGCAACGGCGGTCACGACGGCATGGACACTCTGTCCCGCGATCGGAGAATCGCGCCCCCTGTCTCTGTGCTGTACTTTTCTTTGTTCTTTGTTCCTAGTTATAGGATCCATATGTACATAGAATTTGAAATTAAGAAAATCTCTTCATAATAGTAGGTTTGTATGATCAAAGCACAGCCAAATGCATTAATATGTCCAATAAAATGCAGCACGGTAGCACAGTGGTTAGTTAGCACAGTTGCTTCACAATTCCAGGGTCCCAGGTTCGATTCCCGGCTTGGTCACTGTCTCTGTGGAGTCTGCACTTTCTCCCTGTGTCTGCGTGGGTTTCCTCCGGGTACTCCGGTTTTCTCCCACAGCCCAAAGATGTGCAGGTTAGGTGGATCGGCCATGCTAAATTGCCCTTCGTGTCCAAATATGTTAGGTGGTGTTACTGGGTTAGGGGGATAGGGTGGGGGTGTGGACTTAGGTAGGGTGCTCTTTCCAAGGGCCCTTAGTGTCCAAAAAACGGTTAGGTAGGGTTACGTTGATAGGGCGGAGGTGTGGGGATAGGTTGGAGGTATGGGCTTAGGTAGGTTGCTCTTTCCAATGGCTGGTGCAGACACGAAGGGCCGAATGGCCTCCTTCTGCACTGTAAATTCTATGATTCTATGATAAGGAAATTGGACTTCCAAAGTTCTGCTTGAATTTATTGTGTTCAATGAAATATTTATTGGCATAACATTCACAAAAAAACATCATTCTAAGGCAGGATGTAAAGTGTAAGATTTCCATTTAGTGCCTGCTCAGTAAACATGAAAGTATGTCACCTGAATCAAGTGTTCATTCAACATTTATATTAAAAATGGGATTTTCCTTCCTTTCTCAGATGATGAATGGTTGCAAAGATATTTCTATAACATAATACATTGCATGATTGCACAATATTCTGGCAAACCCAAAATGTGAAAAGGGTTAAATTGAATGAAAACAACAAAATCTATTAGATGGAAAAAGTGCAATGAGCAGGTCCTAACCTCACAACCAAACACGTCGGTCTTTACTGTCATCCTTTTTTTTTTCAAATGCAAGTTTCAAAAGGAATGCTGTGAATGCTTTATATTCAAACCTGAAGGAGGAATATTCAATAATCATAAGTCTTTGACCGAATGTGTGGTTGGTTTGCCTGACTCAGACTTTGACTGCTGGATTTAGAACATTCTGATGGGATTTCTGTCAAAGGGTTAACAGTGCACGACTAGACCCAGGTGACATTTAAAAACCTCAATATCAGAATGTATCAAGTGTGCCCTTGAATATATTTCAGCTGGTTTAGTTCATTATGTCGTATCATGAAAAACAATGGGAATTTTGGCCCTGCAGTATAATGTTCCAGAGTGATCTGTGACAAAGACTCTATGGCCTGAGTTCAAATATCAGTTCAGAGTGGTGGAAATTCCAAAATGCAGCAATTTTATGAATGAGGCTGTATTAAAGTAGCGATTGAAGACGGGCCGCCAAAAATAAATGAATTCTCCTCGGTTGGATAGCCACAGAGTAGTCCACAGAAATGGCGATGATCACCTGGCTGACCTAGCACAGGACTGTTGAATTAGAGCAGTAGCGGACGGGATCCTTAATTGGACATTGCCTGGGGTCACAAATTGGCCGCAAATAAACAATGTGCAGGGATATGAAAATAAACAATGTGCAGGGATATGAAAATAAACAATGTGCAGGGATATGGGGAGAAGGTGGGGGCGGGGGGTGTGTGGGCTTGCCCTCTTCAATGGCCTCCAGTACACCTTGGTCCCCTGCCTCAGAGTTCTCCATCAATACCTCCGTCACTCTCCCATCCCCCTCCCCATCCACACTTCCTGGGCTCCAGGCTTGGGCTGTTTGAAGCCCCAGACCCAGCCATTGCCAATACTGGTGTTTCTGGGCCCATCTTATAGCCCAGCTGTTCTCTGGGGCAAGGCCTCCTCCTGAGAGAGGGTCGAGGGTGCGGGAAGTTCCATCTCCAGACAATTGACGCTCCTTGGAGTGTTTTGTGGCTTTGGGCCAACTGGTACTGTGGCGATGCATTATCATTTGATTCTTCAGGTGGCAGGGCAAGAAGCCCACCCGTCCAGACAATCCTGCCCCGAGTGAGATTTAAGATATAGGCAGCAGAATCTTGAACAAGCTCAAATTCTTAACGAGTAGAGTTAGGGAGACCAGGTAGGATTGCATTGGCATAGTGAAGTCCAGAGACAACAGATATGTGGATGAGGGTTTCACTTCACAATACTTAGGTCAAAGAAATGTCCGCTAGTTCAATACTGGATGTCAGATAATCAGGGTGACTGATGAGAGACAATGAAGGGATCAACAGAAGTGGCAATGAGGTAGAGTTGTGCATATGTGGAAGCTGATACTGTGTCTTCAGACGATAAATCAACAGGCAGCGTGTAGATGAGAAATAGAAGAGGGCCAAGAATTGATCCCGAAGAGAGACTAGAGGCAATGGTGCAGTAGCGGAACAGGAGCCAGTTTTGCCCACCGTTGCTTACACAGCATGACCAGACTGGTTGAGTAATTGACTGATACAACAAAATGAGCAGAGCCTGCTCCAGCTTTAGTTCAGAATGGTCTAGGGCTGCATTCCAGCTTGTATTGTGCCTATCTCCTGTCTCAATGTTTGCAAATTTGAACAATGTGCTGGGTGGTATTTAGATACTTAACCTATGTGCAGTATGATTGGTGCAACATTACTGTATCAACATTACTGAGGGGCCTCACGGTAGCATGGTGGTTAGCATCACTGCTTCACAGCTCCAGGGTCCCAGGTTCGATTCCCGGCTGGGTCACTGTCTGTGTGGAGTCTGCACGTCCTCCCTGTGTGTGCGTGGGTTTCCTCCGGGTGCTCCGGTTTCCTCCCACAGTCCAAAGATGTGCGGGTTAGGTGGATTGGCCATGCTAAATTGCCCGTAGTGTAAGGTTAATGGGGGGATTGTTAGGTTACGGGTATACAGGTTACGTGGGTTTAAGTAGGGTGATCATTGCTCGGCACAACATCGAGGGCCGAAGGGCCTGTTCTGTGCTGTACTGTTCTAAGTTCTAAGTTCTAAAAGCTCCCATTCTGTTTGATAACATATACGGAAGGTCTAAGCCAATACTGAACCAAGTCACTTTGCAATATCTCATGGGCTTTCATGTTTTTAAAAATTCATTCATGGGATGTGGCATCGCTGGCTGGGCTAGCATTTATTGACGATCCCTAATCGTCCTTGAACTGAATGGCTTGCTCGGACACTGCAGAGGGCCTCCAAGGCATGCGCGGGCCGGGATGCCCCTCAGCCGCCCCGCGAAGTGATACAGCGGGGCGGCGGAAGGACAAAGAGTGCGCGGGAATCGGACCCGCTGCCCGCGATTGGTGCCCACCGATCGCGGGCCCATGGCACCCTTGGCACGGCCGTGGTACAGCCGTGCCAATCGGTGCCATGGTTTTCAAAATCGGGACTTTACGGCCGTGTTTACGAACGGCCAGACCAGGTGTGTTTGCCGTTCGTAAAAACAGCCGTAAAGGGCTTGGACTTCGGCCCATCGGCCAGCTGAGAATCGCTGCTGCCCGTAAAAAAACGGCGGCAGCGATTCGTGTTGGGAGTCGGGCGTGGGGGGGGGGGGGGGGGGGGGGAGAATAGCGGGAGGGCGTCAGACTAGCGTGGCCGTAAAAATTTACGAACCCCGCTATTCGCCGCACCGTCGTGAGTGCGGAGAATTGCGCCCCTAAGTCTTGAATTTTGGCAATTTGCATGCATGTTCTCTGGATTGGATAAGTCAGCTGTGTTTTATGGGAAGCAGAATTCACAAATGGAAATGAAAACAACTTGTAGCCTGATTTGGAGACTGTTAAGTTTGATGATAGGGACAAGCAAAGAAAAAACACAGCTATGGTGTCAAACCATCAGAAGAAACACATTTATGCAGACAGTCGGTTTAAAGATGTCTCTGTCAAGCCCTCTCTGAGGGACAAGTATCAACTTAAATCTTACCTCTGGTAAGAATCATAAGCAATTTGTTTTACAGGACACATTTCGGTTGTGATTTAATCAGCGTTGCGGTTTATGTGGATCTAGGCACGCCGGTTAAATAGCGGGAAAGGCCAAAATCAAGATTTGCGTGGGCGCGAATAAGTTTGCCATCTAATTAGCTGCTCCTGGCGGTGAGTTCTAGATCTTGCCCAAATATGGTTAGCATATCGTTAAACCCAATTGTCATTATTTTCCATCTCATTAGCGAGATTGGGAATTAACCATGTTCCCCAGCGAGAAATCACATGGGTGTTGTTTAGTACTCCTTTTTAAAAACGTGACGCTGGTGCAATGGCAACTGAGGGGCACTGAGGAGGTGAGGCGTCATTCCCATTTTGGCCGTTTAAGGGCATTGGAGCTGCTCTGCCCTAGTGCTCGGGGGATGGGGGGGGGGGGGTGCGGGGGGGTTGGTGCGCTTGGTCAGGGGCTGAAGTGTTCCAGGTCAGGCGTCGCTCCTGGGCCGGGGAGGAGGGGGGAGGGGCTTTAACATCTGTGAGGCCTTCAAGCCATCTTTAAATATTGTGGAAACCCATAACAGGGGCAATTATAGCTGCTGCCTGTCTGTCCTACCAAACATTACGAGGGCAGAGCCCAGTTCTTGGTTATATGCTGAAGGTCACTTTAACTCCCTTTACTGTGAGCAGCCTCTAACTTCACAGCTGAAGGCTATTGCTAATAAGGAATTGGCTTTATTAGTGTGACAGCACTTCATAGCTCCAGGTTGGGTTTGCTGCTTGCTGCTGCAAATGCCTGGAGGCTGCTTCGGCTGTTTCCTTCCTTTTCTGTAGCTGGAAAAAAAGGTATTTTTTTACAAGATTCTGGGTCCTGGAACACCGGACTCAGGGGGATGTACACATCCAGAAGGCAATCCGGTTTGAATCAAGAAGACGCTGCATGGTGCACGGCATTGTTCCAAATGGGCCACCTGGTGACACCGTTGAATAAATGCTTTCGGAGATTGCTGATGCTGTTGCTGTTGCTGTGGTCCCGGACTCTCCTGGACTCCCGCTGGCAGGAGGTCCTCCCCGATGCACTTCACTCCATTCGGTCGCTCCTGTGCACAGTGACTAACGAAACCCCCCATGAACGTCTCTTTGCCTTCCCCAGCAAGTCCACCTCCGGGGTTTCGCTCCCAACGTGGATGGCAGCTCCAGGACCCATTCTCCTCCGTAGACACGTGCGACTCCACAAGCCGGACCCATTGGTTGAGAGGGTACAGCTACTCCACGCCAACCCGCAGTACGCTACTCCACGCCAACCTGGCACCAGCTGGTTCCCCACACCTCCCCTCTGCCCCGGTGCCACCCTCCCTTCCCCCGGCACACCCCACCGCAGCCCCCGTTCCAGGACAATCCGTCCTCCCCTTGCTCCCACCCAGGGATGAAGAGGATTTCAACACGCTCCCGGAGTCACCAAAGACCAAGCCACCGCCGGAGTCGCCACCAGCACTACGGCGCTCTCGACGACAGATCAAGGCACCGGACCGCCTAAATTTGTAATATTCTCTGGGATTTGTAACAGCAACTTGTCTGTATATAGTTCTCCACCACCCCCGCTGGACTCATTTTTAACATGGGGTGAATGTGGTAATCACCACTAATGTATTATACTGTATATATATATGGGTTTTACGGTAAGGCCCCTGTACTACAGGTACAGGGGTAGATCCCTGTCTGCTGGCTCCGCCCAGTGGGCGGAGTATAAATATGTGTGCTCTCCGTACAGCAGCTATTTCGCCATATATCTCTGTGTAATAAAGCTTAGATTACATTCTACTCTCTCTCGTTCTAATTGATAGTGCATCAGGGATGCAGAGAGGATTCACCAGAATGTTGCCTGGGATGGAACGTTATGAAGAGAGGTTGGATAGGCTTGGGTTGTTTTCGCTGGAGCAGAGAAGACTGAGGGGGTGACCTGATCGAGGTGTACAAGATTATGAGAGGCATGGGCAGGGTGGATGGGGAGCAGCTGTTCCCTTTGATTGGAGGGTCAGTTACAAGGGGACACAAGTTCAAAGTGAGCAGTGGGGATATTTGAGAAAAAACGTTTTTACCCAGAGAGTGGTGACAGTCTGGAATGCACTGCCTGGGAGGATGGTAGAGGTGGGTTGCCTCACATCCTTCAAAAAGTACCTGGATGAGTAATTGGCACGTCATAACAATCAAGGCTATCGACCAAGTGCTGGAAAGTGGGATTAGGAAGACAGGTCAGGGTCTTTCATGCATCGGTGCAGACTCGAAGGGCCGAAGGGCCTCGACTGCACAGTGGTATTTTGTGATTCTTCTGATTATCCCACACTCCATAGTTGATCACACTGTTCACACAATTCTATAATGTTGGAGATGGTCCTGAACCCTGGAAACAAAAGTTATTCAGGCTTTGGAAGTGCGATTTTGCTTTGTTTGTTCCAAGCGAAAGGACTTCATGATTTAGAACATAGAACATAGAACGATACAGCGCAGTACAGGCCCTTCGGCCCTCGATGTTGCACCGACATGGAAAAAAAAACTAAAGGCCATCTAACCTACACTATGCCCTTATCATCCATATGCTTATCCAACAAATTTTTAAATGCCCTCAATGTTGGCGAGTTCACTACTGTTGCAGGTAGGGCATTCCACGGCCTCACCACTCTTTGCGTAAAAAACCCACCTCTGACCTCTGTCCTATATCTATTACCCCTCAATTTAAGGCTATGTCCCCTCGTGCTAGCCACCTCCATCCGCGGGAGAAGGCTCTCGCTGTCCACCCTATCTAACCCTCTGATCATTTTGTATGCCTCTATTAAGTCACCTCTTAACCTTCTTCTCTCTAACGAAAACAACCTCAAGTCCATCAGCCTTTCCTCATAAGATTTTCCCTCCATACCAGGCAACATCCTGGTAAATCTCCTCTGCACCCGTTCCAAAGCTTCCACGTCCTTCCTATAATGAGGCGACCAGAACTGTACGCAATACTCCAAATGCGGCCGTACTAGAGTTTTGTACAACTGCAACATGACCTCATGGCTCCGGAACTCAATCCCTCTACCAATAAAGGCCAACACACCATAGGCCTTCTTCACAACCCTATCAACCTGGGTGGCAACTTTCAGGGATCTATGTACATGGACACCGAGATCCCTCTGCTCATCCACACTACCAAGAATTTTACCATTAGCCAAATATTCCGCATTCCTGTTATTCTTTCCAAAGTGAATCACCTCACACTTCTCCACATTAAACTCCATTTGCCACCTCTCAGCCCAGCTCTGCAGCTTATCTATGTCCCTCTGTAACCTGCAACATCCTTCCGCACTGTCTACAACTCCACCGACTTTAGTGTCGTCTGCAAATTTACTCACCCATCCTTCTGCGCCCTCCTCTAGGTCATTTATAAAAATGACAAACAGCAACGGCCCCAGAACAGATCCTTGTGGTACGCCACTCGTAACTGAACTCCATTCTGAACATTTCCCATCAACTACCACTCTCTGTCTTCTTTCAACTAGCCAATTTCTGATCCACATCTCTAAATCACCCTCAATCCCCAGCCTCCGTATTTTCTGCAATAGCCGACCGTGGGGAACCTTATCAAACGCTTTACTGAAATCTATATACACCACATCAACTGCTCTACCCTCGTCTACTTGTTCAGTCACCTTCTCAAAGAACTCGATAAGGTTTGTGAGGCATGACCTACCCTTCACAAAACCATGCTGACTATCCCTAATCATATTATTCCTATCTAGATGATTATAAATCGTATCTTTTATAATCCTCTCCAAGACCTTACCCACCACAGACGTTAGGCTCACCGGCCTATAGTTACCGGGGTTATCTCTACTCCCCTTCTTGAACAAATGGACCACATTTGCTATCCTCCAGTCCTCTGGCACTATTCCTGTAGCCAATGATGACCTAAAAATCAAAGCCAAAGGCTCAGCAATCTCTTCCCTGGCTTCCCAGAGAATCCTAGGATAAATCCCATCCGGCCCCGGGGACTTATCTATTTTCACCTTGTCCAGAATTGCCAACACTTCTTCCCTACGCACCTCAATGCCATCTATTCTAATAGCCTGGGTCTCAGCATTCTCCTCCACAATATTATCTTTTTCTTGAGTGAATACTGACGAAAAGTATTCATTTAGTATCTCGCTTATCTCCTCAGCCTCCACACACAACTTCCCACCACTGTCCTTGACTGGCCCTACTCTTACCCTAGTCATTCTTTTATTCCTGACATACCTATAGAAAGCTTTTGGGTTTTCCTTGATCCTACCTGCCAAAGACTTCTCATGTCCCCTCCTTGCTCGTCTCAGCTCTCTCTTTAGATCCTTCCTCGCTTCCTTGTAACTATCAAGCGCCCCAACTGAAACTTCATGCCTCATCTTCACATAGGCCTCCTTCTTCCTCTTAACAAGAGATTCCACTTCTTTGGTAAACCACGGTTCCCTCGCTCGACCCCTTCCTCCCTGCCTGACTGGTACGTACTTATCAAGAACATGCAATAGCTGTTCCTTGAACAAGCTCCACATATCCAGTGTGCCCAACCCTTGCAGCCTACTTCTCCAACCAACACATCCTAAGTCATGTCTAATGGCATCATAATTGCCCTTCCCCCAGCTATAACTCTTGCCCTGCGGGGTATACTTATCCCTTTCCATCACTAACGTAAAGGTCACCGAATTGTGGTCACTGTTTCCAAAGTGCTCACCTACCTCCAGATCTAACACCTGGCCTGGTTCATTACCCAAAACCAAATCCAATGTGGCCTCGCCTCTTGTTGGCCTGTCAACATATTGTGTCAGGAAACCCTCCTGCACACATTGTACAAAGAATGACCCATCTAATGTACTCGAACTATATCTTTTCCAGTCAATATTTGGAAAGTTAAAGTCTCCCATAACAACTACCCTGTTACTTTCGCTCTTTTCCAGAATCATCTTCGCCATCCTTTCCTCTACATCCCTAGAACTATTAGGTGGCCTATAGAAAACTCCCAACAGGGTGACCTCTCCTTTCCTGTTTCTAACCTCAGCCCATACTACCTCAGAAGAAGAGTCCCCATCTAGCATCCTTTCTGCCACCGTAATACTGTCCTTGACTAGCAGCACCACACCTCCCCCTCTTTTGCCCCCTTCTCTGAGCTTACTAAAACACCTAAACCCCGGAACCTGCAACAACCATTCCTGTCCCTGCTCTATCCATGTCTCTGAAATGGCCACAACGTCGAAGTCCCAGGTACCAACCCATTTCTGTGATCATTTTACAACACCTGTTAATTTCAGGCTTTAAGGCATTTCTGAAATGTAATCTTAAGATTTCTTCATGTGCTATATCATGCAGAAACAATTCATGTCATTCGTTTCATCCCCAAGGCATATTTTACTGCATAAAAGCCTTTACCTCGGTCCCTGATGAAAACTAAAGTACTAACTTCTTTCGCTAACTGTACACAAATGGCTGGTCCCACACAGTTATGTTCATTGATTTAAACTTAAAACATGTCAAGTTCAGTTTTGTACTATGTGGGATTCCTTGAGCTAGGGTTTGGGAAAGAAAGTTGGATAATTCTTTCCGAAGTCACTGTACTCACTGTGAAATTTTGTGTTCGGAAGTGAGTGCCCTATCTCGTGGGCAATGGGAAAAGTTCATTTTAATCTAATTGAAATTCAGTGAAAATAAGCGTGTGAAGAGACTGTATCGTATCATTTAGGCATAAACATAAACTTAATGCTTATTGCCTAATCGAAACAAACTGCTTCTATCAGAGATCTGCAACCATCTGCAATTTCTCTGTATTCAATTGACATTTCGTAATGGTTGTCAATTTTGTTTGAAATTGTAGGTCATTCTGTGTTCTTATAATCTTTAGTGCCCCTGTAGTGACAGGGTTTGCTGGCTGTAATAACCACTCATTGCGTATCCTGAGGCATTCACATGATTATTTAAAGCAAAAAAAATCACTTGGAAAGGCAAGGATGTTTGAAAGTCTTTAATATGATTGCAAATGATATCATGTTTCTGATCACTGTGAATCACAGTATGGCCAAGGTTTGGTGTGCGCTGAAAAATGCATTCAGTGCCCAAATTTGGATGCCAGTGAAAATCCAATGGGCAGGAATTGGCATAGGGTTGGTGTTGGTTTATCGGTTGGGTCTGACTTGAATTTAATCAGCAAGTGAGCACCATTTTAGATGTTCTCCAAGGCAAGCTCGGGAGGGTGGGAAGTCAGTGGGGCAGACACAATGCAGCCTACAGTCCCTTAAAGGGACAATGTGTTTCCAGTGGTGGAGAGTGGACAGTGATACTGTGGAGCAGGAGACAGCATGACCTCAGCGAAGGTCGTCATATTCTGGGGGCTGGATGTTCATGAGACCATGAGACATAGGAGCAGAATTAGGCCACTCGACCCATCGAGTCTGCTCCACCATTCAATCATGGCTGATATTTTCTCATCCCCATTCTCCTGCCTTCTCCCTATAACCCCTGATCCCCTTATTAATCAAGAACCTATCTATCACTGTCTTAAAGACACTCAGTTATTTGGCCTCCACAACCTTCTACGGCAAAGAGTTCCATAGATTCACCACCGTCTGGGTAAATGAATTCCTCCTCACCTCTGTTTCAAAGAATCGTCCCTTCAGTCTGAGATGGTGCCCTCTGGTTTTAATTTTTCAGACAAGTAGAAACATCCTTTCCATGTCCACTCTATCCACGCCTCACAGTATCCTGTAAGTTTCCCCTCCTCATCCTTCTAAACTCCAACAAGTACAGACCCAGAGTCCTCAACCGTTTCTCATACGACAAGTTCTTAATTCCAGGGATCATTCTTGTTAACCTCCTCTGGACCTTTCCAAGGCCAGCACATCCTTCCTTAGATACGGGGCCCAAAACTGCTTAAAATACTCCAAATGGGGTCTGACCAGAGCCTTATACAGCCTCAGAAGTACATACCTGGTCTTGTATTCTAGCCCTCTCGACATGAATGAAAACATTGCATTTGCCTTCTTAACTGTCAACTGAACCTGCACATTAACCTTAAGCGAATCGTGAACAAGGACTCCCAAGTCCCTTTGTGCTTCTGCTTTCCGAAGCACCTCCCCATTTAGAAAATAGTCTATGCCTCCATTTCTTCTTCCAAAGTGCATAACCTCACACTTTTCCACATTGTATTCCATCTGCCACTTCTTTGCCCACTCTCCTAGCCTGTCCAAGTCTTTCTGCAGCCCGTCTGCTTCCTCAATACTACCTGTCCCTCTACAGATCTTTGTATTATCTTCAAACTTAGCAACAGTGCCTTCAGTTCCTTTTCCACATCATTAATGTATATTGTGAAAAGTTGTGGTCCCAGCACAGACCCCTGAGGCACACCACTAGTGCTGCCATCCTGAGAAAGACCTCTTTATCCCCATTTCTGCCTTGTACCAGTCAGCCAATCCTCTATCCATGCCAGGGTCTTATCCTTAACACCATGGACTCTTAATTTCTTTAACAGTCTCCTATGCGGCACCTTGTCAAAGGCCTTCTGGAAATCTAAATAAATCACATCCACTGGTTCTCCTTTGTCTAATTTCCTTGTTAAATCCTCAAAGAACTCTAACAGATTTGTCAGACATGACTCACCCTTGACAACGCCGTGATGACTCAGTCCTATTTTACCATGCACTTCCAAGTACACCGTGATCTCATCTTTAATAATGGAGTCTAAAATCTTGCCAATGACCGAAGTCAGGCTAACCGGCCTATAATTTCCCATCTTCTGCCTCCCTCCCTTCTTAAACAGCGGTGTTACATTAGCCACCTTCCAGTCCTCTGGGACCCTTCCTGCCTCCAGTGATTCCTGAAAGATCACCACCAATACATCCACAATCTCCTCAGCTTTCTCTTTTAGGATCCTGGGTGTAGTCCATCCAGTCCAGGTGATTTATACATCTTCAGACCTTACAGTTTCCACAGAACTTCTCCTTATTGATGGTCACTGCATTCACCTCTGCCCCCTGATTCTCCTGGAGCTCTAGCATCCCACTGGTGTCTTCCATCGTGAAGACTGATGAAAAGAAACTATTCAGTTCCTCTGCCATTTCTTTGTTTCCTATTATTACTTCTCCAGCCACATTTTCTAGTGGTCCAATGTCTATTTTTGCCTCTCTCGAACCTTTTTATATATAGAAAAAAATCTCTTCCTATCTTCCTTTGTAATACTTGCTAGCTTGCACTCATATTTCATCTTCTCCCCCTTTATTGCTTTTTCAGTTGTCTTCTGCTCGCTTTTTGAAGGCTTTCCAATCCTCTGGCTTCCCACTTAGCCTCGCCACTTTGTGTGCTTTTTCTTTTGCTTTTATGCTGTCTTTGACCTCCGTCGTCAGCCATGGATGCCTTGTCCTCCCCTGAGCATGTTTCCTCCTCCTTGGGATGAATTTCTGTTGTGCCTCCCGAATAACCCCCCAAAACTCCTGCCATTGCTGTTCATGGTATTGGTCTTCCATGCTGGGCTCCTTTTCCAATCAACTCTGGCCAGCTCCTCCCTCATGTCTTTGTAGTTACCCTTATTTAATTGTAATATCGTTACATTTGATTGCAGCTTCTCCCTCTCACACTGCAGGGTAAATTCTATCATATTGTGGTCACTGATTCCAAAGGCTTCCTCCAACTCCCTCATCAAGTCTGCCTCATTACACATCACCAAATCCAGTGATGCTTGTTCTCTAGAGGGCTCTACCACAATCTGCTCTGAAAAATCATCTTAGAGGGCAGCACGGTAGCATTGTGGATAGCACAATCGCTTCACAGCTCCAGGGTCCCAGGTTCAATTCCAGCTTGGGTCACTGTCTGTGCGGAGTTTGCACATCCTCCCCGTGTGTGCGTGGGTTTCCTCCGGGTGCTCCAGTTTCCTCCCACAGTCCAAAGATGTGCAGGTTAGGTGGATTGGCCATGATAAATTGCCCTTAGTGTCCAAAATTGCCCCTAGTGTTGGGTGGGGTTACTGGGTTATGGGGATAGGGTGGAGGTGTTGACCTCAGGTAGGGTGCTCTTTCCAAGAGCCGGTGCAGACTCGATGGGCTGAATGGCCTCCTTCTGCACTGTAAATTCTATGAATAAACATTCTACATACTCCTTTTCTTCGGATCGACTACCAATCTGATTTTCCCAGTCCACCTGCATATTGAAGCCCCCATGATTATTGTAATATTGCCTTTTTACATGCCTTTTCCATCTCCTGATTTATTTTCTGCCCCACATCCTGTCTACTGCTAGGGGGCCTGTACATAACTCCCATCAGGGGCTTTTTACCTTTGCGATTCCTCAACTCTACTCACAGAGATTCTATGCCTTCTACTCCTATATCGCTCCTTACAATCGATTTAACTTCATTCCTTACTAACAATGCAACCCCGCCCCCTTTGCCCATCTGCCTGTCCTATCGGTAGGACACATATCATTGGATATTTAGATCTCAGCCCTGATCCCCTTGCAGCCATGTCAGTGTGATGCCCACAACATCGTACCGGCCAAGTTCAATGTGCGCAACAAGCTTATTTACCTTGTTCTGTACACTGCGCGCATTTAGGTATAACACCCTCGATCCTGCATTGACCACCTCCCATCTCACACTTGTCACCTTTTATGCTCTGTCTGAAGGTGATGTTGTTATCTTATTTTGGTTCTCTTTTTCCCCTTCAGTTATTACACCTTCTTAGCTCAGAAATTGGTCCCACCCCCGTGCCGTGCTGGTTTAAATCCTCCCAAGTGACTCTAGCAAACCTCCCAGCCAGGATATTGGTGCCTCTCCAGTTTAGATGCAACCTGTCCTTCTTATACAGGTCCAACCTGCCCTGCAAAAGATCCCTATGGTCCAGAAATCTGAAACCCTCCCTCCTACGCCTCCAGTTTAGCCACATGTTTAGCTGTCGGTGGCTATCCTCCTATTTCTAGCCTCACTGGCATATGACACAGGGAATAATCCTGAGATTACAACCCTAGAGGTCCTGCTTTTTAGTTGGCTGCCTAACTCCCTGAACTCCTTCTGCAGAACCTCATCACTCTTCCTGCCTACGTCGTTAGTAACTATATGCACTATGACCTCTGGCTGTTCGCCCTCCCCCTTCAGGATGTCCTATGTTCGTTCAGAGACGTTCTTGACCCTGGCACCAGGAAGGCAACATAACATCAGGGAGTCTCTTTCACACCTAATTACTTAAATTATTGTTAGATGAAGTTACAGTTACAGTTAACTATACGGCTCTGGTGCTAGATTGTTACTGTAAAGTTAAATGCTAAATACTAATCTCTGGCCTCCGGTTTAGTTACTCCTATACCTAGTGAATTAATAAGTTTTAATTAGTTTTTTCAATGTTTCTTTTTTGAATTTAACAGATTCCTACCAGCCAATCAGGTTACAGCTTTACTGTAATGTCACTTCAGTTTCTCCCCCCAACAATTTGAAAAGGCATTTGTATCACTTACCTTCCCAGGATGTTCTCTGGATCTCTCCCTGCAGATTACCAGCTACAAAGGCAGAAGAAGGAAAGCAATACAAAAAGGGGAAACGCACCTCATCGCACTCTGCACCAAATGACCACACTGTTCCAAATTACCAAGTTTCAATCCCCACTCTGGCTGTCTCACTGACTCAGGCTGTTTCGAACGTCACCTGCTATGGCCAGGATCGGATCATAGAATTCTTACAGTGCAGAAAGAAGCCATTCAACCCATTGAGTCTGCACCGACCTTCTGAAAGAGCATCCTACCTCAGCCCACTCCCCCGCCTAACCCGATAACCCCACCTAACCTGCACATGTGTTGGCAGTGTGAGTGAGCTTTAAGATAAACCTGCCAGCAAGTGTGTGGTTCCCTGGTTACATCCTGCCCATGTACTAGTTTTGAGGAGGTCAGATTGGAGGGTGGTGGGGGTTTGGGGTATGGGCGTGGAGGTGGCGGGGAGGGAAGTAGCAGGGCTGCACCCTGCATGTGGCAGCTAACCAACACAGCTCATTAAGAGCCTATTGAAGCCAATTAAACAAGACTGACTGAGATTTTGCAGACAGGCCCAAAGGCCCTCTCCTCTCACTGTCTGCAAGATCCAGTTTAGAATGGGCACCTCCACCTTTAACTGTCCTCTCCCTTACTTACAATGTTGCAGGCTTCTGCTCCTTTGATGCAGAAAGGCCTCTGATTTGTCCACCAACTTGGCGAGCCCACCCGCCATCCTCAAAAGGATAGCGAGCCAGAGCCCTGGCCACTAATTGGCCATGCCCGTGAAAATCAAGGCCTGCGACTGTTTCTGCCCCGCCTCTGCCTACTTTCCCTCTCCTCTCCCTACCCCCCACCGACCTGCCCTCCCCCCACCCCATTACCCCAGGCATGGGATCAGAACCCAGAAACAGTTCTAACCTCCGAATCCCGCTTCCAGAGGGGAAATCCTACCCTTGTTTTTCGCAGGAATCACAACTTTGTGCCTTCCAGATATGATACCTGAATTTATCCAAACCTTCATGTCCAGCTTGAACTCTCCAAGTATTGATTCCCTTTGCAGAGTACGCATCAATATATTATCCATCCCAATTTCTACAAGTCAGGATTAACTTGTTTGTCGAAGAGAAACAGATCTGACAAAGAAATAAGTTGCTCATTTTGATTGGAAAATGATACCTAAACAACTTGTCATGATGAGGAAAATAACCTTATTAGGACGAGCCTTTATATTGAAGTGCAGAAACCGGCAAACCAAAGGGAGTGAATGTAAATCTGTTGCATTCTTTGTGTTTCTTTTGGGTTAACATCTTATAACTTCCCCCATTTGACTTTTTTATAAATCATAGAAATAAATCACCAAGGAGATCTAATTATTTTTTATATCCAGAGAGGTTAAATTAAATCGAATGTTCATGAAAAATAATAAGATAAATTTCTTGCATTATAAAAATCAATAATCCCCAGAAAGCACTTTGAAGATAAGGCACAAAGCCAACATTTCAATTGATCGGATGGTGTGAAGCAGGTTTATGAATAATCGAGATTGCAGGCCAAAAATCATAAGTTGTCTGTTTGGTCAGTTCATTCAGCATTAGACCCATTTCCAGTTTTATGTCTGATCCTGCAAAAGACTTAGAGGTTTCATACCCAAAATGAAGAATCATATAATAGTTATGGTGCAGAAGAAGGCCATTCCTTAGGTGGGCATTGTTTCCCTTACAGCAGGGAAGGCTTAGGGGGAGGGACTGATTGAGGTGTACAAAATTATGAGGGACATGGATAGGTGATAGCTTTTCCTCGCAGTTCAGGGGTTAATAACCAGGGGGCATAGATTTAGGTAAGGAGCAAGAGGTTTGGAGGGTATTTGAGGTTAAACGTTTTCACTCAGAGGGTGGTGGGTTTAATGAGAACATGGGGGGTCCACACTGAGAGAAATAAGAAACAAAGTTTATTTACAAGAATGCTATGTACACTATCTGGTAGATCCCTATCAGATTCTCCTCTGGTTGGTGGCCCATAGCTTTGAATATTATGATGTGCCAAATACTCATCCAGGCACTTTTTAAAGGATGTGAGACAACCCGACTCGACCACTCTCCCAGCCAGTGCATGCTAGATCTCCGTCACAGGGAGTAAGAAAGGTTCGCCGCACATTTCCCCAAACCCCCCACGCTCACTTTGAACTTGTGCCCCCTCGTGAGTTGCCCTTCAACCCTACCCATCCTGTCCATGCCCTCCAAAATCTTGTACACCTTGATTAGGTCGCCCCTCAATCTTCTCTGCTCCAGAGAAAAAACACAATACTCTCCAACCTCCCTTCATAACTTAAAGGTTCCATCTCAGACAACATGCTGGTGAACTCCTCTGCACCCTTTCTAGTGCAATCACATCCTTCCTATAATGTGGGAGCAGAAATGAAACTCCAAGCATTCCGCTTGCTATTTCAACCTGTGAAAGTCCTGGATCTCCACTCGCAGATTTAACTATGAAACTCCCAGCTCTCCTCTCACTGCATTAAACACTGAAACTGTCGGCTCTCCTCTTGCTGTTTTAAACACTGAAACTCCCGACTCTCTTCTCGCTGTTTTAAACACTGAAACGCCCGGCTCTCCTCTCAATGTTTTAAATACTGAAACTCCCGACTCTCCTCTCGCTGTTTTAAACACTGAAACTTCCGGCTCACCTCTCGCTGTTTCAAACACTGAAACTCCCGGCTCTCTTCTCGCTGTTTTAAACACTGAAACACCCAGCTCTCCTCTCAATGTTTTAAACACTGAAACTCCCGACTCTCCTCTCGCTGTTTTAAACACTGAAACTTCCGGCTCTCCTCTCGCTGTTTTAAACACTGAAACTCCCAGCTCTCCTCTCGCTGTTTTAAACACTGAAACTACCGGCTCTACTCTCGCTGTTTTAAACACTGAAACTCCCGGCTCCCCTCTCGCTGTTTCAAACACTGAAACTCCAGGCTCTCCTCTCGCTGTTTTAAACACTGAAACTCCTGACTCTCCACTCGCTGTTTTAAACACTGAAACTCCCGGCTCTCCTCTCACTGTTTTAAACACTGAAACTCCCGGCTCTCCTCTCGCTGTTATAAACACTGAAACTCCCGGCTCTCCTCTCGCTGTTTTAAACACTGAAACTCCCGGCTCTCCTCTCGCTGTTTCAAACACTGAAACTCCCGGCTCTCCTCTCGCTGTTATAAACACTGAAACTCCCGGCTCTCCTCTCACTGTTTCAAATACTGAAACTCCCGGTTCTCCTCTCGCTGTTTTAAACACTGAAACTCCCGGCTCACCTCTCGCTGTTTCAAACACTGAAACTCCCGGCTCTCCTCTCACTGTTTTAAACACTGAAACTCCCAGCTCTCCTCTCGCTGTTTTAAACACTGAAACTCCCGGCTCTCCTCTCACTGTTTTTGTGATGATCGGAATACCTTGCCCCTTTAAGAGGCTTGTGATGATCGGAATACATTGCCCCTTTAAGAGGCTTGGAACCCTGGGGGACTCCGCCTCTGGCTACGCCCCCTGGGAAACAGTACTTAAGGTGAGACTCCATTTTGCGAGCACACTTCTCATGGAGGCTGCCATTGTTCACTGCTTATTAAAGCCTTTGATTACTGACCTAACTTTCGTGTCATAATTGAGAGTGCCTCAATTTAATAAGCAGTGCACATCAAGATGGACAGCGGTCTGAAACCAGAGAGACTCAACCTGGAAGGCAGGACGCCTGAAGCCTCGGAAATCTTTAAACATTGGCTCCGGTGTTTTGAGGATTATTTGGACTCCTCACCGTCTGATGTCGACAGCGCTCGCAAGCTGCGCTTCCTACATGGCCGGGTGAGCCACCGAATCTCTGCCATGATTGAAACCGCTACGACCTATGAGGCGGCGATCGAAATATTGAAGAAACGCTTCATAAAGACTACCAATGAGGTACATGCCAGGCATTTGCTCTCGACCTGCAGCCAGCGCTCCGGAGAAATGCTGGACGAGTTTGTGGAAAGACTCACCGCGCTCGCGAGGAACTGCGACCACAAAGCAGTGACGGCAGAAGAACACAGGGACTTACACATCCGCGACGCCCTTGTGTCTGGCATCAGGTCATCGTACATCCGGCAGCGGCTCCTAGAAGACGGGGCGAAGGATCTCCAAGGCACGGTAACGCTCGGCTTTTCTCTCGAAACGGCCCACCGTAACCTCCGTACGTACTCTGCGGACCTTACGAATCCCTCTCGATCCCCTCCAGACTCGGCCACGCTACAGGCCTGTGCCACGCGTCGATCCACTCAATCCGGGGGCTCCCCATGCTATTTCTGTGGGCAAGGCCAGCACCCACGTCAGCGTTGTCCGGCCCGATCCGCGACCTGCAACGACTGCGGGAAGAAAGGGCACTTCGCTAAAGTCTGCCTGGCTGGGCCCAAAGGCCACAAACAAAAGTCTCACCGGGCCCAGAAATCAAGCTCCCGGCCTCACAGACCCCGCAACGCGGCTGCACTGCGGCCAGACACGCCCACTTCTGACGCGTCATCGACCTCGTGCGAGTCATGGGAGCGGCCATCTTGGCGGCGGCCATCTTCGAAACCCGACACGTGCGACCGGCGGCGGCGGCCATCTTGTGACTCCGGGCGGCCATTTTGTGAGTCCGACTCTGACGGCCCACACCTAGGAGCGACCACGCTTGATCAATCACGGCCGAAACACCTGCGAAACTCGATGATGCGGGTGCGAATCAACGGCCAAGACACTCCCTGCCTGTTCGACTCCGGGAGCACGGAGAACTTTATCCACCCAGACACGGTAAGGCGCTGCTCCCTGCGCACCCATCCCGCCTCCCAAACTATCGCCCTCGCCTCAGGGTCCCATTTGGTTCAAATCACGGGGTATTGTGTCGCTGACCTCACAATTCAAGGCGCGAAATACTCCCGTTTTAAACTGTACATTTCTCCTCAACTCTGCGCCGCCCTGCTGCTTGGCCTCGACTTTCAGTGCAGCCACCGGAGCCTGACACTGAAGTTCGGCGGACCCCTGCCCCCACTCACAGTCTGCAGCCTGGCGATACTCAAAGTTGCGCCACCCCGCCTCTTCGCGAACCTCACTCCCGACTGTAAGCCCATCGCCACCAAGAGTCGCCGGTACAGTACCCAAGACTTGACTTTCATCAAGTCGGAGGTTCAGCGGCTACTAAAAGAGGGGGTCATAGAGGCCAGCAACAGCCATTGGAGGGCCCAGGTATTAGTAGTCCGCTCCGGGGAAAAGCAACGCATGGTTGTGGATTATAGCAAGACAATAAACCGCTTCACACAACTCGATGCGTACCCACTTCCCCGAATAGCTGAAATGGTGACCCAAATTGCCCAGTATCGGGTATTCTCCACGGTTGACCTCAAATCGGCCTACCACCAACTCCCTATTCGCTCAGAGGACCGCCCCTACACGGCTTTTGAAGCAGCCGGTCGGCTGTTTCACTTCCTCAGGGTACCCTTTGGTGTTACAAACGGAGTCTCCGTTTTCCAGAGGGCGATGGATCAAATGGTGGACCAGTACGGCTTACGGGCGACCTTCCCGTACTTGGACAACGTCACCATCTGCGGCCATGACCAGCAGGTCCATGACGCAAACCTGAGGAAGTTCCTCCAGACTGCCCGGGCCCTCAACCTCACCTACAACAAAGAGAAATGCGTGTTCCACACAACCCGGCTCGCCATCCTCGGCTACGTCGTGGAGAACGGGGTCCTAGGCCCGGACCCCGACCGCATGCGTCCCCTTAAGGAACTCCCCCTCCCCCGTAGCCTCAAGGCACTCAAACGGTGCTTGGGGCTTTTCTCCTATTACGCCCAGTGGGTCCCCAGATATGGGGACAAAGCCCGGCCACTCATTAAGACCACGGTTTTTCCTCTGACGGATGAGGCCCAGTCGGCTTTCAACCGTATCAATGCCGGCATCATCAAGGCCGCCATGCACGCGGTGGACCAAGCCATCCCCTTTCAAATAGAAAGCGATGCATCAGACGTCGCCCTGGCTGCTACCCTCAACCAAGCGGGCAGACCAGTAGCGTTCTTCTCCCGAACCCTCAACGCCTCGGAAATTCGACACTCTGCAGTCGAGAAGGAGGCACAAGCCATAGTGGAGGCCGTGCGACACTGGAGGCACTACCTAGCTGGTAGGAGGTTCACCCTCATCACCGACCAACGGTCGGTCGCCTTTATGTTCGATAACGCACAACGGGGCAAAATAAAGAACGACAAGATTCTGAGGTGGAGAATAGAGCTCTCCACCTATACGTCCGATATTAAATATCGCCCGGGGAAGCTCAACGAGTCCCCAGATGCCCGGTCTCACGGCACGTGCGCCAACGCGCAATTGGACCGCCTGAGAGCCATCCACGATGACCTCTGCCACCCGGGGGTCACCCGGCTTGCCCACTTCATCAAGTCCCGCAACCTGCCCTACTCCACAGGGGAGGTCAAGACCATGACTAAGGCATGCCAGATCTGTGCAGAATGCAAACCGCAGTTCTATCGACCAGACAAGGCCCGCCTGATAAAAGCCTCTGGGCCCTTTGAGCGACTAAGCGTGGACTTCAAAGGGCCTCTCCCGTCCAACAACCGCAACATCTATTTCCTCACCGTCATCGATGAATTCTCCCGCTTCCCTTTTGCTGTCCCCTGCCCCGATACTACCTCGGCCTCCGTGATCAAGGCACTGCGCAGCATCTTCGCTCTGTTTGGTTTCCCCGCTTATATCCACAGCGACCGGGGTACATCGTTCATGAGCGATGAGCTGCGTCGGTACCTGCTCAGCAAGGGCATCGCCTCGAGCAGGACGACGAGCTATAACCCGCGGGGAAACGGGCAAGTGGAGAGGGAGAACGCGACAGTTTGGAAGGCTGTCCTCCTAGCCCTACGGTCAAGGAGTCTCCCTATCGCCTGCTGGCAGGAGGTCCTACCCGATGCCCTGCACTCCATTAGGTCGCTCCTCTGTACGGCCACGAACGAGACCCCTCACAATCGTTTGTTTGTCTTCCCCAGGAAGTCCACCTCTGGAGTCTCGCTTCCACCCTGGCTGACGACTCCGGGTCCAGTCCTACTCCGGAGGCATGTGAGGAGCCATAAAACGGATGCAATAGTCGAGAGGGTCCACCTGCTGCACGCAAACCCTCAATATGCCTACGTCGAGCACCCCGATGGCAGGCAGGATACTGTCTCCCTGCGAGACCTGGCACCCGCTGGCTCTTCCACCGACTCCACCGATCCTCCCACCGACCTCCCCCCTTCTACCGACGCTCCCGGCCCTACACTGAACGCCGAGTTCGACAGCGCCCCCTGCCCCCCAGCCGACACCGACCACCCTAATCACTCCTGATACCCCCCCTCTCCAAGGCGGACAAAGCTTCAGTCAACCGTGCTCGCGGATAGACCACCATCGGAACCGACCGCATCCACGGCGCCACCACCGGAGCGGCGAAAGTCAGCACGGACTATCAGACCACCACAAAGACTGAATTTATAATTTAAAAACACTTCATCCCCGACGGACTATGTTTTTTTTTAAACAGGGGGTGAATGTGATGATCGGAATACATTGCCCCTTTAAGAGGCTTGGAACCCTGGGGGACTCCGGCTCTGGCTACGCCCCCTGGGAAACAGTACTTAAGATGAGACTCCATTTTGCGAGCACACTTCTCATGGAGGCTGCCATTGTTCACTGCTTATTAAAGCCTTTGATTACTGACCTAACTTTCGTGTCGTAATTGAGAGTGCCTCAGTTTTAAACACTGAAACTCCCGGCTCCCCTCCACTGTATTAAACAATGAAACTCCCGGCTCTCCTCTCGCTGTTTTAAACACTGAAACTCCCGGCTCTCCTCTCGCTGTTTTAAACACTGAAACTCCCGGCTCTCCTATCGCTGTTTTAAACACTGAAACTCCCGGCTCTCCTCTCACTGTTTTAGACACTGAAACTTCCGGCTCTACTCTCATTGTATTAAACACTGAAACACCCGGCTCTCCTCGCACTGTTTTAAACACTGAAGCTCCCGGCTCTCCTCTCACTGTTATAAACACTGAAACTCCCGGCTCTCCTCTCACTGTTTTAAACACTGAAACTCCCGGCTCCCCTCGCTGTTTTAAACACTGAAACTCCCGGCTCTCATCTCGCTGTTTTAAACACAAACTTCTGGCTCTCCTCTCGCTGTTTTAAACAATGAAACTCCCGGCTCTCCTCTCGCTGTTTTAAACACAAACTTCTGGCTCTCCTCTCACTGTTTTAAACACTGAAACTCCCGGCTCCCCTCTCGCTGTTTTAAACACTGAAACTCCCGGCTCTCCTCTCGCTGTTTTAAACACAAACTTCTGGCTCTCCTCTCATTGTTTTAAACAATGAAACTCCCGGCTCTCCTCTAACGGACCATGCCGCTCCAACTGCTGATCCTGGCGTGAACTGTGCGCCGCGGGGACCGCGCATGCGCTGTGGCAGCCTTCAACGCGCCGGCCCCGACGCAACATGGCGCAGGGTTACAGGGGCCGGCATGAAAGAAAGGAGGTCCCCAGCCAGAGATGCCTGCCCGCTGATCGGTGGGCCCTGATCGTGGGCCAGGCTACATCGGAGGACCCCACGCGGTCGGATCCCCCTCCCACTCCCCCCCCCCCCCCCCCCCACAGGCTGCCCCCGGACCCTTCAACGACAAATCCCGCTGGCTGAGAGCAGGTATGAACGGCGCCGGTGGGACCCGGGTGTTTTACGATGGCCGCTCGGCCCATCCCGGATGGAGAATTGCCAGGGGGCCAAGTAGATCGGCCCACGACCGGCGCTGCACCAACACGCCGGTGCCAATTCTCTGCTCTGCAGAGAATCACGTCCCGGCATCGGGCGGCGTGATTCGCGCTGGTCGTGGGGATTCTCCGGCTCAGCGCGGGCTGAGGGAATCTAGCCCTAAGTTATTTGTTACCTTGTCTGAGTGTAAAAAAGTCAGTAAAATGTTAGTTGATGATGAAATGTCTTTCCTTGGTTGAGAATCATTTTCACCGCAAAGGCGTGAACCAGCAGCCAGGCTTGGTTTTTGATCAGAAATCTGTTTCCACTGTGAAGCTGGTTAATATTCAGAGATTTACAGGGCTGATCCCTTATTTGGAATGGAGACATGTTTTCCATCCACATCAAGCCAGGGGAGGCACAAATGGATGCAGGCCAGATGAACATTGGGAACCAGAGGGAAGTGAGCTGTCACACGAAGCCTGGCACCCATGGCAAAGCCGCCTCTCATTTCACCATCAGTGCCCTGGTTCTAATGATGAAGGCTGTGAAAGAGAAAGATCCTTTTCGCAGAAGGTGGCGGGCGGAGGCCGCATCATCATGCAGCAGCAACGTCTCTGTTCAGCGTCATCTCCCTCTACCTCCAATTTGTAGAATGCATAGAATCCCGACAGTGCAGAAGTAGCATGTCAAGTTTGCATCAACCCTCTGAAAGAGCAGCCTACCTGGGACCACTCCTGTCTTACCCCCATAACTCCACCTAACCTGCACATCTTTGGACACTCAGGGACAATTTAGCACATTCAATCCATCTAACCTGCACATCTTTAGACACTTGGGTCAATTTAGCATGGTCAATCCATCTAACCTACACATCAATGGTCTGTGGGAGGAAACCGAAACACCCAGAGGAATCCCACGCAGACACAGGGAGAAAGTACAAACTCGACACAAAGAGCCACCCATGGCCAGAAGTGAACCCAGGTCGCTGGCACTGTGAGACAGCAGTGCTAACAACTGTGCCACCATGCACCTTCACTGATAAGCTTTCTCCTTCCAAGGTCAAACTGTTTTCAAGTTTCACACCTCTCCGGAGGTTCATGTAGTGGAGAGCATAGCAGACCACCACAATGACTGACCCTTGCAGAAGGGTATTGGAGGGCACCATTGGACCAGTCCAGTTTCCATAATCATATTTTCAGGAGCCTGATGGTCTGACTAATGTTTGAGCATCTGTGCCTCTACATGAATGCATGCAGAAGGGTCAGAAAAAATCTCTTCCAAGAATATACCTCGTCTCCTTATAATTCAGCCATGCACTAGGTTGGAATATTATCTGAGGCAGATTTCAGCAGTGATTGAAGGAGACCTAACAGCTGCCAGGGAAGTGAACACATACATAGGGGGAAGGAGATCTTGTTGTGGTCGCAGGCCAGTTGAATGTTGAGACAGTGGAAGCCCTTCCTGTTGATGAATTTTACTGGCCACTGCGTGCCTTTGTGGACACAATCAGTGGTACAGCGCAACTGGGGGAATCCAGCACAGGTGACACTGTCCCTGCAAGGCCATGTCTGCCATTAGATCAACATGCTGCCTAGGTTTTTCAAAGGGGGCAACAGTGAGATGCCACAGACATCTCCAGCTGATCCTCAGATGGAGGCACCAGGGAAGAATTTGAAGGCCACAGTGACTTTGACAGCCACTGGCAGATTTTGGCAGCCAGTGCTGCAAATTGTGAGATCTTGGACAAAGAGGGCACACATGTTTTTGGCCATCTGCCTGGAGGGTTGCAGTCCTCTGCAGCAATGTTTTTGGCCACCTTGAGGTAACTTTATCTTCAGTGATAGATTGTTTGGCCGCCATTACCTTTCTAACCCTCTTCCCTCCTAGCACCTGGGATTCTACCACTCCAGCCGAAGATGTTGACCCTCAACACTGTTGGGTCCATAATCTGATAGCCATGCCTCCATTGGCAGCTGGGAGCCTTCCTTCTGGGCAGGTGGCTGCCCAAATGTCCTTGGCAGCCTTGTCCACTGCACTTCTGTCCCTTCTGCCAAGGAGTGCTTGGTTACCCTCGCTCAAAGCCTGGGTGCGGTGTGGCCAATCTCCCCACCATCTGTGCAACCGCCAAGGGCACCTCCTTTCTGTTGATCCGCTTCCGGGGCCGGTGGGGGGGGGGGGGGGGGTTGCCCCACTTAGTTCCCATTTCCTTTCAGATGATCTGTTTCTGAAGATGTGGTTAGCCTTTCAAAATTTCCACCACAAACCTTGACCAGCTCTTCATGAGCTTTTAAACAGTTTTAACTGATTTCAATTGGAAGGAGAATGGGATTCCTGGTGGTTATTGCTGGTGCTGGGAACAGCACCTCAAAATTGCCACGCTGCACAACGCGAGTATTTTCAGGGCATCTCCCACCTACAATCCTGACTTCCCGGGATGGGCTGGGAGGGAGGGCATAAATATTTGGCCCAAGGGTTCAGTGGACTGGAAATAATTTTATTTCAATAAATGCCATTTGCTGCTAAAGAATCCTTATTAATTGCTTCCATTTATATGAATCAGGAGATAAATATACAGCTGTTTGAAAGATTAAACTCGAATTTAAATTCTTTGGTTTCTATTGTAATACCTGTCACAGCATCACACTTGAACTAAACAATTGGAGGAATATTCCTCCAGTGCACTGCACAATGTAATTTGTATAGAATTGGGTTGTGATGTTGTCGAGAATTTCCTGCAGAGAATCAGAGAATAGCCCAAAAGGATGCCACTCAGCTCATCAAGTCCTGTTCTTCCAAACGGCAACCCAATGGGATCCACTGCTCTTTCCCCACATCCCTGTCATTTGTTTTCCTTCAAGTATTTGTCCTTTGGATCTATATTCACCACCTTATCAGGTAGTGATTTCAAACCCTAACCAGTTGTTGCGTTAAAAAAGAAACAGTTTTCCTCATGTCACCTCTGGTTCTTTTGCCAATCACCTTAAACTGTGCATTCTGCTCGCCAACCCTTTACCCATTGGAAACAATTTATCTTTATTTACTCCATCTAAACCCTACGTATAGCGGATGAAGATTCAACTTTTTATCCAGGTATCTCCAGGGATATGGATCCCTGGAAAGCCAACGTGTATGTACGTGTAGCTCCGTTGCAACCACAGCATTGTGAAATATTACAATGCTATAAAAACTTGCCACTGTTGGCGAAGATACAATATTAAGTTAGTAATCAAATTATAATAGTCACTGCAGGCTATGGACAAAGCATAAACCTATTTTGTGACAGTCAGTACGCTTACTCAGAGCTCTCTCTGGAATGGGATGTTCGTCACAAAGTCAGATAGACACTATTATGGAAGAAATGCTTTAATAAGTATCACAAGCAATATCTTTATGTCTGTGTGAAAGATTTCATCTTGTGTGTATCTGTCACGAATGGGCATCACATTTTATTTTGATTGCAAAGCAATCGTAGAAGAAAAAGTTCTGCACCACATATACATCTGTCACACCCCCGACATCACACACTTTACTACATCATGCTCAGAATGCGCCAACAGCCATTCTTATCCAGATTACCAAACGGAAATAGACAGGATAATTTTGCCACTGACTATCACAGCTGTCGTCCAAAATAAGACAAGCCATGTGCAGTGCCAAGGAATATCTGCCAGTGAGATACAGATATTACCTATATTTCAGTTCAACTTGCCGAAAATACAAAACATTGTTTATGAAAATAATTATTCAGTTAGGTTGCAGTTAAGTCAAAAGACAACTTGGATAAATAAGTTCACGGCACAGACAAATGGTTTGGGCTGTTCATATGACATTGTAATACTTCAGTGGTTTTTTTTGATATATCACACTATTGGTAATGTATGTTGAAAAATCTTAGATAAATAATAAGTCTACAGCCTGCAGGAGACAATGTGCTAATACATCAGTACACATGATTAATGCTTCAATCTATATTTTGGCAGTAGGGAAATATTGGTTAGATTTGTATGAGGTATAGATGTCTGTCATAGTATTCGAAGTAGGATCAGATTTATTTCACTTAAGGTTGACATTGTTTTGCTGATTACTCTGCTGTTGAAGACATCAAGTTTAAGGTGCTGCATAACTTTCTCCTTTTTGTGGTTCAGTGGTCCCAGGCTACAAATAGCATGAAGCAGATGCAAAGAAAAGCTCCCTGATCTAGTTATTTGATGGTGTTAGATACTGGCCAAGCTGAGGTTGGGCTCCATGCCTTCTCCTCGCCCCTCTCCCCTGCTTTTTCCCGTTTTGTTTACTGCTCCTCTCTATCTCTCCAGTCCCAAAAAGTGACCCGACTAGACCACCCCTGACCTATTTCCACAAGAGACAAAAGCATTCCAGCTCCTGTGTAAACTTGATCCTAGAAGTTCAAATTCACTCGTTGAACACAGATAATAGCAAAGGCAATTCCCATCAACACAAGAAGACAAACAAGGAACAAATCTTTTATCAAAGGGGGGAAGAATTTAATCCGCAATCCTGTTTGCTTTTCCTGACAGTTAAGAGTTTTCATATGGTGAGTTATGCGCTCGGACAGACCCATTTCAGAAAAAGGGCCCTAAAATCAGAGTACAGCCTATATTTAACTATTAAAATCAACTTCTTGAATTATTCTGACAACCAATCTAGATGTCTACAGAGGAGCCAACTGCAATATAACAGATGGTGCACGTCCAGTGTTGAAAAGGCACACAGATCATTGCCACATTGAATCCTTTGGCACCCGTTTTATACCTCACAAAATTCCTTGGCACCGGCGCCATACCTTGACAATACAGGTTATCCTGATTTTCAGCAGGGCCGTCACCTTAAGTGATTTTTGAAATTTCTCACATTGCCATCCTCATGAACCTCCCCTGGACTGAGAGCGCTGATTTAATGGCAAATTAAGGTCCGTTTTGTGCTGTGGGATATGAGTTAATGTTGTTGAAACACATTGCAAAAGCTGTCAGGAGGACGTCTTCAATCTAAGTTGGATTTGAACCCTGGTCCCAGAATGAAAAAGTAATTGTCAACCATCCACCCAGGGAGGGTGCTTCATAGTACAGCCACCACTGTCAGCAGTAAATTATTGAACATATTCCTACCTGCACTTCAACAAAGTGTCAATATCAATATATTTGTCAAACCTCGTAACCCTGGGGTTAAATTTCATTTTGAGTATTCTCAATGCAATGGTACATGCTCTGAAAGCTAAAATTGTCACCGTACGCCTGTGAATTCATACAGAACTCAGAAGAAGGCCAGTCCTGAATTTGTGTGAAAAATCTCTCATGGAAACCCCAAAATGTTGCCGAAACCTGATGTAACTGCTTACCTCCTTTTTTTGCTATTCATTGTTTACACCGTATGTCACAATATTAATTGGTTTGCACATCAGTGATACGTAAACATCTTTAACAGAAATGGAGGTGGGGTCCAATATGAGGTACATGCTCAATCCACGCTAGGTACTATGTCTGAGGTGCACCGTAATAACAGGTGAGCACATGATTCCTGCCCCTGGTTGTTTCCATGACACTCTGCATGCTCGGTGTCAGGAGGTTCATGTACCAGAAAAGTGAGCTAAGGAAGGGACAGCGGCTGAAGGACTGGGCGGAAAGAGGTGTAATTAGAACATAAGAAATAGGAGCTGGAGAAGGCCATAAACCCCCATCAACTGCTCCATCATTCAATAAGATCATCAGTGA
The DNA here is from genome assembly GCF_902713615.1 of Scyliorhinus canicula. Classification (NCBI taxonomy): domain Eukaryota; kingdom Metazoa; phylum Chordata; class Chondrichthyes; order Carcharhiniformes; family Scyliorhinidae; genus Scyliorhinus; species Scyliorhinus canicula. The sequence goes on from NC_052154.1 coordinate 23,067,442, forward strand.
TCTGCCATCCCAACTCCACTTCCCTCCCCAGTTACCTTGCTTCTCTTTGTGTCCAAAAATGTAACAATCTTAGTCTTCAACATACGCAATGGCTGAACATCCATTACTCTCTGGGGTAGAGAACCCCAACGATTTACAACCCTCCGAGAAAAGAAACTGCTCCTCATCTCAGTTCTAAATGGCTGACTTTTTATCCCGAAACTGGGCTCTGTAGCCAGGGAAACGGACCCTCAGGATACAAGAGAGGAAAAAAAAATGATTGGAACTTGCTTCTATTCCAACTGGCCTTCTCATGCAGGCCCTCGTTACAGGCCTTTGGGCCAGGTTTCTTAAGATGCCCCTCTGTTCGTACATTCAACATGCCATAGCCAAGGGAAGCTCAAGAATCTGTGGATTCAAAGAGGTGAGGGAATAACTAAAGCAAACAGTTTTGAGGATAATATTCATCAAACCTCCAGCGGGAGGACAAACTGAACACCTTTGAAGTGAATCGTGCAAAGTCTGTACAGCAAATACATTCTTAGGATCAGCCAGGTCAAATTAAATAGATCAACATGTAAAGGTACACGTGAAATGAGAAAGAAAAATTACTTCCGCCAATCTCATGGGAAGAAAGGGGAAGTAATTCACTTTTGAGTAAATATAGGAGTATGGATGGTTATCTGAGGGAGAAAATAGGGCAAGGAGAAAGTAGCTGCAAATATAAAAAGGCCTGCATTTATAAAGCACCTTTCATGAATTCAGAATGCTCCAACCAAGGAAACAGTTCTAAAGTATGGGCACTGTTATAAAATGTTGCAACCAATTGGCATACAGCAAGCTCCCAATAACAGCAACAAAACAAATGACCATATCAACTGTTTTTTTGGTTGGTTGAGGATAAATGATCATCAGGACATTGGAAGAAACTCCCCAGCGCAGTGGGATAGTTACAGGCAACAGAAAGGGAAAAGAAGGGCCTCAATTTAACATCTCCTTTGAAAGATGGCACCTCCAACAATGCAACGCTGCCTCACTACTGTGTTGGAGTGCCAGCCTGGATTTTGGTGCTTGAGTTTCTTGACTGGGAACTGAACCCATTATCTTCTGAATTGGAAACGAGGGTGCTACCTATTGACCCACAAGCGGGAACAGTTTATCTCTATCTACTCTGTCCTACTCTGTCCAAACCCCTCATCATTTTGAATACATCTATGAAATCTCCTCTCAAAATTCTCTTTTCCTATGAAACCAATCCTAACTTCTTCATAAACGGAGTTCTCCTTCCTGAAATCATTCCCTTGAATCTTTTCTGCACTCCCTCAAATGCCTTCAATTCCTACCTAAAGTGCAGTACCAGAACTGAATCCAGATGAGGCTGAACTAGTGTCTCATACAAGTTCACATAACCTCCTTTCTCTTGTACTCGATGTCCTGTTAATAACACGTGGCATACAGTCTGCTTCATGAACTGCTCTCTCAACATGTCTTGCTACCCTCAATGACTAATGTGCATGTACATCCATGTCCTGCTTTTCCTGAAAACCCATCTGATATGTGCCTTTAACTTTATATTGTCATTCCATGTCCTTCCTACCAGAATGGGACCATTGGGCGGCACGGTAGCACAATGGTTAGCACTGTTGCTTCACAGCGTTAGGGTCCAGGTTTGATTCCCGCATGGCTGACTGTCTGTGTGGAGTCTGCATGTACTCCCCGTATCTGCGTGAGTTTCCTCTGGGTGCTCCAATTTCCTTCCACAAGTCCCAAAAGAAGTGCTTGTTAGGTGAATTGGACATATTGAATTCTCCATCAGTGTACCCGAAGAGTCGTCGGAGGGTGGCAACGAGGGGATTTTCACAGTAACTTCATTGCAGTGTTAATGTAAGCCTACTTGTGACAATAAAGATTGTTATAATGAATCACGTCACATTCTTCTGCATTGAGCTTCATCTGCCACTTGACCGCCCATTCCATCAACTTGTTTATGTCCTTTTGAAGTTCTGCACTTTCCTCCTCACAGTACACATTGCTTTCAAGTTTTGTATTATCTGCGAATTGTGAAATTGTTCCTTGTACACCAGGGTCAAGGTCATTGATATCTAAGAGGAAAAGCAAGGATCTCAACACTCACCCATGGGGAACTCCACTACAATCCATCTTCCAACTGGAAAATATTCATTAGTCACTAATCTCTGTGTCCTGCCACTCAGCCAATCTGGTATCCATGTTTCTACTGTCCCTTTCATTCCATCAGCTATAATGTTCCTCACAATCCTGTTGTGTGGCATTATATCGAATACCTTTTGGAAGTCCATGTACACCATTTCAATAGCATTACCCTCATCAATCCTCTCTGTTACATCTTCAAAAGACTCCAGCAAATTAACAAAGACTAACACAGCAAAGTTAGTTAAACACAATTTTCCCTTCCGTAAACCATGTTGGATTTCCTTAATTAACCCGCATTTGTCCATGTGACTATTAATTTTGTCCTGAATTATTGTTTGCATAAGGTTCCCCGCTATCAAAGTTAAACTAACAGGACTGTCATTGCTGGGCTTACCTTTCCAGTTCCTTTTCAACAAGGGTGTAACCTTTCTAACCACTCCTCTGGCATCATCCAAGTCTAAGAAAGACTGAAAAGTTTTTGCCAGTGACTCCCGAATTCCCACTCTCACATTCCTCGCTATTCTTGGATGTATTGCATTCAGTCCTAGTGCCTTATCACCTTTGATTACAGGCAGCCTATCCAATACCTGCTCCTTATCTATTTTCTTCCCTTCTCGTGTCTGAAGTATTTCCTCTTTCACCATGACCTGGGTAGTATCTTTTCCCTTGGTAAAAGCAAATGCAGTTCATTTAATACTTCTGATGTGGAGATGCCGGCGTTGGACTGGGGTGAGCACAGTAAGAAGTCTTACAACACCAGGTTAAAGTCCAACAGGTTTGTTTCAAACACGAGCTTTCGGAGCACGGCTCCTTCTTCAGGTGAATGGAAAGGCTTGTTCCAGAAATGTTTATATAGACACAGTCAGAGATGCCCCAGTGGGATTTACTTCATACAGGTGCTCGCATTCCGGGGCATCTCTGACTGTGTCTATATAAACATTTCTGGAACAAGCCTTTCCATTCACCTGAAGAAGGAGCCGTGCTCCGAAAGCTCGTGATTTAATACTTCAGCATTGTCCTCTGCCTCTATGCATAAATTCCTTTTTGGTCCCTAATCAACCCAACTTCTCCTTTTACCACCCATTACTATTTATGTGCCCATAGAGACTTTGCGATTTCCTTTTATGTTGGCCGGCAATCTATAATCTTCTATATTCAACCTGGTGCATTATTCAATTTTCGAACTGGCATCTGTCATAAGCATTTTCTTTCTTCTTTATCTTAATTTCCATCTCTTTTGTATTCCAGGGAGCTCTGGATTTATTTGCCCTACCTGTGCCTTTCGAGGGAATGTACCTCGGCTGTGTGAAACACTCTTGTCTTTGAAGGTAGCCCATTATTCAGCTACTCTTTCTCCTGCCAAATTTTGGCTCCAACTGAAGCTCGTTTTCCCCCATTTAATTCTTAGTATTGTTTGTTCTTTGTCTTTTTCCAGAGTCAGAATTATGATACGACGATCACTGCCCTAAATGTTCTCTTCCTGACACTTGATCCACTTGGCCTACCTCATTCAAGGGATGTGAGCGGTCGCTGGCTAGGCCAGCAATGATTGCCAATCCCAAACTATCCTTGAGAAGGTAATGGTGAGTTGCATTCTTGAACTGTGTAATCCATGTGGTGTAGCTACACCCACTGTGCTGTTAGGGAGGAAGTTCCAGAATTCAGAGCCAGCAATTGTGAATAAACCACATATATTTCCAAGTCTGGATGGTGAGTGGTTTAGTGGGGAAAGTCCCAGGTGGTGGTGCTCCCTGCTATTCGTGTCCTTCGAGATGGTAGTGGCCGTGGGTCTGGAAGGTGCTGTCTAAGGAGCCTTGGTGAGTTCATAGATGGTACACAATACTGTTGCTGTGAATGGAAGGGGCGCCAATTAAGTGGACTACTTTGTCCTGGATGGTGTCATGCTTGCTGAGTATTGTTGGAGATGCACTAATTCAGACAGGTAGACAGCATTCTCCATCATTCTCCTGGCTTGGAGCTGGTGGACAGGCTTTGGGTGTCAGGATGTGAATTACTCACTGCAGGATTCCTTTTTTATTAATTTAGAGTACCCAATTCATTTTTTCCAATGAAGGGACAATTTAGTCTGGCTAATCCACCTACTTTGCACATCTTTGGGTTGTGGGGATGAAACCCACGCAAACATGGGGAAAATGTGCAAACTCCACACGGAGAGTAACCCAGAGCCGGGATCGAATGTGGGACCTTGGCGCCGTGAGGCAGAAGTACTAACCACTGCGCCACAGTGCTGCAGGATCCCTAGCCCCTGATCTGCTATTGTAGCCACAGTATTTACATGGCTACTGGTTCAGTTTCTGGTTGATGTTCTCCACGACTGCTGGCTCTTCACCCTACCTCCTCAATAAGATCAATGAAAACGAGATGGAAGTCATCGAGAAGCTGGGCTCAAATAAAAAGGTCCCTAAGGCTAGGTGAGTTATCCCAGAGAGAGAGAGAGTGGAAAGAATATTCGGAAGGTTGTGGAAATGCTTACGAGAGGATCAAAGGACTCGAGGGAGAGGATTGGAAATAGAGCAAAGTACGGTCTGTATTCAAATAAACAACAACTTCTGGCACAGACAGGATGAGCCAAAAGATCACCTTCTGTATCATAAGCATTTTACAATTTTCTCTGCAGCAGAGGTAACTGCATATTTGTCAAGCTTCCTTCAGTGCTGTGCAAAAAGAAAGGAATTGATTCCCTCAGGTACATTTGAGGAATAACCATGCAGCCAGAACCATTCCTCCGCAGTGAATGTGGACTCAGAAGGTAAAGATCCTGGCTCACCGACCTCCCTGATTTCTTTGAAGTAATGAAAATCCCAAACAGACTGTGCCAAACAGTGCACACTTAGCTTCCAAAAGACATCTGATAAAAGCCCTATACAAGAATATACTAGTGAAGTTTGAAGGCATAGAAAATAGGAGTAAAATTTGGGAAGCTTCAGGCTATGTTTTGCTGCTTCTCTGGAAATAAATGGCCAGTCATCAGAATGAATGACAACCAATACCTGAGCACGTGTAAATGACAGACATGTTATACTTCTCAAATTACAAAATAACCTGGTCAATCGGAGTGAAAAATTCAGCAATCTAGCCCTATGTGCACAATGTCGGTACATCAATGAGCCCCTCAAAAATGAGGAAGTTGTGATTTAACTACCAGCACCTGCATAGATGGTTTAGTACAAGGCTAAATTGCTGGCTTTTAAAGCAGACCAAGGCAGGCCAGCAACACGGTTCAATTCCCGTACCAGCCTCCCCAAACAGGGGTGTGGCTGGTACGGGTACAGGCCGGAATGTGGCGACGAGGGGCTTTTCACAGTAACTTCATTTGAAGCCTACTTGTGACAATAAGCGATTTTCATTTCATTTCATTTTTCATACATAAAAGTTCCATTGTTTGTCCAAATTTCATCCTTGCTTTTGCGACCGTATGTGCTCACTTTGTGCCACCAGCTCATATTACAAAAGTATGACCTGAGGGGAAAATGAAACGATTAATAATTGTGAGTCTGGGTATCCTTGAGTATTTTCCTTCTCCCTCTGTGTTGGCTTATTTCAACTTCTCACAATGAATGCAGAAGTTTTAAAAAGATTCGCAGCTGAAAGTGAGAGCACAGGTAGAGTCTGGAGAGCTGGCAAAGGGAAAGAAATTATAATTAAATCTGGACCAGAATAAATGTAAAATATAAAACTTATCTGATATGGGGTATGGTGACTGGACTGTGATCCAGAGATCAATGTTTTAGGGATCAGGGTTCAAATCCCACAGAACATGGTAACATTTGAATTCGATGAAAGTCCAATCTTGACCATCAAACCAGTCTCTTAAAAACCCATCTGGTTCGCCAATCTCCTTGGTCTGACCAACATGTGATTCCAGGTCCACAGCAACTTGATTGATTCTGACATGGCCCAGCAAGCCACTCACTTCAAGAGCAATTTGGATGGGCAACATCTGCTAGGCCAGCCAGCGACGCCCACATTCAATGAATCAGAAAACAAATGGGATAGAGAAGAATGAGCATGGTAAGGCGTCACAGCTCCACCAGTGGCAAGACAAAAATGTAATTAACTGGTGTGACAGTGTGAACCGCTAAAGATAAATATAACCAGACATTTCGTGCAGATGTAATTTCAGATGTTACCCATTGCTGACCCAGTGCATGTGAGAATGGGTGACAGGAGTTATTACAGAGGAAGTGTGTCATAAATAAATTTTCGTTAAATATACATTTACACAGTATATATATAGGACAAGAGAGAGGGGTACAGATATTAAAATCACTTTTCTCACAATGGGCACGATGGAACGATGGTTCGCACTGCTGCCTCACAGATCCAGGGATCCGGCCTTCGGTGAGTATCGGTGTGGGGTTTTCACATTCTCCACGTGTCTGCGTGGGTTTCCTCCGGGTGCTCTGGTTTCCTCCCACAATCCAAAGACGTGCAGGTTAGGTGGATGGGCCATGCTAAATTGCCCCTTAGTGTTCAAAGATGCACAGGTTGGTGGAGTTGGCAGGGGACTGGGCCTAAGTATAGTGCTCTTTCAGAGAGTTGTTGCAGATTCGATGGGCCAAATGGCCTCCTTCTGCACTGTAGGGATTCCATGAATTATAGCGTGATCCAGCAGGCAAGTTTTTGACGGATAGAGTTTTGGGTGTAATTTCAACTTGAAAGCAACATTATTGACACAGGGCTGAGGGCCTTTTAAGAAGCGCAAATTGTCTGGCTGGATCGGATGTAAGTCAGGAGTAGATTGCAGGGAAACGTACTATCTGCCATGTATTATACATGTTAAATTAATTAAAGTTGCTTTCTATCAGACATAAGTTTAGATTTTGATGTTCTAATCAGTTCTAACTGAATAGAGTTTGACATTCTTTGACAACACATTGAATAAAATGACATATATGTATATTCTAGAGTATAAATTTAAAACAAAAATTGAAATCAACTTTGACATTTCGGGTTAGTTCTTAGGGGCCAATATCCAGCTGCTCTCCACCAACTACCTTCTTTGACCTTCCGCCTTTAATATTTCCCAATTCACCTGATAGTCTGAGAACACGGACGAACAGACTCAAAAACAGCTTCTTCCCCACTGTCACCAGACTCCTAAATGACCCTCTTATGGACTGACCTCATTAACACTACACCCGTGTCTGCTTCATCCGATGCCAATGCTTATGTAGTACATTGTATATATTGTGGTGCCCTATTATGTATTCTCATGTATTTTCTTGAATTCTGTTTAATTCCCTTTTCTTCCCATGTACTGAATGATCTGTTGAGCTGCTTGCAGAAAAATACTTTTCACTGTACCTCGGTACACGTGACAATAAACAAATCCAATCCAATCCAATCCAATATCAAAGAGGGTGCTCATAAAACTGTCACAAAAATTAAAGGCATTCGCTCAGCTGCTGCTGCCTCCTCTTCCCTCACTTAATTTGTCCTCAAATTAGCCCTCTATTTTCCACCCGAATGGACTATACAGAGCAGTGTTAATTGTTGGAGATCTCAGGAAAAGTCCCACTTTAAAGAGCGGCCAGCCACTTGGATGATCTGCAGTTCTGTTGTCCCAATAACGCCAACCAGGAGTGGTGGCCACTGTTAGGACTAAAGGCTGTCCCACCATACCAAGGAGCCCAGGTAAATCCAGGGTCAGGAGTCTCAGCAAGGTGGAGTTGGAGGGAGGAGCGGAGGTGGATTAGGTTTAAGAGGCTGGCAGGAGGATTGTGGAGGGGGGGGGGAGTGAGGGGGTTGACCTTGAAGGATAGAGGGTCTCTGCTGTGCCCAGAGTACTGCAAACTAGATTCTTCCCTTGCCTGACATATGCATGTGCAGCTAAAGCTGGTGGAGTTTCCACAGATGCCACAGGTAAAATACTAGCAGGGGAGCGATGTGGCATTGAAATAGGCATTAATTGACAAGACATCCTTTCTGATTAAATGGCTTTCCCCTGGCATTTACGTTAGTGGGATGTGGATGCCATATAATTCCCCCTGCAAACATCCTAGCATTGTTTCTGTATCAGTTCTTTATCACAGCAAAACAAACATGCTTACACAGCTCTGCATACTCCCCATTTCGTATCTTCCTCTGCAAGGATATATCCAATTGTCTTTTAATGGATACAACGGTCTCTCCCTCAACCACTTCATATTCCAAGAATCCTAGTTGTAAAAAATGTTTTCTATGATTGCTTCTCATTCTTCTAGTACTATTTTTTAATTGTTGATCTCTCAACACTGATTCCACAATCAGAGATTATTTGCATCTGTAGTCTCTGAAGAATTGTAACCTTCCATTCTTCACATCAGTCTGGGTGAATCGACACTGCACATGCTCTCTCTGACCTTAATGTTACATTACAGTCAGGATTTTGTACATAGCTGCTCACCTTGAAGGAAGCTGGCCACAAAGATATAGCAAAACCTGTGCATTTCCTCTTTCCCGATGCAGTTTAAATCTGGCACCAAGCCAAGAGGATCTCTTGATGTACAGCAGCATTAATATCAGCAAGAAGGTAAGCAGTCAATCAGATTGAAATATTCACATTGCAAACCAGGAAGTTAAAAGCATTTGATATACTTCACTGTTAATTGAAATTTTGAGAAATGCTCGGGGGGGGGGAACCAGAGTCCGAATCCCACCATGGCAGATGGCAACATTTGAATTCAATCTTAAAGAAATCTGGAATTAAAAGTCTAATGATGGCCATGAAACAATTGTCTTAAAAACCCATCTGGTTTATTAGTGTCTTTCAGGGATGGAAATCTGCCACCCTTGCCTGGTTTGACCTACATGTGATTCCAGATCCACAACAAGATGGATGAGTCTTAAATGCCCCCTGAAATGGCCAACAACCCACTGTGTTCAAGGGCAATCAGAGATGGGGAGTGAATTAATGGTGGCCCAGCCAGCAATACCCACATCCCATGATTTTTTTTTAAAGTGTAACTTTTTCAAGGGTTTTTACACCAAGATTTATTTTTATTCTTTCATGGGAAAAACCAGGATTATTGCTCATTCCCAATTATCCTTGAAGTGGTGAATTGCTTTCGGATTGAGTGGCGTGCAACTGGGCCTGGAGTCACATTAGTCCAAATTGGGTAAAGATGACAGATTGTCTCACCTGAAGGGGATTAGTGAACAAAGTAAAATTTTACAACAATCTGGTAGTTTAATGGTCGAGACTAGTTTTTTTGTTGTTGATTCCAGATTTATAAATTAGATGAGTTGAATTATAAATTCCACCAGCTGCTGCAGTGGGATTTGAACTTGTGTCTCTGGAAAATTAGTCCAGATTTCTAGTCGAGTAACATTACCACTACAGTACCATCTTCATAATAGCATAACAGTGGAGGTTTTCACCAGTTTCACTGATTTCCCAGTGATTCTACCCTGGAGGAACCGCAGCCCTTCACAGAAACAAGGGGCGGGATTCTCCGGTATCTGGCGGGTGGGCTGTACCAGTGCCAAAGAGTGGCGTGAACCACTCTGGCGTCGGGCCGCACGGAAGGTGTGGAATCCTGCGCACCTTTGGGGGCTAGGCCGGCGTTGGAGTGATTTGCGCCATGCCAACCGGCCGGCGCGAGTTGGCGCATGCGCAGGAGCGCCAGCATGTTCCCAGAACCACTGCCGTGATTCCTGCGCATGCGCATGGGGTTTCTTCTCTGCGCCAGCCATGGCAGAGCTTTACAGCGGCTGGAGCGGAGGGAGAAAGTGCCCCCATGGCACAGGCCCACCCACAGATCGGTGGGCCCCGATCGCAGGCCACCGTGGCCCCCCTCCCCCCGATCGCAGGCCACCGTGACCCCCCCCCCCGGGGCCAGATCTCCCCGCACCCACTCGAGGACTCCTCAGGCCGCCCGCAGAGCCAGATCCCATCGGTACAAACCTTGTGTAATGTACGCCGGCGGGACTGGCTGAAAACGGGCGGCTGCTCGGCCCATCGCTGAGAATTGCCGGGAGGTCCGCTGTAAACGGCCCCAACTGGCGCGGTGCGATTCCCGCCCCCGCCAAAAAACCAGCACCGGAGAATTAGGCAGCGGGGCGGGATTCACGCCGGCCCCCGGCGATTCTCCGGCCCGGCAGGGGGGGTCGGAGAATCCCACCCATGGAATCAGTAACAGCAATTTCTAGATTTCTACATTATTCTTTATTGCTGAATTTTTCAGTTTCAGTGATATAATGATGGGAAACACAAGCAGTTTTTCCAACATTACCAGAGCAAAATCTCTTTGCCCCATGTACTTTCCTCTATTTATAAAACTCAAAAACTTGAGCGGGATTCTCCGGCGCTGAAGGGCTGGTGCGAGTTAGCGTATGCGCAGACTGGCCGGCGTATTGCCGGCCATGGCGGAGCCCTCAGGGGCCGGCGCGGAAGGAAGGAGTGCCCGCACGGCTTAGGTCTGCCCACAGATTGGTGGGCCCCGACCGTGGGCCAGGCCACCGTGGGAGCCTCCCCCGGGGCCGGATACCCCCCTCCCCCGAGGACCACACCAGCCAGCCTACCAGCCAGGTCTCGCCATGTGGGACTTGCCAGAAACCAATGGTCGCTTGCACCCGGGGAATTGCCGGGAGGGCCGCTGCCAACGGTGCCCGGCCGGCGCGGTGTGATCCCCGCCCCGCCCGAAAACTGGCGCTGGAGAGTACTGCAACCGGTGTCGGAGCGGCTGGGCGGGATTCACGCGCTCCCCGGGGATTCTCGACCGGCGGAGGGTTGGAGAATCCCGCCCTTTATCTACCTGCATTTTTCTTATCAAGGGAATATGCATTGGAATCCTTTCCAACTGTCGTACGTGTCCCCTACAGTTTTAAACCGCTAATGTATTACTTCAGCAGTTTGATCAATTACTTGAATATCACTCCTTGCTGCCCCCTGCTTTTGCCCCCTCCACAAATTTGTATTAGCCATAAACTCCATGGCTGAAGTACTTCCTCACATGACATCCCACTTTGCAGGCCATTTTCTGTTGGTGGAATCTTCCAGTCCCGCCGATGGCGACTCTCCATTCCCCGGAAACATGGCCGACAGACAATGCAGAACACCATTGACATCAGCGGGACCAGAAGGTCCCGTCACTGGCCCAACGGTGAGCTGCCTCCACCGCTGGAAAACAAATTGTGGCGTGGGGAGGGGGCGGTGGACACAGAAATTCCCGCCCAAGTACTGTCTTTGCTGCGATCCATTGTTTCCACACTGTCCAGTATGTTATTTTGGAATCCTTAGCTGGTTTTCAAAACCTTCAAAGTCTGACCATACTGGAGGGCATGTCTTATGCAGAAAGGTTGAGGGAGCTAGGGCTTTTCTCACTGGAGGGAAGAAGGAAGAGAGGTAACTTGATAGAGGTGTACAAGGTGATGAGAGACATGGATAGAGTGGATAGCCAGAGACTATTCCTCCAGGGTGGAAATAGCTGCTATGAATGGATATAATTTTAAGGTGATTAGAGGAAGGTAGAGAGGCGATGTCAGAGGTAGGTTCTTTACAGAGACTGGTGGGTACATGGAATGCACTGCCAGCAGAGGTGATGGAGTCAGAGTCATTAGGGACATTTAAGTTGCTCTTGGACAGGCACATGGACAGCAGTAAATTGAAGGGGTGTTGGTTAGGCTGATCTTAGATTAGGATAAATGGTCAGCACAACATCATGGGCCGAAGGGCCTGTACTGTGCTGTATTGTTCTATGTTCTATGCTCTTAAACCCTCACTGCACAATCCGCAGATATCCTTTATATCCTTACTCAGACCCTCTGTTATATATTCCTGTTTCCTTCATTCCAGTTCAAATCTTTCAACCACTTCACCTCAGTTCTTTAGAACTCCATCTCCAAACCAGTTTGACTTGCTGGTTCCTTTATTTCAAAGCACCCTTCTACCGACTCACCCACGTTTTCAGTTCCACTCTCGAACATTTTCCCATCTCTTTCATGATACCTTCCTCTCCTAGTTTAAAGCTCTCTGAGCTGTACTTCTAAATCAGGAGCTGCTATAAAAACACAAATTGGAATTGCATACATAAAACAAAAGTCAATAATTTTCGTGATGTGAATTGGAAATTAGCTTTGGTCACAAACTGCTGCTGATGGGCAATGTACTTTCCCTTTCTTATTTTTGAATTTTAATGCCTAAAAGTTTGAGGACAGATATAATTGCAGGACCTCTGATTTCATTGCACACTCTACTGAGAATATTGAAAGGACTGCATTAGCTATTTTAATGTTATTTCTCCCCCCTTTATATTTCAGCCCGTGTAACCATCAGTTTTAAGATGCATGGAAGTGGTCCAGAAAAATCACCTTTTAGTTTAGAAATATCTAGCCTAAATCCAGTAGTTTCCTGACCCAGCACTTCCCCAACAATAACCTCACCAGATACTTACTTGACACGTTCACTTGGCAATCTATAGCCAATTAGCATTGCCATTCACTGAGCCAACTCTGGCAACATCTCTAATTGAGGCATTTGAATTGTTTAATAAGTATAAACAAATGTGACAATTAAGAAAATAAATGAAGTCATGTTCTTTTAATGAGTTCAATAAAGTTTAATGTCACTTCTATTTATCTTGACTCTTTTCTGATACATATTTAGATATGACTCTGATTCAATTCTGTTTATTTGGCAAGCACACATTATACATCTTGCCCAATTCTTTTTCAATAGATATCGGTACACTATCACCCATCTTTTGTGATAAAGGTTACAATTACACCTATTTGTTCTTAACTTGGTTACTTCTCCTCCCCCTTCTCTGATAGGCATCTAGCTATTACACTGTTGAGCCTTTCTTTAATTCATTCCCTGTTTTCTCATAATAAGCTCTGTCACTATATGAACGTAAATTGGAAATTCACAAACCTTTTGTCAACTTGTCCTCCCCCGCATCTTTTTGTATTGTTGACATGGGATGCATATATTACTCTACAATACAAAGCTCATTATTTCCCTTTGGTTCCATTAACCATGGTCATAGTCTCAGTTTGCAAAGCCTACGCATGTCTAACCAACACTAATGGCATGTCTAAAATTGTGACACCCGTCATGTTCATTTTAGTAATGATTTTATGCCTTGACAATCACCAGCTCCTTTGGGAATGTGGTGCTGTAAATGAGAAAGCTCTTCTCAATGCGTTGATTGGATAGGAGACTGAAATCCTTCAAAACTGCATAGATTATTACGGTCTGATCTCCGTGAACTCTTGCCATTGGCAATGATTATTTTGCAAAATATTATTGGGCATGCAATACCCATGCACTACAAATACTATTTTTAAAAGCATAGGTATTGCTTGGCTATTGACAGTTTAGACTTACATTTTCCCCATTTTCAGTACTTTTCAGGATACAATTAGACGATTTTGTTGATAGTGGTGTGGGTGCTAATGATCAGGAATCCTGAATAATTAATAATAGCAAGGACAAGTGATGTATCACACCATAAAGAAGTAATTGCCCATATATTTTATCATTCATCCAAAACACCACCACAGATAAATGGCATCACTTTCCACTGCAATCATATATTCATGTCGCAAACTTTAAACATCGATTCTGTTTCTGTCTCCACAGGTCCTGCCTAACCTGCTGAACCCTTCCAGTATTTTCTATTATTATTTTCAGATTCCCAGAATCTGCACTGTTTTGTGTCTCTGTTGAATTTTGAGCATTTGTATGGTACAAAGTCAAAGATCTGTTAAGGGCTTGTTTAATCTCAATATGTTCTATGAACCTCAATATCCGACCACTTGAAAAGATATTCTCATATTTTCCTTTCAGAACTTAATCAAGTTTGGGTGTACAATTGACAAACTTAATTTGCAAGAAAATATGACTTTCACATAATACCTGGCCCTTTATGACTTTAAGATGGACTTAAAATTCCTGAGACGGATTGATAGAAATAAATTAATATAGTTGAATCTTATAATGAACCTGGGTGCAGAAATGTGTATCAAGTGGTGGCCCAAACTGGGAGATATCAGTGGGTCATTCATCGTACAGACAGATTGCTATTCCATCCCATTGCAGTCAATGGAATTTATATCCGCTTAGGTATAGATTTTCTAGGTATATTCAACAGCGTTCATCTGAAAAATTGCTCGAAAGATGAATATTTCCTTTTTTTAAACCATAATTTTAAATTCTGACTAAATCTTTCATTAATTGGTCTCTTTCAATCGGCTGATAAGATCAGCTAGTTGTGGAGGATAATTGATTCAAGCAAATCTATATTTTACTTAAGATTACAAAATTATATGGACTGATTTATTAATTATTAGTATTGACGTTACAATATTGGCAGCAACCTGTCACCCTGCCTTTCTATCCTGCAAACTGGTTGCACAATATGCAATCTCACTAAGTCAAGAAATAGAGAGACAGGAGCCGGAATTCTCTGGCCGCAGCTTTGTCAAAGGGAGGTCATGCCTCACAAATCTGATTGAATTTTATGAGGAAGTGATTGGGTGTATAGATAGGGTAGTGGAGTTGATGTAGTTTATACGGAATTCAGTAAAGTCTTTGACAAGGTCCCACATGAGAGACTGATAAAGAAGGTAAAAGCACGTGGGATCGAGGGTAACTTGGCAAGTTGGATCCAAAATAGGCTTAGTGATGGGAGACAGAGGGTGGTGGGAGAAGGCTGCTTGTGTGACTGGAGGCCAGTGTCAGTGGTGTGAGGTGATGCACTTTGAAAGGAGTAATAAGAGAGTACTCAATGAATGGCAGGATAATAGGAAGCTCAGAGGAACAGAGGGATCTTGGGATGCTTATTCACAGATCCCTGAAGGTGGCAGAGCAGGTTAATAGGGTATACAGGACACTTGCTTTTATCTGTTGTGGCATAGATTGTAAGAGCAGGGAGGTTATGTTGGAGTTCCACAAAACTTTAGTTGGGCCACAGCTGGTGTACTGTGTGCAGATAATGTTGACTCACTATAGGGAGGATGTGATTGCACTGGAGAGGGTGCAGAGGAGCTTCACCAGGCTGTTGCCCGGGATAGAGCATTTAACCTATGAGAAGAGGCTAGATAGGATCAGATGGTTTTACTTCAGAGCAGAGAAGGCTGAGAGGGGTCTGATTGAGGTGTAGAAGATTATTAGGGGTGCGGACAGGGCGGATAGGAAGCAGCTGGTCTCCTTAGTTAAGGGACAATAACAAGGGGGAATAATTTTAATGTGAGGGGCAGGAGGGTTACAGGGGATTATGAGGAAAATACTTTTCACCCAGAGGATGGTGGGAGTTTGGAATACACTACCTGGGAGGGTAGTAGAGGCAGGAAACCTCACAACCGTTAAAAAGTAGGTTGAAGAGCACTTGAAATGTCACAACATTCACAGTTATGGGCGAGTGCTGCAAAGTGGGATTAATAATAATCTTTATTGTCACAAGTAGGCTTACATTAACACTGCAATGAAGTTACTGTGAAAAGCCCCTAGTCGCCACATTCTGGCACCTGTTCGGGTACACAGAGGGAGAATTCAGAATGTCTAATTCACCCAATAGCACGTCTTTTGAGACTTGTGGGAGAAAACCGGAGCACCCGGAGGAAGCCCACGCAGACACAGGGAGAAGGTGCAGATTCCGCACAGTAAGTGACCCAAGCCAGGGATCAAACCTGGGACCCTGGCACTGTGAAGCAACAGTGCTAATCACTGTGCTACCATGCTGTCCATATTAGTGTAAATTTTGTGTAGTTTTATCGATGCAAGCTCATGGGCTGAACAGCCTCTTCTGTACTGTATGCCTCGATAACAATGACTCTATAACGCTATGTTATTCCGAGTAGTTTTAAGATATTGCATGAAGGTGGATTATTTGCACTACAAGAGAGTTTGAAGCAAACCATGGGGTGAATTCTCCATTAGCGGGATTTTCCGTTCCCTGCCCGTGGGTTTCCTGGCAGGGTGGGGTGACCACAATGGGAAATCCCATTGTCCGGCTGTGGGAACAGAGAATCCCGGTACACAGCTAGGGAGGCGCAGAATTCACCCCCTAATGCCTATTCTCGGCAAGAGTGTTGACAAGAAGATATAGACCAGTACCACATTTAAATTATAGATGCAACCAATAGTGCTTTCACATAGGCTTAAATGTGCTGAATTTAAATCACATTCAAATGCCTTTGAACCACAGGTTTACGATAATTCATTAAAAGAGGACCTTAGCCATTAATGAAGAACAGCAATAGACCAATGTAGCCATCACTACTATGAGTTGGCTTTAAACAGAAGGCTGTTTGAAATACAATCCTCTGTTTGAAAAGCAGAAACACTATGGATGGAACAAACTGACATCTTTGACAGTCAACACCAAATAACTGCCTGATTACAGCAAAGTTTTGCTGTAATTATTTTCTCATTGACCAAACATAAAATGAGTATTGTCAAACAGTTTGGCAGTTGGATTGATAACTTGGATATCAAAATCTCAAGATCAAGGATGCGATCTAGCCGAATTGCAACAGAGTCCCACGGCGAGCAGGTTTAGCCAGGTGTTCCCCGGTACAGTGGCAAGAAACATCATGTTATCCACTGGAACCTTGTTGCAATCCGGGGCCTCAGCGGGGAATGCCCCTCGAGGCTGCACTTAGTCCCGTTTCATTCACATATATACATAGATACATAGAGGATAGGAGCAGCAGGAAGCCTTTTGGCCCTTCGAGCCTGCTCCGCCATTCATCAGGATCATGGCTGATCGTTCAACTCAGTAACCTAATTCAGCTTTCTCCCCATAGCATTTAATCCCATTCTCCCCAAGTGCCGCCTCTTGAATATATTCAAAGTTTTAGCATCAACTATTTCCCGTGGCAATGATTTCCACAGGCTAACCATTCTTTGTGTGAAGAAATGTCTCCTTATTTCTGTCCGAAATTGTTTACCCTGAATCCTCAGACTGACCCCTAGTTCTGGACACATTCATCATTGATAACATCTTCCCTGCATCTACCCTGTCTCGTCCTGTTGGAGTTTTATAAGTCTCTATGAGATCCCCCCTCATTCTTCTGAACTCCAGCAAGAGCAAACGCAACCTAGTCAATCTCTCCTCGTATGACAGTCCCGCCATCCCTGGAATCAGTCTGGTAAACCTTCGCTGCACTCCCTCGTGAGCAATAACATCCTTCCTCAGAGAAGGAGACCAAAACTGCACACAGTACTCCAGGTGTGGCCTCACCACGACCCTGTACAATTGCAGTAACACATTCCTGCTTCTATACTCGAAACCTCTCGGAATGAAGGCCAACATACCATTAGCCTCCTTTACCGCCTGCTGCACCTGCATGCTTACCTTCAGCGAATGGTGCACAAGGACACCCAGGTCCCGCTGCACACTCCCCTTCAGGTTGTAATCTGTCGTCCTGTTTTTTGTTTCCAAAGTGAATAACCTCACAATTATCCACATTATACTGCATCTGCCATTGATTTGCCCTCTCGCCCAACCTGTCCAGATCATGCTGTAGGATCCCTGCATCCTCGTCACAATTCACCCTCCCACCTAACTTGGTATCAACTGCAAACTTAGATGTTATATTTTGCTCCCTCATCCAAATCATTAATATATATTGTGAATAGCTGGGGTCCCAGCACTGATTCCTGTGGTACCCCACTAGTTACTACCTGTCAATTTGAAAAGGACCCAGTAATCCCTACTCTTTGTTTCCTCTCTGCCAATCAGTTTTCTATCCACCTCAATACATTTTCCCCAATCCCATGCGCTTTAATTTTGCACAATAATCTTTTCTGCAGGACTTTGTCAAACACCTTCTGAAAGTCCAAATGTACCACATCGACTGGCACCCCCTTGTCAACTGTACTTGTTACATCTTCAAAGAATTTGAACAGATATGTTAAGCATGATTTTCCCTTCATAAATCCATGCTGACTGACTGATCCGACCACTGATTTCTAAATGTTCTGCTATAAAAGTCCTTGATAATGGATTCAAAGGGCAGCACGGTGGCCTAGTGGTTAGCACAGCTGCCTCAAGGCGCTGAGGTCCCAGGTTCGAATCCTGGCTCTGGGTCACTGTCCGTGTGGAGTTTGCACATTCTCCCCGTGTTTGCGTGGGTTTCGCCCCCACAACCCAAAAAATGTGCAGAGTAGGTGGATTGGCTACGCTAAATTGCCCCTTAATTGGAAAAAATAATTGGGTAATCTAAATTTTTTTTAAAAAGAAGAAAAAAAAAAGATAATGGATTCAAGCATTTTCCCTACTACCGATGTTAGGCTTACTGGTCTATAATTTCCTGCTTTATCTCTACCTCCCTTTTTGAATATCGGAGTGACGTGAGCTACCCTCCAATCGGTAGGGACAGTTCCAGAGTCTATTGAATCCCGGAAGATGACCACCAATGCATCCACTATTTCCAGAGCCACCTCCTTAAGCACTCTGGGATGCAGATTCTCAGGTCCTAGGGATTTATCCGCCTTCAATTCCATCAATTTTCCCAACACCACCTCTCTACTAATGTCGATCTCCCTCAGTTCTTCCCTCTCACTATACCTTTCATTCTCCTTCATTTCCGGTATCTGATTTCTGTTCTCTTTTGTGGAGACAGAACCAAAGTATGAATTCAATTGCTCAGCCATTTCTTTGTCCCTTAATGTGTATTCCCCTGTTTGTGTCTGGGTGGGGGGGGGGGGGGGGGGGGGGGGGGGGGGGGCTACATTTCTCTTCACCAATTTCTTTCTCTTCACATATCTATATAAACTCTTAGTGCCAGTCTTTATGTTCCCCGCAAGATTCCTTTTGTACTGTACTTTCCCCTTCTTAACCAATTCCTTTGTCCTTCTTTGCTGAATTCTAAACTGCGCCCAATCCTCAGACCTATTATTTTTCTTCGCCAGTCTGTATGATTCTTCCTTGTATCGGATACTATTTCTAATTTCCTTTGTGAGCCATGGATTGGCCCTCTTAGCCTCTTTGCCTTTGTGCCAGACAGGAATGAACAATTGCTGTAGTTCCCCCATGTATTCCTTGAATGTTTACCATTGTCTATCCACTGTCATCCCTTGAAGTAACTCTCCCCAATCTATCAAGGCCAACTCACGCCTCATACCTTCATAGTTCCCTTTATTAAGATTCAGCACCCTAGTCTCCAAATCAACTACTTCACTCACCATCTTGATAAAAAATTCTATCATGTTATGGTCGCTGATCCCCAAGGGGTCTTGTACAGCCAGATTGGCAATGACTCCCTTCTCATTACACAGTACCCAATCTAAGATGGCCTGCTCTCGAGTTGGTTCCTCCGCATATTGGTTAAGAAAACCATCCTGTATACACTCCATGAATTCCTCCTCTACGGCATTGTGGCTAATGTAATTTGCCCAATCTATGTGAAGATTAAAATCACTGATATTCCCTTTTGCATGCATCTCTAATTTCTTGTTTAATGCCATTCCCAACCTCACCACTGCAGTTTGGGGCTCTATATTTGACACCCACTAATGTTTTTTGTCCCTTGGTATTTCTCATCTCTACCCATACAGATTCCACATTGTCAGAGCTAATATCCTTTCTCACTACTGT